>NC_080746.1:16163230-16466260 GCF_020826845.1 Diceros bicornis minor
TCTTGGGTCCAGCTGTGTTTCAGAATAATTAGGAGTTTAGGAAGGTAATACAATACACATACAATATATTATGTGTCACATCCAGTGGGGTCTGGGGCAGATCCTATACTCAAACACATTAATATTTCCGTAGTAAAATGTATGTATGTTCACACTGATTGAGATAAAGACCATAAACATTAGCCTCACACAAGTTCAAGTCAACTTTTGTTGCCAAATGCATTTGCATCAAACTTACAAAAACTTGGAACTTTCTGAGGTTTTTAGGTTTTAGAATTGTGGGTGAAGAATCATGAATCTGTACTACTACTACTGTTATACCCATTTTGCAGATGTGGAAATGGAGGCTCAGAGAAGTTATATATCATGCTAAAAATTACTTGGCTAACAAAGAGCTGACGAAGAATTTGAACCTAAACCTGTCTACTCCAAAGTGCATGCGTACTCTGTTTAATTCTCTGCTCTGTGCTGGAAAGGACACTTTCCCAGACCATGATGGGAGAAGAAGCCTTTTGTTCTCTTGTGTTCTTTCCTCCAGTCTTCCAGTTCTATCAACAGGACAGTTGTTCTACCATAGCAAATAGCTAACGTAGCCTTTACTCTTCATTTTAGCTATTGGAAGTGCTTTTAACTCCTCACTGGACTTTTCAAGGTATGTCCAGACCATGAGTGAGCCCTTGGGAGCTCAAATGTGCACAGATCCTCCCCCTGCAGCAGCTACAGAGAAGTAGTATCACCTAAGGAGTATGGCCTGAGTTAGGACTTGAGACCTGGATTCTAGACCTGCTGTTGTTACTAAACAGCAGAGACTCTAGCCAAGTCACTTAACTTCTCTGTACCTCTAATAATAATTATAACAACAAAAACACCACCATCTGCCTAATCTATTACATGTGACAAGAATAGAACAACATATATTGTTTGACTGTCAACTATGTATCAAGCCCTGTGCTTTGTAGTGGAAACACAGAGATAAAAGACACAGTCGTTACTTGCAGGCAGAGCAATGTCTATTAACCAGACTGATACAAAAATCATTGCAATACCCTGTGTCACTGGTCTATGCACAGGTTACAACATGGTGGGAAGGAGGAGGAGTGATCATTTCCACTAGTCCAGAGGAGAAGGCAGGAGAATCGGGGGAGGTTTCACAAGGAAAGGAACACTTGAACTAGATCTTATGGAATAAGTAAGTAGCATTACCATGTAAGCGGGCAATGGGAGAAAGACAGTAAAGCTGGAGAGAGAAGTAGGAGGGGAACCAAAGGGGCTTGGTGCCACGCAAGGCAAGGGAGGAGAAAGCTCCTGGAAGGAACTGTCCACTTTGTCAAGGAGCACACTGAGGTCCAATAAGGCCCAATGGGTTCTCTTTGGGAGGGATCAGACCTTTTAGCAATGACCTTTAAGTGCAGAGGTGGGGAGAAGCCAGACCTTGGATTGAGGACCCAATGGGAGGTGAGGAAATGGAGACTGAGGCAGTCGGATGACCTTGGTTTGGAAGAGGGGAGGGATAGGACAAGAGTAATAGTGAGACTGCTAATATTTTGGAATATGGGATAAACATGAGCATATGTTTGGATTTGGAGGAGAGAGCAGGCAGAAGAAAGAGGAGAGAGAGGATAATCCCAGAGTAGAGGACAGATGGGATCAAGGCAGAGACGGAAGGATGACCAGAACATCGTGCAGCTGAAGGTGTGGCTACAGCTGGGGGTAAATTTTTTAGTGGAGGTTATAATTTGGGGCTGGTAACTCCTCATTTCTTGATGAGGTGGGTGGTAAAATTAACCTCTTTGCATGTAGGAGCAAAGGGGAGTGAGGAGTGGGTGATGGTGTGGAAGTCCTACTGGGAAATGGGAAAGAGGCTGAGCACAGAAGAGCAAAAGGACTGGCAGGCAGTGTTGTATGGAGGCCTATGCGAGGCTGGACTCCCTCATGCTGGAAGGGCACTGGGCAGTTATGTACTGTTCTGAGCTGCTTCTCCAGAGCCAATTAGGGAAGAAGGTTTTAGGAAGATCCAGAGTTGGGAGATTGAGAAAGAGGCTAATGTACTCTAAAAACCAAATAATGCAATTAGCATGTAAGGCTTTGTGCCCCGTCTTGGAGGTAGAATGGAGGTAGCATGGGATAAAGGCTTCTTCCTTCTTCTCAGACTCTTGGATCTGTGTGAAATTTATATTAACCTAGTTTCTAAGCCATAGGTTTGGGAAATAAAATTAAAATTAAAAAACTTTTTAAAAATCCCTGAGAAGGAAGATGTAATTCTTGGGCTCACGTGAATTGGAATACCTCTAAAATTTTTTACCTGTAAGGCAAAAACATACTTAAGATGGAAGAACTCAAGTCATTATTTCCATTAGTAACCAGGTACTTTTGCCTGTTTTTCTTTACAATACTGCATCTTAAATTATAGTTGTGTAAGACCTCATTGTTCATAAGACATTTTTCACATATTTATTTGCTGGGCTGTTTCACAGAAGAATCTGAAGCCCAGAGGTTAAGTGCCCTTTCTGTGGCTGCATAATTAGTCAGTGATGACATATTGACCCAGATCTGCCTTTGAGCCTGGGACTCTTTCCTTTGCGCTGTCCCATGGGCGCTCCACCCTCTCGCGGGATTTCACAGGTTTTGTCTGAAATGAATTTTGTATGTGGAAGAGCCTGTGAACTTGGCCCCGTCTGCCAACACTATAGGTCATACCCCTTTAAAAGTTTACCTCAGTAGCTTCTGAGTGTCGGAGAGTCCATAAAAACTCCAACATAGCCATAAAAATGGCCACAATTAAGCCACAAATAAGAACCACAAAGATTCCACCAATATTCTCCATTCCCAGTCCTGTAAGAAAGTGAGAACAAACAAAAAATAGTGAAAAGAGCTGGAAGACATAAGCATTCTACAAAAAATGCTGAAAGTCACTTAAACGACCAGAACTTGAATCTTGTAGATGCTTTACACACATATTCCTTGAAGAGATACAATTATTCTTTTGGAAAAAAAAAATGCAGCATAGCTGGAGTAAAAGAGGGGATGGGGCTCTAGTTGCAAATGGAGGAGACGGGCGAGAACCCTCCAAAAGGCTGTCTGGGGTGGGAGATGAGGGTCATTTTAAGAAAAAGGCTCAGGGAAAATTTGATGTAGCCTACAGAGACATGATACCAAATTCCCTGTAAATTCTAGCAGTTTCATTAAAAATTTAGTCAATCTTCCTAATATTGTTTGCTTGATATAAAGCAATTGTTTTAACCAAACTATGGATAGAAAAAATTATGTTTACCTGTCTGTCAACATGTTACTAAAATACTTATTTGGAAAGTAAAACTTTTTATCCCACCAGACCAGTGGTTCCCAAACCTGGCTGCCATCAGGACCACCTGGGAACTTTGTTAAAAATATTGATTTCTAGTCCTCACCCTAGACCTACTGAATCCATATCTCTGGAGATGGGGCCTAGGAATATGTATATATATATATATATATATATTTTTTTTTTTTTTTGAGGAAGATTAGCCCTGAGCTAACATCTGTTGCCAATCCTTCTCTTTTTTTACTGAGGAAGTTTGGCCCTGGGCTAACATCTGTGCCCATCTTCCTCTACTTTATATGGGATGCTGCCACAGCATGGCTCGATAAGCGGTGCATTAGTCTGCGCCCGGGATCTGAACCTGCGAACCCCAGGGCCACCAAAGCAGAGCGCGCGAACTTAACCGCTATGCCACTGGGCCAGTCCCCTGGAATCTGTATTTTTAAACACATTTCACAGGTGATTCTTTTCCAGCCAAGGCTAAAATTAGTTTGCAAATTGATTTATTTTTGGAAGCATTGTATATGACTGTAAGTTCCTTGAAGTCAGGCCTAGTTTCTGGTTGTATCCTCATTGCCTAGCACGATACAGGCATATAGTATATACTCAATAAACATTTGCAGAATTATATGGTTGTTTCATTTCCACAGTCTCAAATATTGAGTTCAACCATGTAAATGGAGGCTTTCTTTGGTATGAGAGAAACTCAGACTTCAGGGGAGTGTTATAAACACATAAAACCCTGATTCAACAGGGGCCACAATCATAAATCAAAAAGCATCTTTTATCCAGGAAAATGCCAAGAGGGTAGCTTATGACCTGTGCTTTTCCAGAACGCTTGCACAGTTGAGTGTCTGTTCAACCAGTAGTGCAGTCATGGGACATGGAGCCGTGTCAGTGTTAGGGAATGCCAGCTTCACACAACACTAAGAGATGAGCCACGGGGAAGGAGCAGAAATCTGATACAACCTTCTGCACCTTCGAAAGCTGAAAAATAGCCCTACCTAGCCATTTCAAGATGCCTTGGGTTTCCTCTCACAAAGCCTCAAGTGGATGTCTGTTGTTTTCTGTTTTGTCTTTAAAATACCAGTGCAGTGCAGTGCCTGCCTACACAAAGAATCGGCTACAGTGGCTCCAAGGGCTCACATAACAAATGCATCAAATGCACTATATACTCTGGTCTGCAGGTCCACACAGGCAACTCCTGAGTACCTCTGTGAATACGAGATCCTCTATTTTGACTAATCAAAGTTAAAAACTCAATTCAAAGGGAAGGCACAGAAGGTTTGGAGTAAATTTCTACCTTCCAGGAGGAAGGTGCTTGGGGTTCATTTGAACACCTGCCTTTTAACCTGGGACCATTTAGGCAGAAGGTTTTTGACCATGGGAACATCAGGATCCATGTGAATGGGGGGACAACAGGGACACTTAAGAAGAAATGCACCAAGGATTAGCTGGGCTGTGCAGGCAGATGCTCCAGCCACAAGTTTAAGGGTGGTGAGAACTGGGGTATTGGGATGTGCACCTAAGCATCATGGACAAACTGGTTTCTCCAGCAGTGCTTGTGGAGAAAGGCTAGATGGAGATCCCCACTGAAGGGGAAGTGACAACTGTGCCACTGAAGATGCTACCTGTTCAGGTGAATGAGTCCCCAAGTGACTGCTGTGGTGCTATGAGACTCTCCTATCACTTTGGGACAGTTCTGCCTGATATAGAAAAGAGACTAGGATCCCCTTGAAGGGCCTCAACCTCCCCTCGTCTTTCTGCACAGGAGCTGCTCTTTCCCCTCTCCTGGTCCCATTCTGCCGTCTGGGCTCGAGCTGCTCCGCCTGCCTCTCTCAGTCACCACCCAGCCCTCCGCAATCTTTTCCTCCCCACTGACTCTTTCCCTCGGCACATACACACACTCAGGTTTCCCCCTCCATAAAGAAAAATAAAAAACTCTCCTTCCCCTTCCAGCTCTGCCTAATGAACACTCCTTCTCTTTCCTTCCTTCCCTGGCCAAGTTTTTTGAACAGTTGTCTACACCAGAACTATTTTAAGACATTTTAAAGCCCTGAAAACACTTATATTTGGAGGCCTGATCTCACATCAAAGCAAGCAGAAGAAAATGCACCCACATCTTATGTTAAATGCATTTTAAAAATTTTGCTTCTGACGTGACTGAGTGACAAGAAACAGTTAATTTATAATTGGCTGAGATTTCTCAGCAATCATTGTGCATACAAGGGAATGTGTGCAAAATGGAAAAATCTAACCCCAAAATTGTTTCTAAATGTAATGAAGTTTTTATGAATTAAAAATTAATGAAGTTGAAACAATGTTACATTTTGGAGATATTTAATTAAACATGCCTTAATTTAATTTTGCAGTTTTCTTTTTGCATTTTGAAGCTAATAATTTTTTTCAGACCTCAAACATAATTTTGGACACTTGAAAAGCTTTTAGGCCATAGGTAGTCCATCTGTGGTACCTGAAGGAGAAAATAATTCTGTTCTGAATTCACTTTTGTTTTTCCTATTCACGGCTCATCCCATGCAGTTTTGTCTTGCACCACCAAAACCACCCTCACCTGGGCACCGATGAACATTTTGTTTCTAACCTATTGGAAATTTTCCAGTCTTGGTCTTAAGTGACCTCTTGTAGCACTTGACATTGTCAACCACACCCACTTCTTGGCTTTTTATAAAGCCATTGCTCTTTGCTCTCGTCCAATCTTCTCAATCGCCTTTGCTCACTTGGTCCTCATCTTCCTGCACTGGGTCTCTTGCCACTCTTCTACGCACTGGCTGTCACCAAATCCTGCTGATTTTACCTCCTAAATACTTTTCAATTTCTTACCCTCCTCTCTATCTCTCCTACCACTTCCCTAGTCCAGGCCCCCACCGTCTCTTGCCTGGACTATTGCAGCAGCCTCCAGAATGATTTCCCCACTTGCAGCTGTGTCCTCCTCAACTCTACCTTCTGGGTGCTTTCTGAAATGCAAAATCTAGCTGCGACACATCCTCTAGTAACACAGAACTGTTTGCAGTTCCCAGCACACATCACGTAGCTCCTACCTTCTGTACCCTTACTCCTGTCAGCACGTCTGCCTGGAACCTACCCCCACCCCCGGACACACACCTGGCTAACCTCAACCTTTCCTTTGAGACTTAGCTCAGGGGTCACTTCCTCCAGGCTGCCTTCTCTGATCTTACCTGACTCTGTTAGTTACACTGCTTTTGTGTTTCACTGATAATACATTGTGTATCACTCTAATATTGCATAAAATAATACATCAGTTTAATGTTATATTGCTGGATTTCCCACTAGACTGTGAGTTCCTTGAGGGGAAGATCCATGTGTTGTTCAACTCTGTAACCCCACAATCATGGGGCCTTGCCCATAACAAGAGCCTAATAAATGTTTGTCGAAAGAAGGAGCAGACAGAAAAAGGATAAAGATATCCAGACATAGAAGCAGGCATTATCAAAAGCTTTGGATCCATACTGTAATATGTATTCATTCCTAATTAAATTCATGTTTAAAACAATAGTGAAGTGTGACAGTCCTCGTTGAGTGCTCCCAGCCTGGTCACAGAGGCAGATGGCCCAGACTGTCCCGAGTGGCTGGCCAATGTGGGACCGAGCACCGACATGGATAATCCACAATGTGGACTGATGTACTGGGGTCCCAGACAGGTGGGGGTAGGGGGGACGGTGCTAAACAGACAGGTGATCTGTGCTGGGATAATTTTGATTCGATCAGGGAAAGCTTCTTGGAGGAGCTGAGGTTTTAACAGGATGCTGGTAGAAACCATGAATCACTGAAACACCGCACAGTCTTTCTTTCCCAGCTTCTCGAGTTTGAGGGCCAGCATGTTAATCATGGGTGTTGGCTCCAGTGTGCTGATTCCTGGCTGAGTGGCCTCCTCCCCCCAGGAGTGAGGCTTGTATACCACTGGTGCCTTTAGGAACTTATTGGAAAGTGGAAGCAAGAATAGATTGCTGGCAGAGTCAGAGATGAGAAACAGATGGAGCGGGGAGCGGGAAGCGAGTGTTAGGAGAGTGCAGCCGTTCCATTTAACACTGTCATCAGTCATTCTCCTAGAAGTCAAATGCCTTCCACAGCACACAGCCATTACTCAGAGGAGCCTCTGATGTGGACTCCCTCCACTTGGACCACAAGGCCCTCACTGCACTACAGAAGCCCCAGGACCTGCAAGGGGGAGCATCTCATCACCCCTCCCTTCCCTTCTTCAGACGGACCACACAGAAGTCAAGCAGACAGATGGCTTTCAAACTGAGATTTTCTCCTGACACTTGAGTCTCTGAGCCTCAGCCATGCCCCTGCCATAACACTGTATTGACTGAAATAGAATCGAACTCGCCCTGCAAACTCCTGGTTGATTAAATATTAACTTTGTTGTCACTCACGGATTGCCCACAAATACAAATAGTTGACAAATGCCAACGAATAACCCCCTTTGTCTCTAGAACTACAGACGGGAATGGGAACCTGGAAGAGAGGGCCCTTGAATAGATCTGAATCTCCTCCCACCCACCTGCTCTGCCTCTAGTTCTGACCGGCAAATAATCACTTCTTGGATTCGGGTGCACGTATATCTCAGGCCTCAAAACCCTTGCATATCTCAGGTAGCACTGTGGAAATTTGCATCTGAGATGCAGGGAAGCTCCTTTTGAACAAGGAAGGGGTAGCTGTAGCCTGAGAGGCAAAGAGGCAGAGGCCACAGGAGCCATGGAGGCAGGTGCAGAGAGAGAGGCTGGTGCCACCATGCCACCAAGGGATATATATTTGTTCTTTGAAGTCGGCCAACACATCTTTCTGGAGGAGCTTCCATGAGCTGAGCCCTATGCCAGGTGCTGAAGCTCTGTGCAATGTTTCACACTGACAACATTTGACAAGATCATGGATCCTTTGACCAGTATGACTTTCAAGCACTTTCTATTTCAGAGTCACATTCACCTACATCCATGCAAATATATTAAATGGTCCCACCTCCACAGACTTATTGCTTGTAAACAGCAACCTCACGTGCCCATGTGTGAGCTGACCTGCATGACCGTCCCAGAAAATATAAGTGATTCATCATGTTTGCACTGCTGAGGACTGTGAAATGGTAAGTTTACCATTTCTTCTCGCATTCACCGTGACATCCGTTGACAAGACCTAGTAGATTCTAGAGATAGTGATGCAAGAAGAGTAAGGAAAGGGACACAAAATACAAGAGGGATGGGAGAGGCATCTGATAAATTTTGCAATATTTCAAAACACAAGTTATGGGAGAGGTACTTTACAATTTTTCAAAATATGAACTCAAGCACCTCACTTATCCCATTCAATTGTCATCAAAAACACTGTAAAGAAGATCCACTGTCAGCATTTTATAGTTAAAGAAAGGGAAATTCAGAAAACTTAAGTTGCCCACGTTTTCACAGCTAAGATGTGAAATCTAGATAAATCTGACTGCCCACCTAATGTTCTTCACAAAACTAAAGCTGACCTTTATGAGTGTTTACCATGAGCAAAGTTACCACACTAAACATTTTAATTCAATCCTGTGAAATCAGCACCACTCTTACCTTCGTTTTCCTGACAAAGACTCCAAGGTACTGGGGTCAGGTAACCTGCCCAAGGTCCCATGGCTGACAAGGGGATGTGCCAGATCCAGACTGAAGCCGGAGCCGAAGCCCCAACCCCTACCCCACACCACCTCTCCCCAAAACTTGGCGTCCCTCGTGCTACAGGGGCGTGATTACAGAACTCAACCTGGCACCCCAAAGACTGAATTCATTCCTGAGGCCGTCCCCCAGAGTGACCCAGGAAGAGGGTCTTATGTATGAGCTATTAGTTCCATTTACAAAATCCCCTTCTCTCCTGAGAACGTCACATCCAATGTTTGAATTGATGATGTATTGACTTAATCTTGGCTCAGTTTCCAGACAAAGTCGGGCTGCAGTCTTTGTAACTGTTGACCTCCTGTGATGCAGACACGCTGGGCCACCAGTTGCCTCTGTTCCTGACCACGCTTTCTGGCACTCCCCTGCACTTTCTCTGTCTCTCAGCAACCAATCTGAGTTGATTAGGGAGAGGCTTCCTGTACAAGCGTCTCTCCGAGACACTGTCTAATAAACTCCCACAGTTGGGTTTCCAGTCTTGGCTCTCTCCAAAGAAAACAGAGAGCCAGGATGATTGGGCAGGGCCCCTTGAGAAGAAAGAGAGAGAAATGTCTCCAGAAATCCCCCTCTGTCATCACTGGCCCCCTCTCTTGCTCAGATGTCTCACACTTTCGTTCCCACTGTGCCAGACAGCAAACTTCCTGCTCTCTAAGGATTTTGTGAGTCAACGCCACCGGCCTCTTTTCCATACTTGAAAGGGGACCCTGACTTTCACAGCCTGTGGTGTATTTCTGTTCCTTTGAAGCCTGATTGTGAGCTTGTGTTTTTCAAGATAAAGGTATTTAATTTCCTTGGAATGTACCGACTACCTTTTTGTCTAGCAATTGTTCTGCAAAGCCTTCGGTAATCCAATCCCCCTGAATCAGTATGCCGGCATCTGTGAGCGGCTAGCGATATTTCTTTTTATAGGAGTTGAGTGAGAAAATAAATAAAATAAGTGTTTCTGAAAAGAAAAAGCAGAAGAAAATGAAAGAGCTTGGAAGGAAGCCTGCTTCTTTTTGTAGTTCTCCAGTCTTCCACATGGTCTGCCATTGCATTTTTTACCTGCGTATGAAAGTAGATGGTCCCTGAGCTATTGGCAGGGAAAGAAATAGGGGGAGACGAAGAGAAGGGATGATGTTTTGGTTCCCACTGAAGCCAAGTAACACCTGGCAAATGACTCAGGATTGGTGGCATCATCCCAATGTTATGATTCTTCTCTGGGATTTTGGCAGGGATGTTTGAGCTGTAATATTGAACCAGAAGTGGGGTAGCACCAAATCCTTTTCTCTGAAATTTCTCGCATTTTAGCAAGATAACAAAGGAGAAAAGGATTATGTTAGGCACCGCACATTGTCGGTACATTCTAATTGAAACCAAAGTGCCTATAGCCACTCTCAGCTTCAGAGGTTTCTGAAAGGAGGACCCCCTCACAGTTCCCTTCACCTCCATCCCTCTCTGCCTGTTCCATATTCGTCTCCTTCCTTTGGGCAAAAGTGAAGGCCAACTGATTCAAATCACGAGAAGAAAGATCGCCTAGGAAATGCTTTGGAAAGCAAATTAAAATGACTGCCCTTTGTTCAATTTAAGACACAAGGGAAAAAAGTGTTCCTGTGGCTACATTCCTGGTCACCATGTAAAGACTCAAAGGAAGAGATCTCTTGGGTCATGCTGGTCCTGTTCTTCTGCCACAGGAGGGGGGCTCCTGAGCAGTGAGTTATATTCTGTAAGTCTGATGGCTAATTCTCCAGGTAGAGACCAAGCAACGGCACCTCTTGTTCTAGGCTAGTGCTTCTCGCTTGGCTTGGAGGAGGTCACGTGGACTTTCACTTGCTCAGGAAGTCTTTTAGCCTCTCTGAGTAATACTTGTTTGGGCTTCAGCCATGGCAGAAATGGGGCCACTACATTAAACTGGCATTAGCTGCTGTGGCTGGGATGGGAGCCGAAGCCCTGGCTCTTATGGCGATTTGCATAGCATCTCCCAGACAACCTCCTCTTGGACATTATCACTTATCAATATGGCTTACTCTCTTGTTCCAAAGGAAGACTGCATAGAGGCAAGTTAACATTGGCTGGCTGATAGAACCCTAGCACCTTTTGAAGCTTTTGGAACCCGGGCAGGATGACTTCCACTGAATTTTCCCTTTTCATCTGCTCAGTTCTCATCTCCGTGCCAGGTAACATTGGATCTCCAAGTGCAGAGTAGAGAGAAGCCTCTTGTTCACTCCTTTCCATCTTCCCCAGGAGCCAGATCTCCCTGTCCATCTCCCTTCTCCATCTACCCTGAACTTTGCTCTCAACAGGCTTCTTGAACCTCTGTGGAATGGGGAAGAGTTTCCAAAGCCAACCACTCTGCAAAAATTATAATCATTTTTCTATAAATGTGCCTAATTTCTACCTCAAACTCCCATTTCCACTCAATTGCCAAAAATGTAGAGACTTCTCAGTCATTTCAGGTTTAAATTCAGTTAAGTGCAGTGTTTTCTCTGTTCCCTCTTTACTCCTGGATGTATTTTAGGTCTGAGGTTGGGAAGGAGATTAGGTATCATGGGGATGGAGTTAGGTGTCTGGTCTTAATGCTGGATTCCACTCAGATTTCCAATATCCCTGTCTGGGGCCCAGGAAACACAGGCCTGTCACCAGGCCCTTTCTGCCCTGGGTCCCCATGTGCCAACTCTTAAGTCCCCACTCCACCATGGCATGATAACATATTTCTGGGGCTTGCCAAACTCCAGAAGCAAGAAAAATCTCTTTATCTCTTGGAATACCCAACTAATCTAGGAGTTCTAACTGCCACTCTCCATCTCCCAGTAGGGTACAAGGCTCCTTCTAAGGGACCCTCAACAATATAACTATCCTTCCCTGCTCAGAAGCTCCTTGTAGAGCCAGGGCATCTTTTTTATCTGGTTTGCAGACTGGGTGGCCTGGCTCTTCCATTCTTTTTTCACTCTCTAACTTCTAGTGTCAGCTTTATGCCAAGCTTCCTTCAGGTATCAGCCTTCCGTATTCCAAAATACTTTTCCAGCAAATCAAAAACATTGACTTCTAAGAACATTGTCTCTGCTGAGTTATAAGAACTTCTTTTGGAATTTAAAGCCAATAATTTGACTCTTTGTTTCTCCCAAGGCAATGACTGTCCCCTGGGACCATGAATGCCACTGAGAGCTCAGAATTCCATCCCATAGCACCTGCTTTCATCATGCCACATCTCACCCCAGAACTTTTGAGGTCTGCAGCCAATACTCTCAAACCTGGGCCAGTGTGCTATTGGTGTACCAAGGCATATGGAAAGCTCTGGGATGTTGATGGGGCATCTTCCCGGGACCCTGATTTTTACTCAGAGCTTAGGTGGCAAAACCATTTTTACATTAAATAAACATGTGTATAATATGTTGCAAGATGCAAAATTCACGTGTGTTTTTAGGATAAAACAGAAGACTTTAAGGAAATTCCAAGCATGGTGGGCTGCTTTAGACTACATCTCCAGATCCCCAAGAGTGCACACTCAGTCTCCTCTGCTATTAATTCCTTCCATGGGAAAGTCTGAGACATACTGGTTTGCAGTCCAAATGCCTTTATTCAGTTTTCAATGCCCTTTAACTCCAACCTCATCCTACTTACTCAAACCAATTTCTGAGTGCAAGAACTGTGCTCCACACATTCCTAAAGCAGTGACTCCTAATGGATGCTTCAAGGGCCAGGCCAAATGTCTCTGTAAAGCCTTCCCTGACCATTGCTCAGAATTAATCACTTACTTCTCTGGGCTTCATAACCCTTTCTTTATAGCTCTGTTAAAGCATTCCTACAGTGCAACTGTCATAGAAACTATTTGTGCTTCTCTCTAGGTTCTAAACCTCTTGAGGGCAGGGCCATGTCTTATTCCTTTCTATAATCTCAGAGCCTCGTACAGTGCCTGATATGCAATGGTTTACAATATTTGTTGGATGCAATGGGGGCTATGTGAACACTTTCCATGCTAACACCTGGGGCGTCCTGGTTCCTGTTTGGGAGGAAACAGACATAGGGAGTAGTACCAGTCTGGATGTCCTTGAGATGATCACCCATTCATTCATTCATTCAATCATTGTTCATCCTTTCATCAAATACTGATGTCAGAAGATATGCTGGTCAGTGGGCTACAAAAATAAATAAGACACAGTCCCTGCCCTTGAGTTTTTCATAGTCAATGGGGACAAATATCAACAGACACAAAATAAATGCCCTAAGTGTTGATTTTAGAAGAGCTATCTAGCCTTGAGGAGCACAGGATGGGCAGGCATACTTGTGGCTACGGACACTACTCAGACCTCTCATTGTGACTTAATAGCTCCTTTAGGCCCAGATTTTGGAATAAAATTAGTGCTGATTTCCTTTGTGTTGGGAGCTTTGCTGCGTGTTTAGCATAATGTATCTCATTCATTCTTCACAATAGCCCTGGGAAGTAGCATTATTATTATCATCTCTACTTTCCAGAGGAGGAAACTGAGGCTCAGAGATATTTCACAGTGTATATAACAAGGCCATCTATGGAGTGGAGTCCATTTGACCCAATGCCCATGATCTTGAGCCCTATCAAAACTGCCTCAGGGAAGAGAACCATCCTAGTGGCTATCAATAGAACAAACAGAAATGCAGGAAGGTAAAAGTTTGATGAGCTGCATTCTTGGGTGGTGGGGGTGAGGACTCCATTGGACTTTGGGTGATATCTAGAATGGGAGAGAGAGGATCTAAATCGAGGTCCCTGCGTGAAAACTGTAAGGAATCCAGATCCTGTGTCATCATCCCCGTACTTGCCAATTTTACTGCCCTCCAACTGTTTCTCTATAGGACTAGTGGCATACATAAATAAACCAAATAAATAAATACACGCACAAAGGGAAGGACCTGTGGCTGGGCTTAGGGGTCAGGGATGAAAGGGAAACCTGGAGCAATGGGAGCGACTCAGCAGTGAGTCTCAAGGGGAAACGGGCTCCAAGAGATCAAATGGGATCAGGTTTACAAAGGAGAGGGGAGCTCTGACCGCAACTAGCAGGAAGGAGGGGAGGAGGGACACTTGCGGTGGGCCAGTGCTGTAGCCTGGGGCTGGTGGGGCCATGCAGGAGTCGGTGGGCTTCCCTGCACTGCTCTGAGCCCTTGCTCTTGGCCACCTCCCATTTTGCTCCAGCCTCCCTCAGCTACAGTGTCTCTGTGTCACCGCATAGGTTCAGCCAGCCGTTCAGAGGCAGGAACTGAGTGGAGGGCTCTGGGTGTGAAGGCTACTCAGGAAGTAATTAAAGACAGTTCCATTAGTCACTTTAGTGGGGCCCAGGCAAACACAGTAATTGGTAGCTTTTGACAGCTATCAGTCAGTAGCTTTAATCACACATCCCACAAACATTTATTGAGTATCTACTATGTTCCAGGCTCTGTAGGGGAGGCTAGGGACTTAGAAACAAATTATACTGGTTCCACATCTAAGGTGCCATCAACCAGGCAGAGGAGACCAAGAGTTGCATGTGGTGTATTGAGTGCTCCGTCCAATATCATAGAAGGCACTCAACCCACTGTGGGGAGGTGAGGTAGAGGGGAGACAGATACCTGGATAATTCTCCTATTTCACTTATCAGTCAGAGGAAGGACCCAAGGTCCCTCTGCTCTGGGTCCCAGGTCTACCTCTCTGTTTCTACTCTAGATTACTCCAGATCAAAGCCACTACTGTTTCCCTCCATCTCCTTGGTAAGATGGCACTCTTCCCACCACTGTGAAGTTCATTGTTATCACAGAACAATATTAACATATATTAAATTATCAATAATCTCTCTCTCTCTCTTTTTGTTTCTTTTTGCTGAGGAAGATTCACCCTGACCTAACATCTGTGCCAGTTTTCCTCTATTTTGTATGTGGGTCACTGCCACAGCATGGCTGACGAGTGGTGTAGATCCGTGCCCAGGATCTGAAGCCACCAACCTAGACTGCCAAAGCGGAGCGCACCGCACTTAACCAATACACCACAGGGCTGGCCATCAATAATCTCATTTTATTTTGAGTGTTCCAGATCTAGTCAGATTTACTTTGCTTTCAAACCACGTGTCTTTTTATGGCGAGGGGGTGGTGAGGAGCATTTTGCCACCCACACCTTCCCCAGTACAAACCCTCTACCAAGGGCAGCTCTCCCCATGGGAATCTTTCTCTGCTCCACCTGTACCACCTATGGTCCCTGCTCACAGCCCTGCCACTGCACTAATGTCTGCCTCTGCAGCCCCCGCCTACAATGACCCCCTCTACCCTCCCTCCCTATCCAGTTCCTGGGCATGCTCAACCTCTAGTTCATTCTATCAAATCCACAGAAGTTTCCTGATACTTTACTCTGTACCTCCCTCATTTGTTTTTTTCTCTGAATAGAGTTAGTCTCCTCCACACTTGAGCTTTAGGGAGTGGAGAGTCAAGAAGTGTGTGGCCTCACTGGGTTCCTGGGAGGGAAGGGGCAGCATTTCCTCTAAAGTACAAAGGGCTTGTCCCATAGGTCCATATTCCTGAGACCTCTGAGGATAGAGATCCACATAGAGACACTTAGACACAAAGCCATTCATTCATTGTCTCATCATGGATAATCATTCATGCTGAGCAGAGACGGAAGTACGTGGTATCATTCATTTTACTCCTCAGCTGCCTTCCTAGGGGAGAGCGTGCATAGGTAAATTTGTTGCATATTTTAGCAAGGCTGCAGTAGATTACTAGGGTGATCATATGATATACTGTCCAAACCAGGACATTTTGAGAATGAATGGAGGTTCTAAAAATAACCAATAGGCATTAACTGATCTATAACAGATGTAATCTGGGATGATCCTGGGTGAAGCAGGATATGTGTTCCCCCGACAGAAAATCCTGGGTGCTCAGGGACTCTCAACACTCCTCAACTCCACATGTCAGTCAGTGACTTCTTTCCATCCAGACTGACTTAACATTCATTCACTCATTCATTCATTCATGCATTCAATAAAATATCCATGAGCCAGCCCCTGTGCATAGCCCCATGAGGAAGACAAATTCTGACCTCGTGAAACTTACATTCTAGTAGAAGAGGTGGAAAGTAAACAAATAAACAATTAGAAAATATAATATCAGGCAATGATGAGGTCTGGAAAGAAAAATAAAGCAGAGTTCAGGTGATGGGAGAGAGGCGTGGGGTGGGAAAAGAAGACCTCTCTGAGGGCGCTCCCTCAGGGAGGCCAGGAGGAAACAGTGCATGGTTCCGGAGGTGGGAGCCGGCTGGGAGGCTTGGGGAACAGAGAGTAAAGGGGGGAGTCTGAGGGAGAAACAGACCAGATAGGGCCTTGAGGCCACAGAAAGCTTGAATTTCATTCCGAGTGAGATGGGAAGCCACTGGAAGGTTTGTGCAGGGAATGCTGCAATCTTGTTTGCATCTTAAAAAGAATCACTCTTGTTACTGGTAGAGACTACACTGTAGAGAGGCAGGAATGGGAAAGGAGACCAGACTGTTGTGAGGTGATGGGCTTGGGCCAGGGTGGAAGTGGTGGTGCAGGTGGGAGGAGGTGGCCAGATTCAGGAGACATGGTGAAAGTGGCGTCTCTAGGACTTGTGCGCCAGGCGGGCACTGGATACCTACAATACGCCAAGACTCTGGGACAGGACTGACCCCCAGCCAGTCCAAGCCTAGCCCGAGGTTCCTTCAAGGCTTAGTCTCATTGGGTCCTAGAAGTTATTACCTGGAATCAGGCACCAGAAACAAGCTGCTTCGGTCCTTTAGGGCAGGAGGGGGAAGCCCTGACCGTCCTTACCTTTGGCTCTGTGATCTTCCTCCTTGGGGCACTTGCCCCCTTCCCACCATTTGCGCTTCAGAATTTCCAGGCGATTGTTCTCCTGCAGCTGGAGAATGGCCAGATCAAACTCATCCCGGAAAACCGAGCCTGCGGGGTCACAGGAAAGCCCAGAACACGGGATGTGAGTGCTTTCTTATGCATCACTCTGCTCCCGTTCCTGGTAAACCTCCCCGCCACTCTGCCCACTTAACATCAAGAGGGAAGTGACAGATGTGGCAGGGGTCCCCGCAGGAGCACTGCTCCCCACTTTGCTCATTCTGAGAACTTCCATGGAGAGGAGGGAACTCTGGTTTCATGGGGGGCACTCAGGAATTTCGACTTTCCTTCTCTCCACACTGACTGGCAAGTCCAGCCCATGGCCAAGACCCCAGTGTGGGTCAAGTGACAGCTTTCCAGGCAGCTGTGCCACCCCACCTCTTCACCTAGGCACCACCGCTTTCTATCCATGTTAACTGACCTGCCCACTGACATGTGGGAAGCTGGTTGTAGTTTCCCATCCGCTTCCAGGAGGCCAAGGAGGGAAATCTTGTGAGATAAACCTCTCAGTCAGTCAGTTGTCTATTCTCTACTTTACTTAAATTAATTTTTCATGCACTTGTAACTCTCACTACATTACACCTGACAATTGTTTACCCAGAGCAGTCACCAATGAGAGAAGAGCCACCCCAAAGTGTGACAGAAGCCTCCTCTCCTCCCTCTGTGTGGGGAATCCTGTCACAGGGCATCCCCAGCCCTCAGAGCTGCCTGCTGAGTGCCCCAGAACCCACTGGCCATCCATCACCCCTTCACACCACTCCTCCCTGCCTCTTCAAACAGAAGGCTTCTGTTCAGTGCAATTCTTTTCAAATTTTTCTAATGAAATATGGTCAAGGAGCTTTGGTTCTGGAATTTAGGTTTAATCACAAAAACAGGCTTAAATGAAACCGTGGAAAGCCCCAGCAGGCTGAACCCTGAGATCATTAAGAAAAAGTTGCCAAGAGGCTGGATATCAACTAAACTGCCCGGGTTTCTTGCCCAAACTCTGTCAAGGCCTGATGTGGACAGATGCCTCAAAGATTCAGGCAGAAGGTTGGAACAAATAGGCTTGTGCTTTGAAACTTTTTTTTTTTTTTGTGAGGAAGATCAGCCTTGAGCTAACATCCGTGCTAATCCTCCTCTTTTTGCTGAGGAAGACCAGCTCTGAGCTAACATCTATTGCTAATCCCCCTCCTTCTTTTTTTTTTCCCCAAAGCCCCAGTAGATAGTTGTATGTCATAGCTGCACATCCTTCTAGTTGCTGTATGTGGGACGCGGCCTCAGCATGGCCAGAGAAGCGGTGCGTTGGTGCGTGCCCGGGATCCGAACCCGGGCCGCCAGTAGCAGAGCGCGCGCACTTAACCGCTAAGCCACGGGGCCAGCCCATGCTCTCAAACTTTAATGTGCATAGGAATCACCTGGGGATCTTGTTGATCTACAGACTCTGTTTCAGTGGGTCTGGGGTGGGGCCTGAGATTCTGCATTTCTAACAAGCTCCAAGGTGATGCCCTGCTGTGGGGCCATGGAATGTATTTTGACAGGCAAGGAACTAGATCAGCTCCCAGATCTCTTTGGACTCTGACAGCCCATGACTGCATAGATGGAACTTTCCCTACTATAGATACAACTATGCTTGGGCATGCAAACCCCAAGCCTGCAGCACCAAATGGGTCTGTGTAACTGATTTGGGGGAACATCAATAGCACCTCATATATAGTAGGTACTTAATCCACACCGACAGTGAATGGCTACGTGAACTAACAGATGGTGTTAGGTGGTAAGACTACGGAACATTCCAGGTTTAGGGAGAATGGTCCAGCCCAGCAAGGCATTTCAAGCAATTTTGGAGGCATTTTCAGCCCAATCCCAACAGCCCACCAGGGGCCCCATGAAAGGATTATTCTGTTTACTCCATGTTTGCCCACTTAGCTCCTAAACCACCGAATTTTCCATCTCATTCCTTATTCTATTTCTCTTAATTTTCCTGGGTCCAACTACATTGACTATTCTATAGGTATGCCCTTACCTCCCACTTAAGAATGACACACATGCTTGTCTTTCTTGGACGTAACCTCAGCTGGACCTAACTTCTGTCTCATCAGTGGACTGTGCAACGCTCTTGCCAGCCTGATCTGAGAACCTGGGCTAACCCACAGCTCCCCTTCCCCACCTATCCTGTCCTCCCGAGCTGGTGGGACCCACTGGCAACACGGTCTGGTAAGCGAAGAACTGGATTTGGAGACAGGCATCCCAGGCTCAAGCTCAGCTTCTCGACTTATTCTGTGACCTTGGACAAGTAACTTATTGGCTCTGAATCTCAGTCCTATCCTCTAGAATGGGAAGGACTACATCTACCTTGCAGGTGGGATGATTAAGTGAGGTAACACAAGTGAAAATAGCATCATCTCAGCTACAGGACAAATGTATTTCCTTCCCTTTTTCCTTGATTACTGATGAAAATTTCTAGAGTCAGTCTGCTTTATGTCAACTCTCTATAGGTTTGTTCCATGAAGATTTTTGAAGCATTTGACATTTCAGTTAAATTTGTTAAATTGCTAGAGTGTTATCAAGGTGCACCTTAAGTTCCTTCTGTGGTTCACTCCACCATCTTGAAACAAGATGTCAGCCAATTAATTTCTCAAAGGGGCCCAGGATCTGTGGTATTAATGGGCATCAATGAAATATGGTGGTAAGTGAAGGGTATGCAGGTTTATGAGTGCCCTGAGAGAGGCCTCTGATTTACAAAACTGCTTGTGTCAGATTGTAATAGAGATCAAGGATGAACCATATTATTGTCTAAGTTCATTGGCTTGGTTTCTGACCAGTCTTCAAGAAGTCATCTGCTTTTATCAAATAACATAGAGAACTATGGAAAAGACGGGGAGGGCACCTATGTTCCCCCAAACAGGCTAGGTGGGAGTTGATAGGTATTAGAAACCTAATTTTACAAATGAGATACGTGATACTCAAAGAGGTTAAAAAACCTATCCAAGGTCCCACAGCCAGTAACCAGGGTGCATTCCCAGGTCTGCCTGACTCCAAACTCATGCTCTTTACACGTCACAGATATAAGTGAAAGCTATAATTTACAGAGTTCAAGTTAGGTAAAGATCAAGAGAAGGAATGTGTAAGATAACAGCAAAGATGCGCATGCTATATGTCAATGTCCCCACATGGTCTGATGGCCTCAATTCCTGCTTCTTCCTGCGCTATCTTGTACACCTTGTATGAGGACAGCCTTGGATGAGGACAGCCCTATACAACGTGGCTCTCCATGGTGTGTGAGGGACGGATGCATGTCTGAACCACCTGAGAACATTTTCAGATCCCCTCCACAATCACAGGAAGCAGCTAAACATGTTCCCCCTCATCTTCTGATGGAGGTACTACCAGCATGGGAAGGCCTGAAGCATGAACATCTTTCAGAAAGCACAGCTGGGACACCTTTCTGGAAGCCAAACATCTCTACCCTCCTATAACAAACTGGATGACATATAGTCAGTAAGCTGAATACCAGAGCTTTACTGCCCATTCTCAGCGACCTACGCTGACTCGGAGTAGACGGATCAGTGAGAACCATAAATGAATTGAAAGCCATTTCTAATCATGTCAGTTCCCTTTTGCAGTAAACCTGTCACCAGGGACAAAAATAGCAAAATTAATTCATTTGGGTTTTACCATCTCCTTCTTCCACTGCTAGTAGAGATGTCAATCAACAGAGAAATGGCCAAAGGGCAGGAAGCAGAAGAGGGGAGAACAAAAGCCTAGAGAATTCACCAAGGGCATCAATGTGCCTTTAATAATTAATTAATAACTAATCAACTAGCCCTTCAATAATTAAGGATTGAAAACTGATCACTGATTGGTGGAAGTATGTGAGTTTGCATTTTTTTTAAACCTCGAGAATGCCCATCTAAAGTCATTGTTAAACTGCTTCTAGAAACAGGGGTTGTTGCATTCAGTGCTGCATTCAGTGGTTCTAGCTACTCTGACCCTGCTTGGATGAAGCTACCCAAGGAGGCTGTTCCTCTCCTGCATACCGACTGGCATGCCAATCCCATAGCCCTTGGTGTCCAGCAGGCCCCCAATCTGAGTGAGGTTGCAGTTTCGCTGCCGATAGTACTCATTCATGGTGGACTCCAGAAGGAAGGCGTAGTTGGAATTCAACACCCTGGCGATTCCCTCCTCCGTGCTCTTCACAAACACACTCGGCTGCTTGGAATACATGTAATTCCACATGCGTTGGTAGGTCTGATAGCGGGAATTCTGGGAAAAGAACAAAACAAAGGAGGAATGGGAAAAGAAAAAAGAAAAACTGGCTTAAAAAAGGAAGGAATCAAAGTGAGCCTTAAAATCCTGGCCCTTCTGCTACTCAGTCCCCTCATTATATTCAATGACTTTTTCCCTGTCTCTCAACTTCCATTGCATAACAGCAGGAGGAGGGAGTGGTGCCTTGGACAGCTTTTACAGAAAGACAAAGAAGGAACAAGGACCTACAGCAGTGTAAACTCTGCCTACTGATTTGATAATTGGTTTCACCTCATCTACCCTGAAGAGGTCTTCCATTGCCAACCTCCACGTTCTGATAGAAGTAAGAATGGAAATTCTGGTTGTGTCCTTCATTGTCCTTCAGGTTGGGGGCAGTGAACTCAGGCTCATTCAGGACTTCTAAAGAGACACCATCTGAAGGAACAGTGCCAACTCTTTTCTATCAACCATAAACCAATTTATCAATCACATATCCAATGCTGGCTTCTACTTTACAAATAATAACAAAACCGTGTGAATCCTGGGGGTCTATCCAAACCCTGTGTTTGTACGATGCCTTTGCTGGTCCCTGTGCCAACTTTTCCCATTCCTCCTTCCTTGTGTTCTTTTCCCAGAATTCCCACTATCAGACAAGTTTCTTGCATGGAAAACACAAAACTGAAGGCCTTGGACTTGTTTCATGTGAAAAAGAACTTCTTGGGGAGTAAGTTGTTTAGACACCTCTTAACTCAGGGGAAATCTGCTTCCCTAGAGATCCTGAAGCAATGAAAACTACTCCTCTATCTGGCCCAGATCTGTCAGTCTTGGGGATCAGTCCCTTGGTCTGTTAGCTCACACACCATCGTGGCAGGGCCTTCTCCCAATTCTTGCAAGGGACTCGCAAAGAAACCAATAGGGTCCTGATCTGATACTCATCCGTTCATCTCAATCTAGTGTTCCTTACTCTTCACTCATTTGTATGTTATTCTAATCTTCCTTTTCTAAGTACTATCTATAAAATTTAACTCACTTAAAAAAATTAAATGCATACACTAGCCTCATCCTATGCAGTAATACAAATAAAAGTACAAGTTAGATTCACTGCATAAATTTTTTTCTAATACTCATTAAAATAAATATGAAACTATTGCAATTAAAAAATAGTTCTGCTACATTGTACCTAAAATCATCTCAAGTACCCCTAATCATTCATGTACAATAATTTGGGACAGGCTGATATTAACCCAAAGTGCTTTGGAGACCTCATCCCAGGGGTATTTTGTGGAGCAGAACAAAAATGAGCCCCCCGTGAACTTCTAAACTAGATGTTCAAAAGAAATAATGGGATGAGAAGAGATGTTTTTATCTCCAGTGGACAAACATCTCAACTTTCTTCTGTCCACTTCCCGGTGTTGGTGAACGACCAAATGGCTTTACTTGGAAGAAGGTCATGCTGGAGCCTCCGTGGATTGTGCCATACTCAATGGCAGTCTGGTCGGCCAGGTCATCCACCGACTCAATGGGCACGTCCATGCGCTGCACGGTCAGGAAGGCTGCCAGGTTGGCCGTGTAGGATGAGATGATGATCAGTGTGAATGCCCACCTAGGTAGGAAAAGACCGGGAAGTAATCATTCCCCAGGCACTCCCAGGAGTCTTAGCCCCCAATCCCAAGAGCCCAATGCTGCGACATAAGAGAGACTAGGTGTCCTTCTTCTAAAGGTGCTCTCCACTTAGTGGGGGAAAAGAAAGGCATGGCATATGATATCAATGAAAATGAATAGTATTTGTGAGGGTTGCCTAGAAGACAGTTGGGTTTTTTTCCTTATTTCCTAAAGGAGGTGATTATCAGGCTATTACTCAAAAGAGGTGTGTCCACACGCATGAATAGTTTCGGAGACTGTGAGAAACGAGCTAGTGCACGAGCTAAGGGTGCCAGCTCTGGGGGCTCTGCTCAGGGCTAGAGCAGAAATGGCACCCTCTGTCTCCTCCTGATGCAGCCAACCTTCAGATGAGCACTGCCAAGCACTGAGGACCTGCCATGAGCCACACACGCTATCTCACACACTCCCTACAACTCAGGGAGGCAAAATTCTTATCCCAATTTTACAGATGAGGAAACCCAGAGAAGCAAAATAACTTGCCAAGTAACACATTGATAATCCCATATTTTAAAACCAGTTCTACAAATTGCAACAGCAGAGACTCTTTAAGACTAACAGGTGCAAAGCATCTTTGAACTGCTAAGAAGTTGGAACCACAAAACACTCTCACAATGGTCATGCTATTTCAGAATAGGAGGTTGTTTTATTGGGTAGATTGAACTCATTTAAAATTAGAATAGTTTTGCAACTCAGGCAGTATACACACTAAAGTCATTAAAACCAGTTTGTTCGCTTAAGTAGGTTAATAAGCCTTCTACCATCTGGTCAGCAGTATGGATCTGCATCCCAATCCATTTGTTTATGGGGGTTCAAAGATATATGTAAGCACAATTTGGGTTGGATAATCACAAATTCTGAATCAGTGGAGTCTGAATTAATGAGGCTTTCCTCATCACAAAGACATTGCCAACTAAGGCACAGCGTTCGCCACAGGATTCAGCAGCCGGCAGCTTCCAAGTGGATTTTCAAGAGCAGGAAGTCCCGTTGTCCCCTTTGCCACGGTGCCCAAGAACTCCTGTGGGCTGCCTCCCAGGAGTGACGTGACAGGGGCATCCACGGACTCAGTGGCGCATCCATATGCCAGATCACCAGTAAGGTGATCTGGTTTTAGTTCTGGCTTTGTCCATTTCCACCTGTGAGACCTTGGGGAAAAGCCTCACACCTCCTCTGAGCTCGTTTACCTGTCTAATAAACGGGGATAATGTCTGCTCTGCCTATCTTCAGAGAGTTGTGAGATCAAATAAGATAATACGTCACTGGTGATTAATAATCTGTAAAGGACTAGATGAATGTGAGATACAGAGAAATGTAGAGATAGAACCTCAGCCTGAATATGAAATCATTTGGCCACCTTCCCTATTTGTGATCTGTAAGTGCCAGGTGTCCCTCTATCTTCCAGACTTGCTTTCCTTGCTCCTACCTGGGATCTTACACTCTGTTGAAGTTGTTTCTCACGACCAACCCCCAGACGAGGCCAGGGGGTGAGTGATCCCCAGGCGGAGGCCAGCATTCTGAAGTGCTCAGCTCCATTTGCTAGTGCCCTGGGTAATGAGCCCCGGGTATGGACATGACCTCAGAGTTGGCTGGGGAGGTTCCCTCAGCCCCATGGCTGCACTCTGGTGTCTGTTCCACCTTAGGTGGCCATGTGGCTGTTTACGTCACAAGTCACAAGCGAAGGAGTCAGAGAGCATCAGTAGTTCAGTACAAGCCCCTTGCTTCTGCTGAGAAAGCAAATCATGCCCACGTTCTCTCCAGAGAGGTCAGTGGAACCTTGCTTCTGTGTGAAAGAGGCATTATCAGTTGTAAAGCTGGCATTCTTGTGAGTCAAATGGCATTTTGTCACTTGCTCTGGGTGAGGAAGCCAAAGTAGGCCACGATGGCCCTGTCTTCTGACCTCCCACTCCCCCAGAGAGTTGACCAAACTGAGGCCCTGCTTTAAAAACCAAGAACTCTGAGAGGCAGCCAGGCACACTGACACCTCAGAGTCAGGGCTGGGGAGGGCTGAGCCCCCCTCCCACACATGTCCTGGAGCAGAGTAACTCAGCCACCTGGGGCCAGCTTGCAGGACAGGTGGTCCTCCGCAGCCCTCTGGCAGACTTTCTCTTCCAGAGCAGGGAATTCCTAGGGGGCAGGGAGCTGACAGGTGGACGAAACAGGCAATGAGTCCTACGTGCAAAGCATGGGAACAGGCATCCTCTAGAAGGAGAAGCCTCAGGCAGAAAGAGAGCAGAATCCCAGCTGACTTCTGCTCATCTCCCAGGTTTCCGCCCAGATCTCCTGGACTTCCTGGGAGCTCTGTGACCATCCCTGCCGACACCATCCCTTCTCTTGGGGAACATGGGTGATCCACTCGTGACTTCTAGGCACTATCTGATAATGGGTGAGCACCTTGCCCAAATGGTTTAAATCCTACTATATTTATCATTTATCAGGGAAGATGAACACCCAAGCTGGGAAGGGGTCACTGTCCCAGCTGTGTTTTCACCTGCCCATCAACCCCAGTCCAGTGGATCCTCCAGTAACTCTCCAGACCACTCTCTGCCCTCAGCACCAGTGCCCAAGGATGGAGACACCACTTTTCCTTTGGCTTACACAGGCTGAGGAGGAGGCAAGAGAGCCAGGTTGTAAGTCCTATAAGCTGTGACAGCCAAACCCAACAGAGGGTACAGAGGGTTTTTGAGTGAAGATGAGGAACTTGCACTATGCAAACTTGCCTCTCTAGACTATATATATATATATTTCCTTTCTCCCAATAATGGTCCAACAGCAATTATGAGTCTACACATTTATGTAGCACTTTCAACTGTTCAAAGAGCTGTCCCCTATATCGAATCATTCGACCGTGTTCTTTTTGCCCTGCACGAGCCAAGAGAAGGGATTTTCAGGCAGAGGCTGGCTGACGGCCTTGTGGACCGGAGTTTGGACTATTTGCTGTCAGCTGGCTCCCCGAGGTTCTGCCCAACTCTGAGTGACTAAGAGCTTGCATTTTCCCACCCCTGCTGGGTGGCTGGGTTTGGCAAGCCCCAAAGCCAGGTGCCAAGGGACAAAGCTGAACAAAGCAGGTAGAGAGGGCGTGAAGTGACAGCGGCTAGGATTCCTCCGCAGGGACTTCCTGCTGCTCGCTCATATTTGCATAAATCTGTAGATACTTTCACAGGCCCGGCCACTCAACCCCAGGTCTTTTCAGGTCAGGAAGTTACCATTGCTTTGCTGTGGGCCTTTCAGGCTGTTTTCTCATTCGTCTCCCTTCCTGCCTTGGCTCCCCTCTGTATCCAGATCTCCGAGGCAGAGCAAGGGGAAAGGGATAAGATGGCACACAGTTCGCCCACCCACTGCCCCTAAACCTTCTGAGCTGGCAGAATGCAGCTCAGCTCCCCACTAGCCTATTTTGAAAGGAGAGCTTCAGGCTCCCCTACAGCGGTGCTAAAGTTCTTGCTCACCTGCAGCCTAGCTGGAGCAGGGCTTATCCGAGGACCCCCTTTGTGTCCCTGCCCCATTGGGCCAGGCCCCTTCTCCGCCCCGGATCTTACCAGACGCCACTGACACAGCGGGTGGATAAGGCGCGAGGGGCGATGGTGGAGCCCTGCTGCATGAAGCCCCCGACGGGAAACCAGAGGCTGTTGCCCAGGGAGTACTGATTCACCAGGAGGTTGCAGCGGCCCTGGGCACACGGGTGCGGGCTGTACCACTCGTAGGGGGTCAACCTGCGGGAGAAAAGGAACATCCACCGGTGCCGCCGCGGGTGAGGGTGAAGGGAAGGGTCCCGGGGGGATGGGAGGAGCTCTCCTTTCTGGCCTCACCTTTGTGCCTCAGGAACTGGCCTTGTGGCCTTGGACAAGCCACTTCCCTTCGCTGAACTTTTCCCAACCAAAAATGAGGAGGTTGGACTAGGCTGGCAGTTTTTGAACTGTTTTTCTTTAATCAAGGAAACATTTTTGTTTTTTCAAAATAAATTCTCACGTGGAACTCCAATATACAGAACTGATGAAAATGGAGCCCCTTGACTGGAAACTGGGAGTGTCAAGGGCCGATGGTTGGGAAGTTGCTTCTTCTGCACCCCCCAGTCCCCCAAGGTGATCGGAGGGACCCTAGGAGCCCCAAGAGCCATAGTTTGAAAACCCTCAGCCTAGAACAGTGGTTCTCAAACTTTAGCCTACATCAGAATCACCAAGAAGGCATATTAAAGCACAGATTACTGGGCCCCATCCCCAAAGCTTCTGATTCAGTAAATCTGAGTGAGGCCTAAGAATCTGCAAGTTCCTAGATGATGCTCATGCCACTGGTCCAGGGACCACACTCTGAGAAACACTGGCCTAGATGGTCCCTCAGGCTGTGGTTCTCAGCTCTGTGTTACAGACTCACTTGGGAGCTTTTAAAAAAATGCCAATGACTAGATGCCACTCCCAGAGGTTCTGATTTAATTTGTCCAGGTAAGGCCTGGGCATCAGTATTTTTTTAAGGCTCCCCAGGTGAGTGGGATGGGCATACAAGGTCGAGAAGGGCTGCCCTAAGCTCTCTGCCTCCAAGTGAGGCGGGTAGCACTCCCTCCCGCTGTCCCGCTCAGCCTCACGGCTGGCCTCTCTGAGCAGTACCTCTGATGTCTAGAATGCCCTTTCTTCCTGCCCGCCAGACACGCACTTTCCCTCCTCTGTTCAACAGCCCCAGCCAGTCTCCCCCACAAGGCATTCCAGCTCTGACGAGAGAGATGAGTAGGGGTGTGTGCTGGGCAGGGCAGACGCTGCGTGTTCACAGGGTGTTATTGTCATCACCGGTCTTCCCTGTCCCTCCACTCAGCCTGATCCGCACTTGGGGTTCTACAGTGGCTCGCCCACATCTACATTGCTGCCGCTTGTTCCTGAATACTACGCCAGTGTGTCATCACTGGCCCCGTGTCTTGAAATGTGCCCCTTCCCTCTGTGGCTTGCTTATACTTATACTGGCTTATACTTGTGGTGTCTCACCTTGGTGGTTCCCAAGCCTACAGGCCACTGGAAGTGAGCTTTGAAAATACAGATTCCCAGGTCCCATCTCTAGAGATTTGGAGACTATCTGATCTGGAAATTCAAATTTTTAAAAGCTCCCTGTGTGACTTTGATATCAGCTAGCTTGTGAATGGCTGGCTTAGATCAGTGGCTTTCAAACATTTTTTCCCCTCTAAAATCTTACCCAGAAGTACAATATATAAGAGGGAAAAGTGGAGCTGGTCTGCATGAAGATGGGTTGAGGCCCCAGAGCTCTGACTGCCAGCCCCTTCTCATCACCCCTCCAAAGTCTCTGGTACCTCTCAGGAGCCTTCTCGCTCCACGGAACCCTGCTGGATAATCTAAAACCACTACCATAGGTCAGATTATCCTAGGCTCAGACATTTTATATATATATATATATGATGTTATATATATACAGGCTGTGTGGTCAGACCTTTAGTACATTTTTTTGTTGATCTTTCTGTTAATGCTGGATCCTGGGGAGTGGCGTGTGTAGGGCAGGGAAGAGGGTCTGTTGAAGCCTCCGGGGCTGGTGGAAAAGCTTCAGCCTGCAGAAGCAGGCTTGTGTGCGTGTGCATCGGGTAGCCAAGCCCTAAGGCCATTTCCAGGGCCCTTGAGGTCACCTGAGAGCTGTGGCTTTCTCATACGGGGCTCAATCAAAGGGGCAAGAGTGAATCATAGAGCAGTGGAGCCAGGACTCAGGCGGACGGCTTCCTAAAAGCTGCAGCAGACAGAGCAATGAAGTGGAAAGGGCAAGTGTCAGACAGTGTGCCAACTCCCGCATGTCTTGCCAGTTGTCACTGACAACAGATACTTGACAGTGGCAATGCCTACAGGCCTAAGGGGGGGTAGGTGGCACCCGAGTGGCACACATAGCAGCCTTTGAAGCAAGGCCTTTCTCTGTGTGGCTGGTTCTCGTGGGCTCAGGATGACTTTCCTGAACTTGGCTTTGATCTCCACTGGAAGAGGCACAGGCTGAGTGACACGATGCCTCCTGGAAGGCTGGGAACTGCCCCAGGGGATAGACACCCCGCAGGTCCTTGGGGCTCTGTCTTCTAATTGGAGAGAGCAAATGCTCCCCTCAAGCCACTGAACAGATATGCTCTTGGGGAAGACCCCACCCAGCAGAGGTGGAACATACACTGTAGAATCATCTGGCCCTGCCACTGTGGCCCTGAGGCAAAGGAGACAGCTGAGGAGACAGCTGGAACAGAGTCACCATCAGCTCTCTAGAAGCTCAGCCTGAGCAGTTCTCTGCTCCTGCATAACAGCCCTTTCTGGTCCTCCAGTTTGGAAAGCTGAGTGCTGAACAGGGATTCTGAGTGAGTGACCCATGAGCCACTAGGGCTTGTCCTGCTGCTGGATAGTAAGTTGGCTCTCCTGAAGCCCAGGCTGGTCCAACAGCCCTTAGCCTCAGAGAGAAACAACCCTCTCCATGTACATTCTTGGGAGGCCTCAGCAGTGAGATGCTCCTTGGGGTCTTCCGTGGGCCCAGGAACAGTCTCTGGTTTCCAGGGAGAGGGGAGAGCTTATTCTCCCCAACCCCTGATCTGGACCATTTGTCTCAACACTACTTGCAATTGCCTCTCTCCATCCTACCCTCCTGCTGTCTGCTACAGTCCATGGTTCCCCTTCAACAAGGCAGCTGTGTTTTCATAGGCAGATCCAGTTGGGGAAGGGCCAGGCCCTCTGCAGAGAAGGCCTTCTCCCTCGCCTGAGCCACCAACGCCTCTGGTCCCCCCAACTCCGGATTCATAGGCTCTGTTTCTTGTCAGTCAGCACTTTGTGACAGATCTTGGCAAAGACGGATGCCAGGGCAGCCAAATGCATGGAGCTTAATCAGAGTGATCTTCCTGCCACTGTCTCTTTCCCAAGGCTCCTACATAAGCAGGGGCCATGGGCTGGGGAGCGGGAGGGGGAAGAGGCAGGGGTGCAGAAGCAAATTTGGACAAGCTCACCTATCTGCGTTGTGCACGTTACGGAATGTGCGTGTAGATGGGTGGATGTCTGCCCAGGTAGACAGCTGGGCAGAGAGCGGTTCAAGTCCTGAGTCCCTCTCCCATCCCTCTAATTTAGCACCAAGTTCTTCTCAACACCCCTCTCCTGCTCCCCACCCCTCCCTTGCAGTTCCCAGAGGCGGACACGAGGTGGCGGTGTGAGGATAGGGAAGGGGAGAGGAGTGTACCTAGCCACTAGGAAGAGGACGCAGCTGACGGCCAGATAGGCTAGAAGCATGAAGAGCCAGACGCCCGGAGAAAATGGGTCCAGGAAGGAGAAATAGCCGGGTTTGCGTCCCTGGAAATGGAGAAAAAACAAGATTCACTGTACATGTTCAGTCAGAATGGCCCTTGGACAGGGCAGGGCAGGGCAGGGGGTATGGTGAGCATGGGCCTGGCCCCAGACTGCATTGCCTTGGGTTCTGGGTGACTGGTTTAAATGACACTGGGGCTGAAGGTGTAGAGGGGGCTGCTGTGAAGCCCCTATCCAGCCCTGATTTCAGCAGATGAAACAAAAGAACAGCCCAGGCCACCTCACTTCCTAGGTTGAGGGTGGCTTTGTGCTGGCCAAGTGGAACAGCCCTCAGTGATCCTTATGGACTGCCCCGTGTCCTCCTGGGGGCGGCATGGTGAGCCTGGGAGTGCCTTTGAGCCGTTGATGTCTGCAGTGCTGGAGCACGACAACAGCACCACCTCTCTCTGACACGCATGTCTTTCTCATGAGGAGGCTAATACAACAGCCATGCTGGGTTTTTTGTTTGCAGGGTGACCTCACACACAGTGAGACCTTCTTGTGTAAACCTCAAAACAGTGCTGTGGGGCACAGATTATTGTTTTCATTTTGCTAGCAGAGAAACCAAAGCCCAGAGTGGTCAAGACATGTGTCCAAGGTCACACAGCTAATGAGTGGAAGAGCTGGGACTCAGTCGCATGTTTTCTGACACAGAGCCCAGGGCTCATCCCACGATGCTGTGGGAAAACATGGTTTGTCCCCAGCCCAGGGATGTGCTGGGCCAGAGGGACGAGAGCCAAAGGATGGAATCAGGGACAGAAACCTGGGCACCAACCTTCCAGTCGTTTTCTGCAGGGCAGCAAAATGGAATGAGGAGGGTGGAGCTCAATAGTCTGCTCTTAGGCTTTAGCTGTGTGATCTTGGGCAAGTGCACACCCCTCTCTGGCCTCAGTTAGAGCTAGAGCTGACACACTGGTGGCCTCCAGGCCACATACAGCCCTCAGACAACTTGTTAGTTTACCCATTTTTGTGTTAGTTGCCAACATTAAATGATTGGGAGATTCACATAAAAATCCAGATTTCTGGTTTTTTTTTTTTTTTTTTTTTTTTTAATGGGGTGATCTGGCAACACTGGGCCTACATTCTCACCTGGCTGGAGCTGAGAGGTGGCTGCCCACTGTAGATAGGGTCTGCGCTCTGCAGCTCCCCATGGCTACCTTAGGCTTGCATCAGGCTTGCTTCTTTCATTTCCTATGAAACCACTGGACTAGATGCTCCCTCAGGACCACTCTAAATTGAAAATGATATGATTTTATGATTCTAGAAATCTAGGAAGTCCATGGATAGGACTGAAAATCAGTATTGAGCACAGAGGTTCGATGAACAGGTAAACTTTCAAGCTCAAGATCTTATCTGTCATGGCACGATCTCGACATCCAAGCATGTCATTTTTACACTGGGCTCCCCGGAAACACAAAGGGGAACTACCTAGGCTAATAGCGAGCTGAGCTCACCCAGCTTTCTGAGCTTTCCTTATCCGAAGGCAGCTGGACCCTGGAGAACATGCTGAGAAGCTCTGAGTGGCAACTGCTGCTCCCACTGCAGCATCCGAGGCAGGGGAGGGGGCGGGGAGACAGCTCTGCGTGGTCCTGTTGTATCTGCACAGCCCGATCATGGCTTTGGAAGGGTGGGCTTCCACCCCTTCTTGGTGAGGCAGTAAGCACATTCCTGAAGCACTTGGGGGTACAGCTGTACACTCCCATGTGGGGACACAGCCCAGACAGTACACAGTGAGGAAGTAAATAGCTTCCCTCTGTCAAAGGGGCAGCTGTTCTTGGACTTTGCAGCCCTTCAGCAGTGTGACAGTGACCTTTGGGTGGTCTGTCTGAAACTAGTTTTCTTTGTCAGTAGTATGGCTTAGACCAGGGAACCACCCTTTGATGCCAACTGCGAGTTCTCTCCCTCATGTGCATCAATGCTTGATCTGCTCAGAACATTCAGGTGACTTACTGGGAAAATGAAACAACCTGAGGGACAAAGCCTAGTAACTAACGGAACAGAAGAGGAATGGGGAGAAGACCATTTGAGCACATCTGGTCCCATCACTACGTAAATTCTCTAATAGGAAGAAAGGTTCAAGAGCAGTGGAATTGGAGTCCCCAGTTAGTCATTCCTGTGTCCATCATGGCTGACCGTGTCTTCATCATCATCCCAAGAGCCAGTGGCAGAAACAGGAAGACACAGAGAGTGCAGAACCATACACAGAGTCCAGAAGGGATAAAGAACCTGATCAAGCCTCCACACTTGCTGCAGCAGAAATCACTAGCTTGGCCCACTCCTGGGGTCCTTCTATACCCCAGAGTTTCTCTGGGAAAATGTACATGAATTCTACGTGCCCTGTCACTCATGACTGTTTCACTCTGTCTCTCTCACTTGAGAGAGATCCAGGAGAAAAATATCTGTTATTGTTGCTTTCTGAATCTGAAACCCCATTAGATGCTCAATGTCAGAAATCTATACCTGATTATATCACAACGAGTGAAATGGAGGAAAATGACAGCACTATTTAAAGCTGCCATATTTGGTTATGGGTGATAAAGAATGATGCACAGTCATGGGAAAAATTCCTGGAGACTCAAGTTATAAAACATAGAACATCACACAAACAAGGATCAAGACATAAACACAGCTCTGCTGTAAACATATCAGTCACGTTGGCAAGGCAACATCTGATTCCACTTGTGATTGACTGACGCCAACCAGAAGAGCAAGGAATGGGCAGTCATTTGAGATTTGGGTCTGGGCTTATACAGGCTTGGCTTGGGCTGAGCCCAAGCGGTTTATAGGATGCCAAAGAGAAGTACGCTACTTGCAAGGCTCTGAACGCCTACTATTTTTTCTATGCGGATGCTTTAGATTGCTTCCTTCCCAAAAGACATCTGAGTTACTGGTGCTTAGGGCAAATCAGATGGCATATAATACCGCAGGCATTTCTTCCAAATGATAGACTTTCCTTAACCCAAAGCATCTATGACGGTGACAGTTTTCTTCTGAAGAACTCAAAATGCGTCACTATGTTCTCTTGATTTTGATACCCAGTTCTCCATGTTGACAGATGGAAGAACTGAGACCCAGGGAGGTTAAGTGCCTTGCTCAAATCATTGGTGATGGCTTCAATTTCTCTGGCGCTCATTCGTCAAGCTGTGCCACAGGGATGCCATGCTCTCCTTCATTTAAATGGCAGCTGTACCGCATCTTCCTCTCCTTTTTATCTTGGCAACTTGCTCCAATAAACTCCCTAATTAATCCCACGCCTTCTCCCCAATGCCAGCAGGATCCCAACCTACTCTATCTCACTCCCTTAAAGTACTCAAACATTGTTTATTTATACTCATCATCATTTATTGTGACTCTGTTGTATTTATAGGCATTTGTATTGATTTATACATGTCTCTGTTGACTGCAAGTTGGGCCGGTTCCTTCTGGTGAATACAACCACTCTCAGGGTAGATCATTGGTTGTATATAGTTTATGCCCCAAATGTCAGGGACAGGTCAAGTCCTGCAGATGGAATTGAAAATTAGATGGCACTAAAATTAGAACTAGTTCCCTTGACTTTTGTACTGTGCTTCAGACTGACCATATCAGAGCCAGCATCCTTGACGCTGTCTGGTGGTGGGAGAGACCCAAAGGGCTGGTCACCAACTGACCACAATCCTGGCATGGTGAGGTCCTTTGAATGTTAGCAGTGGAACTGCCCATGAAGCTATGAAGTGGCACTAAACTTTGCGTGCATGTCGAAAATTCTTCCTATGCTTAAAAAAAAATCTAACTCACTGATACTTCATTCTATGCATATTGCAAGAAATGATATTAGAATAAGAATGCAATTGCTTTCTCAGAATCTGGAGCCAAATGCATAAGAATACCAGGGCCAGGTAACGCAGGACAGATAGTGAATTAAAACACAGGCTCTGGAGCCAGACTGCCCAGGATGGAATCCTGGCTTTACTACTTACAAATTATGTGACCCTGAGCAAGTTACTTAACCTCTCTTGGCCTCCGTTTCCTCTTTTGTAAGATGGGGTAATAATAAAACCTACCTCATGGGGTTGATTTGAGAACTAAATGAGTAAATGCACAGGAAAGGCTATATATGTGTTGGTTCCCCCTCTGTCTAACAGTAGTCATGAGTGAAGGGGCCGGAGGGGGGGTGGTACGTGACAAAGGAGGGAACTTCCTTGTATATTGATGCTCCCTCAATGGACAAGAAATACTGTTTTCTGTCCTATAGTGACACATGCTAAAGCTGCTTTGGGGGAGAATGCCATCTGGCTACAGTCACTTTCCATAACTCCTGGAGTTTCTATGGGTTATAATACATGAGTCATGAAGGTTCCCCCAGGGCTCTCCTGGGAAGCCATTAGGGCAATACCAGGTTCTCTTCTGGAAGGATGGCTCTTAGAAGCCAGTGATTCCAACTTTTGGAACTCAATTCCACCTCAGCCTTCCCAGACAGAGTGGGTCAGATGTGTGGTGGGTTCTCCTGTGTTTGTGTAAGGGCTATGTACCCTAGTCACCATTTCCCTACACACAAACTAGTGAAGCCAACTCTCTGCCTTCCCTATACCCCATCCCCTCCCCAGCAGAGCCAATGACAAAAGCTCATCATGCCCTCCATAAGGTTTTGCCAGTCTTTGGAACTGAATGGAAATTTATAGAGAGGTTTCCTTCAACTCCCAGAAATGGCCAATGGTCAATAAAACACTCTCTGAAGAGATAACACAGTCTCCACAACTCCTTCTGGGAGAGGCAGAAGGAGGTGACTTCTCCTTGTCCCACCCCAGGAACCCATGATGGCCTTCCTCAGTGTATCTGCAATGGATTGTCTTGAAGATATTTTGGTTTAACATGCACTTCTCACCTCTGACTCCAAGAGGAAAAAAGAATAAGCAAGTAATCCCTCTTCACATAAAACACCCAGATGGGTTTGTTGCCTATATTTAACCCAGATGCTAGCATACGTATTTTCACTTTGCTGGTTGGAAATCTGGTATGAGGAGACCTGTGTTCTAATCCTGCCACTGACTTTGACTTGCTGAGTGATCCCAGGCAAGCCACTCAACTTCTCTGAGTGCCAATTTTTTCTTCCACAAAATGGAACCTTGCAATCAACATGAAGGGGCAATATGAGAACTGCTAAAGTACTGTTGACAAAATACCTTGAGCTTCTTGAGAGAGGAGCACTTAATAAATAACCAATATTAAAATGATTATACATTTAGGGAGCCATGTTTCCATTATATGGGCTATCATGTTACTTAGCTTTAAGGAATAGAACTCTATTCATTTTCTATTTTCTTATAAGAGAGTATTAAGCAGTATTAGAAATAATTCACTGGTTTACTTAGCATTGTTCTCCATTTTCCTAGACAGTCTTTCTGAAATGAAACAGACCTTCTTAAAAATCGGGTAATACATCCGGCAAAATGCTGGGTATTAATTTAATATCGGCATTTATTTCTTTCTCACTTTTCAATCACTATCTGCTTTTTTTTTTTTTTTAACTTTTCTTGAGAAGGATGACTTTAGCCAAGAATTAAGAAGAGAGAAAGAACAGAGAATGAAACTTTCCCATTTGTTAATCAAAGGTGGAGCAGGACATTACAGGCGAAAATAGTAAACTCACATTTTCAAGAGAGTCTTAGAGGCTCTGGCTGGCTTAGGATCCTATATGGGATCATAAAGACTATCCTCAGATTAGAAAGGATCTTGAAAGATCACCTAACAAAGGGCCTCAACACAGAGAAATATACCTTCTGTACTATAAAGATAGGTAGTTGGAAGTGTATGGACTTGGAGACTGAAAACCTGGGTTCAATGCCGCCTCCACCACTGCACTATCTTTGCTCTTTCCACCGCACCACTAGCTTCAGAATCCCTCTGCGTAAAATGGAAATCATACGACCTGCCTTGGGGGATTGCTGAATTAAACCAGCAGCGTACGTGAAAGTGCTTCATAAATAAAGAGATGCCAGACAGATGTTAGTCAACATACAAATATCCTGGACATATCCCCAATCTCCTTAAATATGTCAACACTGAATTTTTTTAACATGATTATCCATTTGGGGGCTCTATGTGCCAAATGTCAAATCCCAGGTTGGCTTTCGGCACACTCTGATGATTCCTTGCTACAACAGTCAGTGTGTGCTTGAGAAATACATACTTTAATATTAATCTGAGCAAAACATCATTAGGCAAACTGCTGGTGCAGGAAAAAAAAAAAGAGAGAGAAAACTACATGATATACTGTAATGTCAAATATGAATGTTTTTGTTTTTCTATGCTCTTCTTCCCTCCATCACACAGATATTTGAAAGCTCAGAGTCTGCATCAATACCATCAAACCCCGGACTGCAAAATGCCCTTGGGCTTGTACTGATAAACTAAATCTTTGAACTTCTCAATAAAAAGAAATGAGCTAATGTGCCAAGGAAGTCAAGGGAGTCTTGAACTTCAGATGTCCTGTCATTTGACTCCTACAGTTCGAGGACCAGGAGACGCCCCAGATTTTAAAGGCTGGACCCTCTATGTATGGCTTGGAAGCTCACCTGACCCCGGCCAGGGATTCTGATGCCTTCTCAGGTGGGTGTGACGTTGTATGAGGGCTATGTAGGCGTCGAGAGAGAGAGCAATGAGTTCAGGTGGCAGTCATGGCCAGGCCTGAGCAGAAGATGTATCTGGGCTGCCCGAAACATCCGCCTCCCATCTCTTTTTGTTCTTAAGACCAATGAGGTAAAGGCCAGAAAGAAAAAAAGAAATCTATTTAGGTCACTCATCCTGCTGCTGAATACTGGGCCTCCTGACAGAAGCCAGGTTCCTGGGGCTCAGTGCTGCTCAACCACGAGCCACAAGAAAAAGTGGTGCTCACTACGCATGGGATCACAGGGTACCTCACTTCCTCTCTTCCTGTCTTCCTTCTGTACTTATCAAGTAAACACTGCATGTTTAGGATCATCACATTTTCCATACCAAAAATTATATCATAAAAATTTATGGTCTGACAAGAGGGTACCTCCTCCTCAATGCATCTCCCACTAGGATCTACTTAGGGAGGGAGAGATAAACCAAGAATATTATAATGCACCTGATAAATGCTATAATAGAGGTATAGGCAGGGGGCATTAGCTCAGAGAAAGAAGAGATGAGCTCCATCTAGGGAAGGCACATTGAAGAGCAAGTGCCATTTGAGCTGGGTATTGAAGGCTAGGGGAGAGCTTGTCAGACGGTTGAGAGGCAAGAAGATGAGCAGGAACCTAGATAAGAAGACAGGAAGAGGCTGACATGATGAGATAAGGGGACAGGAAGAGGCTGACATGATGAGATAAGGAGACAGGAAGAGGCTGACATGATGAGATAAGGAGACAGGAAGAGGCTGACATGATGAGATAAGGAGACAGGAAGAGGCTGACATGATGAGATAAGGGGACAGGAAGAGGCTGACATGAGGGGAAAGCAGTGAGTGGTACAGGGTGAAGGTGCCTACAGCAAAGAACCGGAAGTGGAAGAGGAAAGATGGGCTTCATTCTCCACGCTAACAAGCTTGGACTTTTCTTGTAAGTGGACTTTCACTGGGCAGCCAGTGAATGATTTTAAGTAGGAGGCTGATATGATTACACTTGTAGAAAAAATAAAAATAAATTTAAAAAAACAACTCTCAGGCTGCAGTATGGATCAAGGATGGACTGCAATGGGGAGAAATTCACATACATTTATTAAATATAATAGCTAACCCCTTAGGCTGCATATGTCAGGCACTGCTATAAGTGTATTCCATAGGCTTCTTCATTAAATTTGCATGAAAACCCATTTTTACAGATGAAGAAACTGAGACACATGTGACATGCAGCTAGCAAGTGTCAGATCTGGGAATAGACCCAGGTGGTGTGGCTCTAGAGTCTACGAGTTTCACTCTATGCTTCTTAGTGAATGCTTATAATGACTGTGGCCCTTTGATGGGGATACAGTAATGGATCAGAAAAACTCTGCCCTCAAGGAGGACACAGACCACTGGAATGGCAGAGTTCAGGTGAGAGATAAGGAAAGTCTGAACCAGGCAGACGAAGTGGGGAAAGACAGTACGTTTGAGAACTATTTCGGAGGTGAGCTGACCCACTGAATGTGCGAGGTGAGGGAAGTGAAGGACAGCTCAGGTAACGGATAGAGATGCCATTACCTGAGATGGGGCAGAAGAGAGGAGGGAGAGATGTACCGAATGCGGTTTGTGACACTGTTTTTGAGGTGCCTGTGAGACGTCCAGGTGGAGATGTCTAGTAATGTGTTAGAAATATGCTTCTGGAATTCAGGGGAGCAGACAGGGTTAGATTTACAGATCTGGGGGCGGGTGAGATTACCCAGGCAGAGAGTTGGGAGAGTGAGAACAGAAAAGGGCCACGGACATTTAAGGGGCAGAAGGAGAGAGAGGAATCGACAGAGATGATGGAGAAGGCAACGATCAGAGATGTAGGAGGAGCAACAGAAGAAAGGGTGACTTGCACTCTGGGAGCGGAGAGAGTTATACAAATGCCGAAGCCAGACTCCTTAGCCAGCCTCTAATGGCAAGAGGTAGGTGGTCAAAAGAGCAAAACATTCTTCTGATTTTGGTCCTAGAGATGCCTGAGCAGAAACAGAAATTATACTCCAAGATTAGGAAGCAGGAAAATATCCCATAACCAACTCTTGATGATCCATGTTCTTGAAAAATCCTAGATAATCTTAGCTTGCTGGGAATTCGCAAATTATTTCCGGTTGTCTTTAGGTTTCAGAGACATACCTGCCACCACTTATTACTTTGGAGGGCTTTGCAATAATTTCTAATTAGGCATTTACACTTTGGGTTAATTATTTTTACTTTTCCACACAGATTTGATTATCACCAGATGCTCACTTTTTGGTAACAATAACTCATGACTCAGGGGACCTCAGACATAGAACTAAGATAGCAATTCTAGGTCATTATAGATTATAAATGAAATGAAATTAACCATATTTTTGCTCATAGATAACTATCAGTTAGAGAAAATCACAAAATAATAAACACCCAGTATTCAACTTTAATTTCACGAACTTAACACTACTATATTAGAGGTGGCTTCTCTATGTAATTTTAGATTTAGGCCCTTGTGGTGAACTCTACCGGGCTATCCTTTGGCATTAGCTGTTCCTGCTTATGCCTCCTTTGTTTCAGATACAGCTAAGTTCATCTCAGACTTATTCCCACCAGGTCTCTGGTGGGAATTCAGGATTATTCTCTCCCCAGCTGACTTTTTGATACTTTCTAAGCATAGTGCCTCACACACAGAGTGCACTCAATAAATATTTGTTGACTAAATGCATAAACTGTTACTTCTGCTTAGTGTAAGCTGTTCATGTCAGCACTCAACTTTTACTCAGCTTGGCCCCCTGTTATAAATCAGATCTGAGCAGCCATGTGGCATACTAGTGCCTCAGTATGGAGGCTGGAGGAGGGGAGGAATCCTGACCAGACGGCCGAACTGTATCAGTTAGGGCTCTCCAGAGAGACAGACAGAACCAGTAGGATATATATGTGTGTGTGCATGTGTGTATGTGTGTGTGTGTATAAAGAGATTTTATTTTAAGGAATTGGCTCATGTGATTGTGGGAGCTGGTAAGTCCAAAATCTGTAGGGCAGGCTGGAAACTCAAGCAGGGTTTATACATGATAGTCTTGAGGCAAAATTCCTTCTCCTTTGAGAAACCTGTTTTTGCACTTAAGGCCTTCAGCTGATGGGATGAGGCCCACCCGCATTATCAAGGGTAATTTCCTTTACTTCAAGTCAACTGATCGTAGACGTTAATCACGTCTATAAAATACCTTCATAGCAACATCTAGACTAGTGGTTGACCAAATGTCTGGGCACCATAGCTTAGCCAAGCTGACACATAAAACTTCACATCCCAGGAACTAATGCAGGGGAACTAATACAGTCATAGGTTTGTGGGTGGTAGGACACATGTGGCCAGCACTCCAATTAAGGATGTCCAGAGGATTGGTGAATTAGAGTTTGGTTCTGGCCAGAGGTGATATTCAGGACAGTGGTGCCCTGGGTGGTGAAGGTAGCATACCAGCAGATGTTCCCAGGCAGTGGAAACACCTGGGATCAGGTGCCTTCACCCATGCGCTTCCTCATGGTCCATCAGATCATGAGTGGAGCTCTCTTTCCCTCAGCGTTAATCAAGAAATCAAGGTCAGAGCCTAATTGTATGGCCTGGCCACAGCAGTATAGTTTGGGGAAAGGGTGTGCGTCTCCATTTCTTTGGGTGCTCCCTCAGGGCTCAGTGGGCAAAGCAGAGTACGGTGGGCTCAAGAAATGGTGCTGGCTGGAAAACTGCCCAAGGAGTTCTGAGAGATGTAACAGTGATAAGAACACCATCCTGAGAGTTAGGAGGCCTGGATTCCAGGCCCAGCCTTGTGTTAGCTCCAAGTGTGACACTGGTTGCCTTATTTGTAAGACGGGAATTATAATACCTTCCCTCCTTCCTCAAAGAACAGTCCTGAGGACCAATGAGAAAATGTGCGCAGGGTGGCTTACAGGACAAGTTATTCAAAGATCACAAGGATGAGGGTAGCAGCTGGTGTCACAGAGAGAGCACAGGCTCCATTCACACCATTCTTTGGTTTGAACTCCATGCTTTCACTTATTGGTGTGTGGCCTTGTCCAAGTGTTGAAAACTTCATGTACCTGTTTCCTCATTTCTAAAATAAGAACAACACAACTGTATTGGTTTCCAAGGGCTGCTGTAACAAACTACCATAAACTGGGTGGTTTAAAACAACAGAAATGTGTTGTCTCATAGTTCTGGAGGCTAGAAGTTAAAACCCAAGTGTCAGCAGGGCCATGAGCTCTCTGAAGGCTGTAGGGGAGGACGCTTCCTCATCTCTTCCAGCTTCTGGTGGTTGCTGGCAATCCTAGGCATTTTTTAGCTTGTAGATGCTTCACGCCAGTCTGTCTCCAAATTTACATGGTCTTCACCCCTGTAGGTCTATGTCCAAATTTCTCTCTTTTTAGAAAGACACCAACCATTGTTTTAGGACCCACCCTAATCCAGTATGAGCTCATCTTAACTTGATTATATCTGCAAAGACCCTATTTCCAAAAAAGGTTACATTCACAGGTCCTAGAGGTTAGGACTTCAACATAACTTTTGAGGGGACACGATTCAACTCATAAAAATAGCCCACATCACAGGTGCCTGAAAGAGTGTCTGGCACATAGGAGGTGCTTGATGGATGGGAGGGAGCTAGCATCATCGTGGAAAAGAGGAGGAGGGATCAAAATTCCCCTTATTCCACAAGATAGACACATCAATAATAGTATTGACTGTGACCAAATCCTCACATTTCTTTCTGTCTTAACCTGGGGAGCTGGGATCTTGACATTGTCTCTTCTTTCAGATGATGTGGCCCCGTTTCCCAAGCCGGGCAGTGATCACGATGGACACCGAGGCCCAGCACAGCCCAGTGCTCTTCTGAGCCACCTGAGTGGGATCTGTGACCAGGAGACCTTCCTCCTGGAGAAATAGGCCACAGTCCCTGATGCCCTAGTAGCTGCCAGCTATGTGAGCTCAGGCTGGGGTTGCGAATACAGACAATCCCCTTTTTCTAGGGCTAGGGTGTGGGGCCTGGGAAGGTGCCAGAGCTGGAGGGTCATTTCTTCAGCAGGCAGGTGGGGTGAGCGCTTGGTTGCTTCCCTTTTGGGCAGCCTTGTGGTGTCAGGTAATGTACTGGAATACAGCATGTTAGCGTGACCTTGGAAACCTAAAGTGCCTAGAGTATTGGGGAAATCCATATAATAGCTGTGCACGTAGAGTCAGTTTGGAGGAAAGGATGAGCAGAAGGCTCTGCTGGTCTAGTAAGGTGAACTAGGTCAACTATGTGCTGACAATGTAATGACCATTCACTTTGTGATGAGGCACAGCCAGGGTTACTCTCCCAAGGCTCCCCCCACAAGCCAGTATACTTTGACGTCATGTCTATCCTCTTCTGCTCATTGGTGTGCTTTCACAAACTCATTTTGACACTCACTATAACCAACCTAACCAGAGAAGTCTTTTTTGTAAGGGATGCAGAAGAGGAGAGAGGCCAGGTATAAGTGACATTAGACTATCTGCTCTTTATTCACCAGTGCAGATAATCAAGAGAGGGAGTCTATATTCCCTCACCAGACGCAGTGCTCAGAGGGAACAGAGGTGGACCTGGGAGTCGGTGAAGTCCTTGAGAACACCGGGTGACTTCTCTGGGCTGGGGGCCCCGCCCCCTAGGAGGAAGCAGAGTGACTGACAACACCCATGCACCAAGGGTTGAAAAATCACTCTTGGCCATCCCTATTCAGTGAGGCAGAAGCAATTTTTACTGGAAAGCCCACAAATGTGACTTTTCCATTCTTTCTGTTTGCAAGTCCACACAGCTGATGGGGAAAAAATAGCCCAGCACATTCGCATTTAAGTCTTGAAATCTAAATATTTCTGTGAGTCATTCATTATTACCATATAACTCAGTGTTTGCATGCGAATAACTGTAATGACATAAATGCTTATAAAATAAGTCTCTTACCATATGAACTCGGTAAAGAATGCTAATTCCCAGAGTCATGAATGGCTTCGAGAAATCAATCACCTTCTCCCGTTCAGCAGTAATGGTGAGGCCTGCCACAGCCAGATCTGCTTTCTGAAAGGAACAGACAGAGACCATCAATGGGTGGCCATGTGAGATAGGGCACGGGGACTCGTGACTGGAGGCCGTCACTAATAGGGAGATGTTACTCTGATCTGGCTTCTCTGCTCAGGAAGTGACCTTAAGTAGCCATAGCATATCCCAGGTTTGAATGAGCACTCACGAAAGGACATGGATATTGAAGCTATAACTCATATTTTTTGAGGTTAGACCCCTCTGGATATATAAATAATTATAAAGAGCAAGGGGTATCATTACAGACTGTTCAGAGATAGACTTAAATGCCCTAGGGGGAGGGAAACTGGCAGATAGGGCTCCTGTATTCTCAATATTGAGTAGTATTTTATTCAGTGTATTAATTTGTTCAGTCAACAAAACTTCATTGAGTCCCTATGTTGTGTAAGACACTTTGGTGAGGGGAATTACAATGAAAGATAAAAATGAGGGAACCACAGACATTAGAAACAATTGAATGCAATCGCATTCACTTCACTGTGAAGAAATGAAGACCAAGAAATCGAGCCAGTGGCCCAACATCACGAAGCTTGTCTTTGTCAGAGCCGGGACTGGAACTCAGTCCTCCTGGACCACCAGTCACTTACGTTGCTGTCAAGGTTAAAATTCAGGTGCCACTAAAAGAAGGGTCTCTGGTCCCTTTCATGCAACATCACCAGAATTTGTTCTGAAGACGTTTCCTTCCTTTCTCTTTGCATCTCAAGTGCCCACATCTGAAGAGAGTCTGTTCTGAATTAAGGCCCTCTAGAAAAGGAGATGCCATAGGCTTCCTCAATGTCCCTCTCCATCGAGAAGTTGGATATTTAACTATATTTCTATTCTATTTAATTTCAATCCATCCTGTTGTGAAGCAAGCTGACTTCCTATTGGTCTGCTCCCCTACACACGGAATCAGGGGAAAGCCCAGAGCTGGGTTTCAGTTCTGGTCCATGCTCTGCCCTAACTGACAACCTAGGCTAGTTGCTTCACTTCTCTAGGCTTCCTTAATCTCATTCGTAAACCAAGGATGTGGGTTAAGAGAGGGCTAGGATCTTTCCCAGAAATTCTCTAACAGCGATTCTCCAACTGTGGTCTATGACCACCTGCATCAGAATCGCCCGCAGGGCTTATTAAAATGCGAATCCTGAGTCTCATCCTAGACCCCCTGGATCAGACTCTCTGGGGTAGGACCTGGGAATCTGTGTTTGTAATAAGTTGCCTAGGTGATTTTGACTTATAATAATACCTAAGAACCAGGTTTTATAATCCAGGCATGTATCTCAGACTGGCCTCCAATGGTTTACATTTCAGCTTCTTTAACTCCTTCTTCTAATGCTGGTGGATCAGTTGATGCAAAAGATGAAGAAAAAAATGAGGAAAAGCGAAGTGTCTAACAATCTACAAACAGGGCAATCAGTTCTGAATGAGTGCACACACAGATACACACACACACGACTCTTCCTAAATTATTGCAAAGAAAGTAGGGAGACAGACATGCTGGCCCTCATTTTACACACAAGGGAATTCATGATTTGTGTACAAGAAGGATAAATCCATTGGCAAAGGTCAGTTTCTTCTATATCTCAACCCTGATCCTCCACTCCCAATTCACGTTCCTTCTCCTAGAGCAGCTACACGATCCAGCAGAGGTTAACAAACTCAGGGCCTTATAGAGTGAGGCCAGGCTTCAAAGAAACTAGAGTACAGATGTAAGAGATCTTTAATAAAAAATGAAACGTGAACAACTGATTGTGTTCAGTCTGTATTTCTCCCAGAGAATATTGATTATCACTATCAAGTGAATCACCTCTTGGGCCAGAAAGTAAGGTTAGATTAGAAGATTGTTAGCACCTTCATTTGAGGGATTCTTTGGAGGGTGGTTTGGGCCTTTCAGAACCTCAGCTCCTCATTGACAGTGGCACTGACTTGAGTTCAGCTCACAAGCACTGGTGTCAAGCAACAGAAATCAACCACAATGGCCCAACAGGTGCCACGCCAGTGCCACGCGTGTGGGTTGACGGCAAGTCAGCAGCCAAGCCCTGTCCAAACCTTGAGAGGAGGAGACATGAATAAAATGGGTTGGAATGAAGGAACTGAAGAAAATATTAGAAAAACCAAAACTGATAAAATGGGTAAGAGGTAAACACAGCATCCAGTCTTTTCTCTGGTTATGTAAAAAAATATATATGTCCAGATCAATTAACCAAAGTCAACAACTGTATTCCCAAGTTTCTTTTCCCCACACACAGCTTTCCTCCAAAAAGGGCAAACTTTGGATTAAAATTTGGAAATCATTTCACAAGTTTATAAAAGTTGGCCAATAATAACAATATGGTAAAACAATTCCATATGGAGAGACAGCTAGAAATGGACAGCATCCCAGGAGGGCCCTCTCCTGAGTACATGCAGAATGACCACATAGCCAGGGAGAGTGTCTGCCTCAAGCTCGGACACGGCATTTCTGTCTATTCACAAATTGGCACTTTACGAAACTGGGTCAAACAGAAAAATCGCCACCTGTGGACACTGCTGACTCGTTGCCCCCAGCCTGTCTCTCTTTCCTTTGTCCCCACTCAAGAATGAGTTGGGGGTAGTGGAGGCAGGGAAGGAGGAATGAGACAGAAAAGGGCAATGACAAGCTAAAAGAAACATGGAGGTTTTGTGGTTGTTGTTTTCTATGTTTAATGGACTCAGTATAGAAGAGCAATTATCCACCTTGGCTTCAATGCACCCCAGGGTATCAGCAACAACTTCCTGGGAGCAGGTTATTCCGGAAGATGTGCCTTCATTTTATTTTACCTTAGTTAAAAAGACATTATGCTATAAAGCAGTCTTAGATGAGGAGATAATGTGCCATGAAACCAAACTAACAACCAAAGGGGGCTGGGAGTGTAAAAGTGCTAGTAATTGCCAGTGTGGGAGGCTGAGGGAAGTGTGGGCACCATGATAGCACATCAAGCCCTTTGGCACCTCTGCCCACTCATGGGGGGCGGGGGCTGTGCTCTCCAGTGGAAAGAGCAGTGGCTAGGACATCAGAAGACCTGGCTCTTGTCGCAGCACAGCCACACATTCACAGTGACCTTGGGCAAATTATTCCACTCTCTGGGCTTTGGTTTCCTCCACTGTAAAATGAAAAGGTTCAACCAGATGCTCTCTAAGCTCTTTCCCAGCTCTAAAACCCCATGTTTTCATTTTGCCTGGCTAGAAGAGGTAGGACTTAGTCTAACGGACCCCTATTTTGCTCAAGAAGATGATGGTGGTCAGCAGTAGAGGAGAATGACCTCTGAGGAAGAAACTGTTTATCAGGCTAGTCAGCAAAGAGCAGCAGCTGACAGGGACCCAAGGCAGGGACACTTTATTTTAGGGAAGGAAATCCAGCAAGGTCAGGAAGGCGCAACACCATTTGGAAAGAGCAGGTCTGGAAGCGTAGCCCCGGGGGCTGGGAAACCAAGGGAGGGATCCCCAGAGCCAGAGAAGGAAGAAAGGAAGGAGCCAGAGAAGGAAGAAAGGAAGCCCGGTAAAAGGGAACTGGCGTAGAGTTCTATGTGCTTCACTATGTTCCTAGTCATGTTGTCCATGGTGTGAGTGTGCGTGCGCATGCACGCACAGGCATGTATAAATACATTCCCCTTGAAAGAAAGACCTTTCGCCTCTCCCCGTTTTTGATTGAAAGTGTTCTTTGAAGAGCTTCATGTTCTGCCTCTGAGAGATCCCCACTTTCATCATCTGGATGTTAGTGGAATTTACAAGGGGAGGGCAGGCTGCAGCCAGCCTGGAGGTGACTTCCAAAACATACTACCCTTTGCCTCCTGGAGTTTAATAGGGGTCACGTAAGTGCCACCATTGCTATCAAAGCCTGACGGCTCGGCGTGGCCCCTGCTCTTCTCCTGGGATCTGGGGCCCGGCTGGGAGGAAGACCGTGAATTCACAGCCGGGCTCTGGTCTGCATCCACCTGAGTCTGCTGCTCCCACCCTGTGCTTTCCTGAGAACACCAGCAGGAGGGGTCTGATGGCAGCACCAGATCCTGGACAATCGGAGGTGAACAAAGCTTTCCTCTGTCTCCCTTTCCTTCTCTTTTAGACATCTGCTGCCCCCTTTTTTGGCAAACTTCTATCTTTTCCCCTCAGCAGTGCCCCAGCACCATTGCACTGTCCTCCAGCTGCCTCAGCCCTGCCTCCCTCCACCTGGCAGCAGCCCCCCTCCCCACCCCCACCCAGAGCCAAGCTAATGAGAGGATGGGTTGGGTCAGAAGACCTGGCCCTCCCTCTTGATGGCCATATATCCATAGCAACTCACTTACCCTCTCTGGACTCATATTACTGGGCTACCCAAGAGGGCAATGCCTGCCTATCAATATTATGTGAGAGTCAAGAGAGACGATGGATGTGGAAGAGCCTTATAAACTGTACACACTAGAGAGTTCTGGCACGCCTATAAGGGACTGTTCAGGTAATAGCGGGTGGCCGAGACTTAGCCTTCAGTGTGGGCCAGACCTGTCTGGACTCTGTTACTTATTTGCTGTGTGACCTTGGGCAAGTCATTTAACCTAAGCCTCATTTGCTCATATATGAAGTAGAGATAATAACAGTAGCTACCTCCTAGAATTGCTGAGCGAGTGAATGAGACAGTCTTGTAAATGCCGAGCAGGAGGCTGGTTCACAGTAAGTACCCAATAAAAGTTCACTGTCAGGATGATGATGGTGGTGGTGATGGTGATGATGCTGATGATGGTGATGATGATGATGATAATCTCCACAAGGGCCTCTGGAGACTACGTCTTAATCCGTAATGAGTTGTAGGAATGTCATGGCGGCAGCCAGGCCTGTTCTACCTCCATGCAGGTAGAAGTGTCCAGGGCCCCTGGACACTTGGCCCTTGGTGGCCTTTCCCAGGTGACCTGGGATCTGCACACAGCTGTGCTGCCCAAGTGTGCTTCCCTGGTGTGACTGCCTGTCTCTGAAGATCCACGTAAAGACCTTACTAGGCCTCATACTGTCCCATCGCTTGGAAAACTCAAGGAAAAAACTAACACTCAGCTTGGAAACCAAACCCAGTCACTCTCCACAGTCTCTTCCTTGTTCTATGATCCTCCTCTGGGGACAGTGGATTCAATGACCTCCCAACTTCCTTTGAATTCTCGGATCCACCATGCTATCTCTGATCAGCTTCCAGATCTTTTTTCTCCGGCTTTTTTACACTACCCCTCAAGCCCCCAGCTTCCTGCCCCTGGGGGAGGCCGGCAGCTTTCTACTCCTTTGCAAGCCACATCAGCACATATCCTGTTTCACCTGCTACTCAGGCCCCATAGTGCCTCACAATCTTTGCTGTCATGTATTTAACTCTGTAATTGTGTTACTTAACTCTGGAAAGCTTTGGGAGGCCACAGTTGGAATGAGAAAACGCTACACAGAAGAAGCTTGTACTGAGCATTCCTGGAAACCTTCTTTCCAAGGTAATTGTCTCTGGAGATCCCCTGTGTATTGAAAAGGCTTACAGAATTCCAAGCAAGGCCAGGCCTGTGGCTGTGAGAACTGGGGATGGATTATCCGTAAACACCCCAATAGGAAGGAGCTGTGAGGGCAGCAGGCCCACTTTCTGGGGAGGGATCATGCACACTGGACTCTGGCTGAGGAGCTGGGCTGAGGGAGACATGGGGCCCCTGGAAGCTCTGTGTCCTGCATTCTGCCCTTGCGTGTGGGATCTTGGGGCGAGCAGGGATCGCCTGCAGAACCCACCGCGCCTCCCCGGCTGCCCCCTCCTCTTCAATGCTCGGCATTCCCTCCCTGCTCTCTACTGACCCTCCGTTCTGCTCCAGGCAATGTGCAAGGTTTTGGGAGACAGGGCTGAGCAAACCCAGGAACAATCCCTGACAGCAAAGAGCTTACAGTCCAGTGGGGGTGGCGGACAGTCATCAGACTGTCAAGAAAAAACGTGTAAAATTACGGCTATAATAAGTGTTATAAGGGCTTGTATGTGGCACCATGAGAAGGTAGAGCCAGGGGCTTGACAGAGTCTGAGTGGCCCACAGGGGCTTTCTCAAGATGAGACTCAGTCCCCTGACTAGAAGATACCTGTGAGAAGGCCTGGGATGAGCATTCCCAGGGGAAGGGACAGCACGTGCCAAGGCCTTGATCCAGGAGGGAACTTGGTGCCTTCCAGGGCTGGAGGAAGGCCAGAGGGCTGGACCACACGGGGCGGGGAGTGTGCTGTAAGGTCAGGCTGGAGAGGCAGGCGGAGATGCAATGGCTCGAAGAGCCATCGGAAGGCCCTGAAGTATCTTAAGTAGTGGATGGCCTACAAGATCAGATTTGTAATACTAGCACGGCTAACACCTGTCGCCCTTCCTGTGTGTCAGGCACGGAACTAAGCACTTAACATGTGTTACCTCACTCAGTGCTCACAATACTCCTATGAGGTAAGCTACTATTATTATTCCCACTTTATAGATCAGAATATTAGGCCCAGAGAGGTTAAGAAACTTGTCCGAGGTGCACAGCAAGTGTCAGAGCTAGGATTCAAACCTGGGCAATTTGGCTTCAGAGGCTGCATCCTGAACTTGTCACACATTCAACTGGCTCAAGTGTAGAAACAAGACGGAAGAGAGGTAAGAAAGGGCCATCCTCATTTTTATCCTCGCTCCCTTGCCATTTATACCACTCCATGCAGGGCCATCTGGTGTCTCTGCCGCCACTTTATCAATGTCGCCTAGCAGTGATCTCCATGTTACACTGTGTAAGGGATGCTTTCCAGCCCTTATCTTGCTCAACCTCCTAGTCGGCACTCTCCGCAGCCCCTGCCTGGCCCTCCTGAATGAGGCCAATGTCAAGGACGCAACCCTCTCTCCCTCCACCTCTGTCTTATGACTACATTGCCCTGCCTCACTGGCACCAAACCAAACTGCGCTCCAATCCTAGCCCTGCCCATTACCAACTGTGTGAGCGTGGGTAGGTTTCACATCCTCTCCATGCTCACTTTTCTCATCTGTGAAATGGAGATGATGATCACCAGCTCTGGGGTGTTTTGAGGATAAATGACAGACAAAGCACAGGCATATACAGGTGCTCGATAAACGGTTGTTATGAGTATTCTTTTTCTAACAAAATTAACTTTTACACCATGGCAACTATACCTATCCCTCCTCTAAAAAATTATCTATGATCCTCACTCCTCTAAAGCCCAGCCTGGGAGTCAGGCCCTCACGGTCTTCCCACTCCTGCGAGTTCAGACTCACGTCCCGGTGCTCCCCCAACAGCTCCCCGCAGCCAGCCTAGCTCAGCCGACTCTCAGACACACCTTGTACTTTCCTACAGCCCTAGCTCCAAGATGCCACTTCCTCCCCCTAATGTCCAACCAGCAACCCCACCATTCAAAGTTTACCTCCCTGTAAAAATGTCTCTATCATCTTCCCAGGAATAAGGCCTCCCTCCTCTCCATTACCAAAGGAGATAAGACGTTGCTTATACCACTCACATGGTACATGCCATAAACCACATTGTACTAGAACAGGGGGCCTAGGCTCACACTCCAACTCTGCACTTACTAGCTCTGTGGCCTTGGGAAAGGACTTATCTTCTCCATGCCTCAGTTTCTTCATCCATAAAGTGGGCATAATAACAGTTCCCACCCTCATGGAGGTTCTATGGGAATTAAATGAGCAACACATGCAAAGCCTATGCCTGGCACTGAATAACACTCAATAAATGTTAGCTCTTACTATTATTATTGTTGTGGACATTCATGCACACACCTCAGCTCTCCATTAGATTATAAGAAGCAGGGACCAGGTCTTTAAAAAACTTAACATATATAGTATTTCAAAGTTGCCATTGATCCTGTTTTACAAAGAAACTGAGGCCCAGAGAGGTTAGTGATTTGCTCAAGTACACACAGCTAGGATATGGAGACAGCCAGCTTCAGATGTACAGATTCTCAGGACTGGGCACTTGGCTGTCTTATGGCTGTGCTGTTCACAGTGACTTTCCCAAAGTGGGCACACAGTAAGTCCCTAAGGAACAAGCAGCACAGCCAACAATGCAGGGTACGGGAGGACAACCCCCCAAATATGGCCTCCCCTCGAGTCCCTTCTTGCTGACAGCAGAATCAGGCTGATGCTGACACACGCTTGTATGCAGGAGGGATTTGGTCAGGAAGCTGGAACATTATAACCAGATTCAGGTCGTGCTGCGGCCGTGGTCAGATACAATTCCTCATCCTCCACCCTAAGGAAGGCTCGAAGCCCTTGGTCCCCACTAGAGGGCTCCCTTCTCCCTGTGCCCCTCCCCAGGCCCAGTCCCCTGTAACACCTCGGACAGCATTACATGGGGAGCCCAAGCAGAAGAGGAATGTGCCTCATACTCTGCACTTAAGGCTGCTGCCAGCAGAGGGCTGTAAGGAGGGGTGTTAATTACATCCTGGGAAAGAAAGGAGATGATGAGGACATGCCCAGCCCGAGCCAGCGGGGAGAAGAGGAAGGACCAGTTCCGTGGAGCTGCTTCCAAATTCTCCCCAGCCCTCAGTCCTTTTGTGCTATGCAGTAGAGCAGGTTAACATCTGCAGCTCAGCCCATTTCAAATTAGATTGTCTACTTCCTGCCTTTTGAGCGATTTACCTGCTGGTGCCTTTCTCCCTCCCCGCTCTGCCCCTACCTGGGGAGATGCTCAGGGAGCCTGCCATGACTCACTGGGGTCACCCAGCTGAGCGGCAATGGGATCTGAAGGAGACGGGGAGGCTCACTCCCACCCCTGGCTCGTGCCTCAGCAGGAGTCATCACTTGGACTTCCTAATAACATGCCTCAGGGATGCACACATCTGCAAGGCAGGCCGTCTTCCCACTCCACCCGCTGCGGGGTGGGCCCAAGGATGAACTCACAGGGTCACATGGCACCTGCAGAATGTCTAGTGTCCTTGTCCATTGGGGAGACTAGATGTCAACCCCACCACTCCTCCTTCTTTCAGGCCAGGATACGAGAACAAGGATGAGGGAATGGCGAATAGCGCCCAGTTAGTCACCTGTGACACAGACACAGACACACACACAATCCACCCAGCCTGTACCACCTAAGCCCCAAAGAAGACCTGCCTCCTGTTCAGAGGGAGGCCCCAATCAGATCCTTTGCAAACCAATCTGAGCCCCAATTAGTGGGATTTATCCACACTCAGTGGTCATGCCCATACTCAGCAATGCTCAGGGCGCAGAGGCCCAGAGGAGCATTAGCATTCCCGGGGAAGCAGCAACGTCATTCACAGGTCCAAGTGCTCCCTGGTGCTATTTCTTGAGGTGACAGTCTACTCTCAGGGCTGGATGAATTTCTTTACAGTTAAATTAAAATCCCCATGAAATGTTTAGTTGGCTCAGCTCAGGGCTGCGTTATTGGCCTGTGTGGGCAGACTTCAGGAGACAACCAGGCTTAAGGAGAGAAGGGGCTAGCAATTCATTCACGGGTGAAGTGGGGTGGTGCAGGGGTCCAAGCAGATAGTGTTCACCTTTGACCTCTTGTCACAGGCTCCCATTCACTGGCCACGGACCCTCTTGCCCTTCGGGGTCAGACAGATGTCTGTCTGAATCCCAGCTTGGCCATTCACCAGCTGACCAAACTACCTGACGTCTGGGCTTCGGTTTCCTCAACTCTAAATTGGGCAAAATAATGCCTATTTCTTACGGCTGTTGTGAGGATTCAATCCAATAACCTGTGAGAATGGAGCTCAGGTATAGTCCTGCCTCTTACAATCCCCTCTTCCAACCGTAGTTAGAGGGGTCTTTTGAAAAGCTAAAGCAGATTATGCCATTCTTCTCTGTACTGCCTTCTTAATCTTTTTTATGCTATGGATCCCTTTAGCTGTCTGGTGAGGTGTGTTAACCCTTTCTTTAAAAATGTTTATTACATTTATTGTATCACATTACTGCATTACATAGAAATATAGTTATCCAAATATTTTTACATTTTTGTGTTAGGGTGACATAACAAGAGCTGGAGGTAGGTCTAATAGCAAGACGATAATAATACCATCGGTGACAAAGTCCCAGGTACGGTTAAATACCACTACGGTTTGTTGCCCGCATTCATAATTGAGGGAAATATTACATTTCAAATTGAATTTAGAAAAAACATAGATGTAAATTTTTCCCTTCTAACCTTATGGACTCTCTTAATGTTATCCTCAGACCCTTGGGTGTGTGTGGACCCCAGGAAAAGAGATCTCCCAGCTTACTGACAACAATTCCTTACCACGGCCCACCAGGCGCTGTGTGATACAGTGGTGCCCTGCTGCCCACTCTCCACACTCCAGCCACGCTGGCCTTCGTCCTGCTTCGCACACATGGCAGGTTCATCCGCACCTTGGGATCTCTGCGTTTACTCCTTCCTCTCCCCACGATGCTCTGCCCTGGCCTGGGCTAGTCTGGCTTCTTCACATCATTCAGATGTCAGAGTGGCCTTCGCTGAGTGCCCATCTAAAGGACCGCCTCCCTGACACTCTCAGAGTGTCTTATTATCCTGTTTTATTTTCTTCACAGCAAAACCCACAACCTAAAATTGTTGTTTGTTTATTCACATAGTTGTTTACTGTCTGTCTAGAATGTAAGCTCCAGGAGGCAGAAGTCTCTCGTTTGCCGTGTGCACAGGTATCTCCAGAGCCTAGAATAGTGCCTGGCATGTGGTGGGTACTAAATAAACATTTGTTAAATGAAGACATAACCAAATGAACGAATAGATGAAGTAGAAGCTCAGCCAAACTATTCTCTTACCTTGACTCTGAGCTGAGGGAGCAATTTCGTAGTAAATTGTTTCAACTAAGAGAGTGAGGGCCAGCTCTGCCACTTACCAGCTCTGTAATCTCAGGCAAGTTACTTAACCTCTCTGTACCTCAGTTTCCTCATCTGGAAAATGGAGATAATAATAATACAAACTTCATAGGTATGCCATGAAGACTAAATGAATTAATATATGAAAAGCACTTAGAACAGCCTGGAACAGGAAACGCTACAGAAGTGTAAGCTATTTTTTGTTGCAAGTTAAAGGATCAACTTCAATTTTATTTTTAAAAAATTATTGTTTCAAAAATATCAATGTAGGTTTTGAAGAGAGTGCAAAGAAATCCCATGATGGGAAAATCAATATGCATTATATATGTGATGCAGTGTTTCTGTAGTTGAGATGTGAAAAAGAAACAGCACTGGGAGTTTGCGTCCAGGCAGGTTACACGGATGCAGTGAGAGGCTTGAGCTCTGCTTCCCTGCATCACGACTACCACCACCACCAGCACACCTGATTTTCTGAAGATTGACCAATAATTTACAGAAAAGAAATACAATCATATCTGAGTTTTCAGGATGATATGCTCATTTCTAATTGACATGTTCCTTTTTTCCCCAATCAAATCAATAAAACCTCCAGCCCATATGACAGTGAAGGCATCAATAAACCATGTGATAAGAGGCACTGAACCTCCACTGGGGAGTTACCCTCTTTTGCCAGTCTCCCGCCCCTGCTGGCTGCCAAAAAAGCTGGTTAAAGTCTAGGATGCAGCGTGGAGCCCTGACATTGAGCACGGCTAACTGGCCCATGTGGGGATCCACCTTGCAGCCCTGACCTTACAAGCAGAGGGTTTGCACTGACCGAGCCAGCTCTGTACCTTTTAGGGGCCCATGGGTTGCAGGCCTGTGTGGGAGGCTGTGTAAAGCACGCTCAGGCAGGCTCAGGCAAGCAGCTTCTGCTGCTAGAGGAACCTGAAAGTACCACCAGCTCACGGTGCTGTCTTTCTTTTATTTCCCTTCCCACCTATAATTGGGAATGGTGTGATTCACAGTCTGTTATTAGGACTGTTTTTGTTGGGTGAAACGAAGTATCACCAGGTGCTGGGAGCATTGCTGACAGGCACTGGGAACTTCCATGGGCTCCCCCTTATCCCCTCTCTACTCCAAGGCAACGAGCCCCCTCCACTGTTCCCTCGCCTCTTACTCTCCTGTTGGAGAGAAGGGAGGTCCCAGCTCTGCCTCAGACTGGCCCCTGAGCTGCCCCACGGCACCAGGAAGAGTGAGCAACCATCTGACCAATTAGATCCATGAATTGGAGAGCATCTAGCCTTTTTCTCATTTCTTATCCGTAGATGCACAAGTCAAAACCATTGCAAGGGGCAGGAGGGCATTTTCTCTGGGATCCCTGAAGTTTTTCGAGGAGGAGAGCCAGAGATGTTGTAAACCTCTGGCCACTCTTCCTGGGTGATGAAATGCATTTGGTGTACTTCCAAGAGGTGTCCCACCTTGTTGACATGGCTCACGTGCCCACCAATAATAATACCCCGCCAGTTCTTTTTCACAGACTGCGTTTGAGCCCCACGACGACCTCAAGGTCAGCAGTAGCCAATTTAGAGACAGGAGAAGAAGGCTCAGCAAAGCTACGTGGTGTTAAATTCGGGATAATGGTTACCTTTGGGGAGGAGGGAGGGTGTAGAGAGTGAAAGGAGGCACGTTGGGGAGGGGGTGGCAAGGGGTCTTCAGGGTGCTGGTAATGGCGCATTTCTTGACCTGGATGGTGATTACACCGCTATGTCCCCTTTGCGACAATTCATCAGGCTGACGCGATTTGTGTACTTTTCTATATGTATGTTTCCATTAAAATGTTTGTTTTTTTTTAAGTTAAATGATTTGCCCACGTAGAAGAGAATGGCTGCCTTTAAGCCTGACAACCATTCCTGTTGACTCTTCGGGATAAAAAAGCCTGGAAGAGTGAAAGGGGGCTGCAGTGGCTACATTAATTGTGCCGGGTCTGGTGATTTCACACATGCAAGCACGGTAACCTCAGGCATGGCGAGTCTACCGTGTATCTCTGTTTAAACACCTGGGTGGCTTCTAATACACGAAGGGCTGAAAGGAACATCTGGATGTTTTAACTGGATTGATGTTTGCATCTGGATGGAGGAAAGTCCAGATCCCTCCTCTGGTCCAAACAGCTGAACAGATTGTGAAACTCCTGGAGAAGCCAACTCTCTGTCTGCTGCGAACACCAGGCAAAGCCCTGGGGGGAGCCTGGCCTCCCTGCTGGCAGCTTCCGTCACCTCCATCACTTGCCAGCCTCTACCCTAGGTGGGTCTTAAAACTCAGAGAAGAGGGAGACCAGTCTGTCCCAGGTTCAACAGGGATGATCTCGCAGTGTTTTATGACAGAAAGCTGTCAGAGGGCCCTAGGTTTAAGCCTGCCTCTTGCTAGCTGTGTTACTTTGGGCAAGTTACTTAGCCTCTCTGAACTTGTTTTCTTATGAGTAAAGTATGACTGGTAACAGCTTCTATTTCATGGGGTTGTTGGGAGGATAAATGAGTCAATGTACAGGGCCCGGCACAGAGTAAATCTTCACGGCTATTATACTTACGCTGTTCCTGATTCTGGCATCCTGCCTCCATCCTCTGTCCACTCCCTTGAACCCCCCTTGACCTAGCCTCTGCTTTGGGCTGCACCATCCTACCTGGTGGAGTTTTCTGAAGTCTGACTCTTTCTGCCTGATTTGCTCCTACTGACTCCCCTTCACTGCTGGACAGACTGACACAAGTTCACACATTTGCTGTACTTACTGGCCACACCTACCCCCTGTTTTGATCTCCCGCCTGTGTCCCACTGTTCGCCACTCCCTGGCAGCCAACCAGACCCCTGGCCCACTGTTCTGCCATCATCCATGACATGGCAGGTCTGCTCAGGGTGTCTCTGGGATTTGGGTAAGGGATCCATTTGGCAAGAGCCGACAGTGTCTTTCTGAGCAGTCCAAATTCATTGAACGGACCACATGATGCCATTTTAAAAGAGCTAGGCCTTCATTTTGTTACCTAAATTACAAATGTAGACACAGCTGGAGCAGGAGCTGTGTCTCATCATGCAAGAGAGAACATCTGAGGGCTGCAGAAGATAAGGAATAATTCCACAGGTTCTGGAAAGGGCGGAGCAGAACGAGACAGCTGCCTCCATAGCTGCCAACACTGCCATTGGCACGATTGAGCCAGGCCTCACTCTCATGCTCACAAATGGCGGGATGTCAGTTGCTCCTGACAAGCTATAGGGTGACAAGAAAAATAGCATGTGACTAAGCCCCCCAAAGCATGTAATGATTCTGGCTAGGAACTGTGAGATGGCGAGGCCAAGCCACGGCAACAAGTAAGTTGAACACCACAAGACCTTCTGGTGCAAATTCATTTCTGTGAGTGAGGGATGGCCAGAGGAGAGAGGGAACTGTCACGTTTGAATTTCTTGAGGCAGGGCTATGTATTCACAGGAAGGCAAAGGATGAGCAGGGCCTGCCTGCTGGGCAGGGCAGGGAGCAGCGGCAGCAGGATTTGATGACCGAGGTACTGCTAGGTAAGCAAAGCTCGGTATGTGTTCAGGGCAGCTCTGCACAGTAATTAAGAGAACACATTGTGGACCCATCTGAGGATGGAGCCTGATTCCGCCACTTCTCAGCCACCTGACCTTGGACGAGTTAGCCTCAGAGCCTCAGTCTGCTGATCTATAAAATGGGGGTAACTATACTTTAAGGTTCTTTAAAGATTAAATGAGATAATCTTTGTAAAGCAGTTATTAGCACTGTATCTAGCATGTAGTAAATGCTCAACAAACAGTGCCCATTACTAGATTTAGAGCGAGTTCCAGCCCAGGGACGGGCAAAGGTCAGCATAGGGAGCCACAAGAGGTTGAGCACAGAAATGGGAGCTCAGGTGAGGTGACTCAGAAGTCCAAACAGGTGATGTGGGTGCCTGCTCCATGACGTTCAGTATGCTGTCGCCCCTCTCCACCAAGGGGAGAGGTCAAGGAAATAAAGCCAGCAAGCACAACAGGAGAAGGTTGTCCCAAAGGCAGTTGGAGGATAAATATGTGTGTGGTGGAGGCCGAGCAGATGCCCACTTAGGCCAACTAAAGCTTAAAGAGCGAAGAGAGGGAGCTGTGACTTGGGGAAAAAATAGAAGACTGGGGTCAATTTTAGAGTCAGGCAACTAACCCTGGACATTCCCACCCCATGGGGAGAGGAAAGAGGAGTGAGGTTGTTTAAGTTCTTCTTTCTCAAGACAATATTGGCAGGCAAGTGGGATGGGGCTGAGCATGCAGTGGGGTAAGCTGGAGGCCCAGCTGTGGGGAGCTGGGCAAGGCGGAGTCCAGGAAAGGAGGCAGGGATTTATAGGAAGTGTATGCAGGCCCCATGGCTGCAGTGGGAGGGCAGCCCCAGAGAAAATATCATCTCCTGCAGCCCCAACCTGCTGAAGGCACCAGCATGTCTAGGCCACTGGTGTGCTTTCCCTGTTACTAATCAAAAGGATCATTTGAAAATCTACAATTAGTTCTCAGCATTGGGCTGTTTTGTCCAGGCTCTAAGTTCCTTGGGGTCAAGGCCTATAATGGTTAGTTCTTTTACACATCCCTTCACAGCATCCCACCCATCCACCCATCCATCCATCCATCCATCCATCCATCCATCCATCCATCCATCCATCCCTCCCTCCCTCCCTTCCTCCCATAATTACTGAGTAATGCTGGGCCTGTTACAGGTGCTACCAGCATACAGATGAACAAGACAGATGTAGTCTTTGATCTCAGAGAACTTACATTCTGGTGAAGGGAAACGGACAATAAACAAACAGTCCCCTAATAAGCAAGATTATTTTAGATGGTGATAATTTCTTTGAAGATAATACAACAAGGTGATGTAGTAGAGTACCACTAGGATGGGGGTCCCTTAGGGTGGCAGAGAAAAAAATGCTTCTTGGAGGAGGTGACATCTGGCTTAGACCTAGATAATGAGATGAAACAGTAGATGGGAGACTTGGGGAAACAGGATTTCGACAGAAGGAAGAGCAAATATACAGCCCATTTGCTGGAACTGAGCATGCTACACCCAAGGAACCAGGAGAAGGCCAGTTGGGATGCAGCACGGAGTGAGGGGCAAGTGATGGGATACGTCAGGCCTTGAGGACTCTTCATTAGTTCTTCAGATCGTAGGGATATTGATGAAATTGTGGCTGATGCAAGGCAGAGCATGGGAGAAATGGATATGCTTACTTAACAAGTGAGCAAATGAATGGCCTAGGAAGATTCAGATACCAATTTAAGGTTCAGGGACAGACTCAGAATTCCAACACAAGGTATTTTTCTCTAAGCCCAAGAGGACACATGGACTCACCACCTTGTCACCTAACAGAGGTGCCTCCTACCCCAAGAGATGGCCAAGAGACTCCTCCTTCTGGAGAGAATTTCTGCTCCTTGTGTCCCCTTTTCTGGTAGAAGGCAAGAAGAGAGGGGGCACAGCATAGCACAGCAGGCCACCATCACTGCATTGGAATATTGGAAGCCTTTGGAAGACGCTGGACCTCCCCACTGTAGAAGCACAACTGGACACGTGGTGCTTCAGTTTCGTGTTGGTCAATTACACTTTTGTAGTCTCCAGACACCGTGTGGTGAGGAGGAATTAACCCAGGCCAACCTGGGAAAGGGAAGGACCTGGCCCTGGATGAGCACATCTCATGGGAGCAGGCGGACATGTGTGCATGTATTTAGGGACAAATGGTGGGGAGGCTAAGGAACTGAGCTGTAGGCCCAGAGAGGAAGTGCAAGCAGAACCTTATGTGGAGAGGTGGGTAACAGACGACAGGGAAGGAGGGAAGAGAGCTAACGCTCACTAAGAGTCTACCACATGCTAGGCACCCTACGGAGATCATAGCTCATTGATCTCTCATGATAACCCAGGGGTGGGTTCTATCATTTCCATTTTGAGGATGAAGACAAGGGGGGTCAGAAATGTTGGGTGACTTGTCCAAGCCCACACAACTCCTATCTGGCAGAGCAGGGATCTATACCCGGGTGGCGACCAAGGAGGGAAGGGGGTGTGAGGACAGGGGTAAGCACCGTCTGTTCTCCCATTTCCCCACCACCTGTATCCTGATGACTCCCAAACGGAGTGTGGGCCCAGCTCTGCCCTCTCGCTGGCCTTCCTCACCCACTTTACCAACTTACTGTACTTCTCCACCTCAAAGTTCTGCCGGCACTGCAGCCCCATGTCATATACTCCTCATCTTTGTGATCTAAAGCTACTCTTTTTCCATGGACTGCTTCTCAGTTCATGACTTTACCAGCCACCTGTCATCTAAAATAGAGACCAGGAGTCAGCCTGGAGTCTTCCTTCTCCCTCGCTTCCCTGCTCTCTCTCCATTCAATAACCAAGCCCCATCCATTTTACCTCTGAAATGCCTGTTTAATCTATTACTGCCACTCAAATCTTAATGCTGCTACCATCAATCAAGTCCTCATTTGAATTATTCAATAGTCTCTGCACTGGTCTGTTGTTTCCAGTTCCTCCCCACTCCATCCATCCACTAAACTGCATGGGCACCAGTGGTTCCCAAACTTCAACATGCATCACAGTCACCTGGAGGGCCTGTTAAAATGTAAATTGCTGGGCCCTACTCCAGAGTTTCTGACTCAGTAGGTCTGGACAGGGCTCCAGAATTTAGATTCCTGACAAGTCCTCGGTGACGCTGATGCTACTGGTTCAGAGACCACACTTTGAGAACAGCTGCTCTAGAGCCTATCCCTACACCAACGATCTAATCGTATCACTCCCCTGCTTAAAAAACTCCAGTGACTCCCTACTACCTGTATAATACGGCCCAAACTCCTTACGATGATCTTCACAACCTGGCCTAGATGTGCCGTTCCAACATCACCTCAAGCTACTGACCTCCCTTCAACCTTTGAGGTGGCCACATCTCACCATTCATGTTCCTTAAACCTGCCATATATTTCAGACTCCATGTCTTAGCCCACACAGTTCCCTTTGCCTGCAACTCTTTGCCCTTTGGCGCTCATTAAATTCCTACTTGTCCATCAAGGTGCAACTTGACGGTTACTCTTTTAGAGGCACCACAGTGTGTTAGAATGGCCATGGATTTTGATGTCAGACAGGCCTGGATTTGAATTCCAGATCAATCACTTGTTAGCTGCATGACCCTGAGTCAGCCTCTCTGTGAGGCTGGAGTTAACCTCAGCTTCTTCATTATAAAATGTGAATAATAAAATTTATCCTGTAAGATTGTTGTTGGAGAGGAAATGATGCATGATAAATGCCTGGCAGGTAGGAGATACTCAATAGCTATTATTATCATTAGCTCTGCTCTAAAGCCTTGCCTACCTCGCTGGAGCTGAACTATTTCCTTTTTTCTCTGTGTTCCCATAAAGTTTTGTATATAATTCCATTTTGCATATATCACATGCTATGGTCTCATTATTTTAATGTACTGTCCTCATTTCCAGTATAGTGGAGGCTATTGTATGAATTATAAAAATTGATCTTCCCAGCAGACTTAGCAGGCACATGGCTTGGCAAACTAAAGGCATCTTTGTAGGAAGGTAGATACAGGTAGATACAGCCCCACATGAGAGTACAAGCTTGGTGAACAGTGGAGGGCTAGGTTTCAGGCCCCATTCACCCTTAGTACAATATACAACCTGCACAACTGTACTTGGAGGTTCTGTTATAGAATGTGAGCTCAGTGAAAGCAATAACTGTGTCTTATCCACCTGAAGCCACAACTGAGGTTGAATCAATGCATTCAAGGGGAGGTAATATTGGCCAAGGATGGGAAATACATCAGCACTGTTAGTAGGGCCCTGGCCTCAGGTTCAGGAATAGGATCTTTACTCTTGGGGAGGAAGGGAGTGCAAAGATCAGGGTTAGCAACATCAGAGACTCAGGCTTGGGGAATAATCAGGAGCTGAATTACTAAAACTGGGTGGCAAACAAGAATGTGCTTTGGGGAACAAGACAGATGTTAAGGGTCTGTGTGCTGAACTGGAGCTCTTGAAAGCACTCCTGACCTGTCTAGAGCCTGGTGCATGGCTAAACCTGCAGATAACGTCTCACCTCTGCCACGTGGGGTGGGCAATCAGGACCAGAGTAGTCTTAGAAGATATTAAGATACCACTTTCTATAGCTTCCTTCCCCATCCCTGCCCCAAATCAGTTCCCTACTGCCTGTCTCTTCTGTTTAACAGCAAGCCAATCTCTTAGAAAGCTTTCAGATGCCTTAATTAATACATTTTCATTTCCTTTGCACACCCCTCACTCCCCTTAACAGCTGGCACTCGGTGGGAAAGGCGGAAATAATTCCCAAGAAGTAAGCCTTCTGACAAATTTCCCCGGCTGCTTCTAGAGACCCATGGGTTTTGGAGGAGTTCCCAGTCTGAAGCTGCTGAGGTAGTCCTGAGCATAACTGAACTCCAACCTCCCTGAGACTCTAAGATCAACTCCTTTGGTGGAGTAGAACCATCCCAGGGATCTAAGGATGGGCAGACAAAGCCCTGAGGTCTTTCCCTGATTCTGGGGCTGCCCTTCTCTGGACCTCATGTTCTGGGATCCCGGGGAGGAAACAGGCTTAAGACTTCATGGGAGATAAGGATTTGAGCTGTGTTGAGCTGTGCACCTTCACAGGTGATGTACAATGTCATTCCTTGGTCCTGCCCTGCTTGGGGCGCCCCTAGCAACGTACTCACATCTCTCACAGACACTCTGGAGCAAACTTTTCTTTTACGTGTCTGTCCTCCCTCTACCTCCATACCATCTAGTCTGTAAACTTCCAAAGACAGAACCAGACCTCATCTGTCCTTTTACCCCAAACCCCTAGCACAGTGACTGACACATAGGAGGTGTTAAGTCAACATCTGTTGATTGATTGATCAATTGATAGCCTGGTTTTCTAAGCCTTAGGTTGACAGTTGGGCTGATATAAACCTGTTGAGGGACCATCTCCCTAAGTTTATGCAAAGAATACTTGTCGCATGGTGCCTTGTTCTGTACGATTCAAAGGAACTATTTATTAACACTCTGTGTTCCAGGCACTGTGTTGGGTGTGTGAGGACTGCAGGATGATAAGATATTGTGCTTGCCCTCAAGGCACTGCCGGTCTCTTTCCACTAAGAATCCATCTCAGCAGTCCCCATTCAGAAGTAATTTCTGTCGCCTGCTCTGCTGTTCAAGTATGATATAGTTTGTATTTCTAACACTGTATAGCAGTGTTAGTGTACAATCTTGTGTTAAAATAATTTCTGCTTGTCTGTCTGCCCGTCTAACTGGAGAGCTCCCAGAGGTAAGACACCTGGTATCAAACCCTGGCACTTCCAGAAGTTAGCCTCTCTGGTCTGTGTTCTTAGTCTATAAAAAGGAAGTAGTTACAATAACCCCTGCTTCCCAGATAGCGGGGTTGAGGATATAAGTGTCGTCCAAACGTCCCTCTCAAGCAGGCCACTCAGAGCCGCCTCCCTTACTGCCATTCTCCTACACCAGCCTATTCCTTCCCCTCCATTATTCCAGCAAGCAGACACAGAAGACAGGAAGACTCGACCAAAATCATTTTCCATTCCAGCCCCCAGTTCTCGCATGCCCCTAGTGGCGCAGTGAGAAGAGCACGAGATTGGGGTCTGGATAGGCTATGAGTCTGGACTCCGGCCACTGGCTGTGTGGCTGAGCTTGGGTTAATTTCTGAGCCTCCACGTCCTCATATGTGGAATGGAGTAAATGTCTGCCTCTCGGGCCACGCGAGGACTAAATGAAACAGCGTGTGTCGAGCTCCTACACAGAGTCTGGCCTTGTTAGGAGCTATTAGCCCCTCCTCCTCTACTCCGTTTCTCTCCTGGGGGTTCAGCTTTGAACTAGGAAGAGATGTTATCAAGTGTCTGGAGCAGAGGAGACCCCCATTCTGATTCTCCTCAAAGCCAAGGGAAGCGAGAGGAAGGAGAAAAATCTGACGGCCCATGGCAGAGCCCTTGCTGAATCTGGGCCTCACACTGGGGCTTTGTCTGGGCCTCACACTGATCCGAGGCTGTGGCTCTGGGGGCCTAGCCACAGGGAGCGTGAATGGGGAGGGAGGGAAGCAGTCACAGAGGGAGACAGGAGAGCCCAGCTGTATTGGCAACAGCCAATACAGTCATCTCGGAAGAAAGGCAGAGTGGCTGACGTCTCGAAACTGCTTTTATTGGCTTTTTATGAGGTGGGTGAAAGGACTCTAGTGACAGAAAAGAAGCTTTGAGAACTTAAAATGAGTCAGAGTATTGTAGAGGGAGGGACTGAAGAGAGAGGGAGAGCGAAGGCGTTTGCAGCCCAAGATGCAGTCCAGGGCTCTGGCCCTTTTATTCTCAAGGACAACAGTCTGTGAGTAATGAACCAGACAAGGTGAATTTCCCCCTCTCCCAGGTCTCAGGGGCTTGTATGCAGGGATCGCTCCTGACGTGCATCCCTCAAGAAGCTGTTCCATAAAGGACCTTTCCCAGAGTCAAACAGCCATCCCTCTTCCCCTGAGAGGCAAGACTACCTGAACCCATGCTTAAAAGTCTACATGAAAGGGAAGCTCACCCTACTCAATAGGTCCTAGAATTAAATGTTGAAATCCACATCTTCTTCTGGGCATCCTCGTTTCCTGCGTTACTTTGGGCCCCATCCCATCACCTGGATCGCTGGAGGGCTGTCTAATGAGTATGTTTGCCTCTGGTCTTCTCACCTCCAATCCACTCCCCTCTCGCCTGCCAGAGTAACCTTCCAGAACCAAAGCCAATCACGCCACTCCCTTCCTTGAAAAAACAAACAAACCACCTCACTCTTCAATAGCTCCCCATTAGCCCTCTGGACATAGTTTAAAAATCCAAACACATATCAAAACAGACCCCTGCCTAGAGCCCTCCTCTCCTCAGCTCCCTCCCATGCCTGACTCCGGCCACAAGGAGCCACTCATACCCACTGCACAGTACACATCTTGGTGTTCACTGCACCTAGAATATAATATCCTTTTCTACCGAGATGATCCTTCTCCATCTTCAATACTCCGCTTAGTCACCCTTTCCTTGGTGAGCCCTTCCCTGTTCATCCCGGTACCACCCCTTATCCATACTTCTACTAGACCACTCACAACCCATGTGACCTTGAACAGGTTCCTTATTTGCTTTGTGACTCTGTTTCCTTATCTGCAACATCTGGTTACTGTGAGGATTAAATGAGTTAATACAGCCAAGTGCTTACAATAATGCCTGACCCACAGGAAACAATGTCAGCCATTATTATTATCATTATTAATATTATTACTACAGCATGTATCACACTGTCCAGTAATTCTTGGTTTACCTGTCTGTCTCTTTGAATAAATCCTGAACTCCTTGCTGGCCATTCCTTACACCCACATAGGCTTGTCAGAGAGCGGGCACTTCGATTGATAAAATGAATGAATGAATGAATGAATCATTGAATGATCATTGAAGCCCATGTCCTCCTGATTTGAGTAAATGCAGAAACCAAGCCTTAATGGGGAAGGTAAGATAAAGCTCCCTCCTTGAGCTTGGCTGTCATATGGGGGAAGAAATGAACACTCAGTTTTAGTCCCTGGATGGGCATCTTTATTTTAAAGAATAGAATTCTATGACCTATTTGCAGTTAAAACAGTCTCTGGCTTCAAGGTGAATAGTAATCTCAGGGGACCTGTTGTTGTATTTTTTTTGTTCAGCCAAATGTCTCTGGACAACCTTCTCAGTGGCTTGAGGCCATGGACAGCACTCCCATCAGGTCTCTGGCAAAATCTCTCCACAATCCTTTTTTAAAGGGGCCCAGGAGGGGAAATGGAATGAGGCATTTCAGCTTCATTTACATTTAATTCATCAAAATGTCACTGGTAAGAGCTATTGATGTCCAAGGCTTATGAGCCTTGACTCTAAGCCTCGCAAAGCCCTTTTCTCTTTGAACCTAAATGTGCCATTCTGCCAACATGGCGTTGAATGCCAACAGGGGGCTTGGTTCTGAACTTTGAAGCTAGAGGGGGGCTCCATCTCTTCCCAAATGTGCTTTACTCTCTCCCAGGCTGGGCTCCAAGGACGTGAAATGCAGTTTCTCCCCTTCCAGGATACCAGTGCTCAGGGCTTAACCGACAAGAATGTCTCACACACACTGGGCGAGAGTGGACGGGGTCATAGAGGTCATCTTCCAGCTCTCTCACTTTACAGATGAAGTGCAGTCCCTTTATGGGGCCAGAGTCAGACCTGGGTACCAAGTTCTGGGAACCCTCCACATCCCCTGCCTAGAGGGACATCTCAGAAGTTAACACCAATGGTGGCTGGAGGGAGATGAGGCTGTAATTTGAGCAGGAAGAGGCCATGTGCTATCATGGACTAGGACTCAGGTGCCCAAGATTAACCCCATCTGTGCCACTCACTGGCTGTGGGCACTGAGTGAATCATTTTGTACTCCTAAGCCTCAGGTTGCTTTTCTATAAAATGGGGATAATAATATCTACTTCATAGCACTGTTGTGGAGGATAAGGAGCTAACACTTGTGAAAGCAGTTTCAAATTACTACCCAAATGTGAAGGGTGACTCAGATCACACCCAGGACAGATAGTGCTCAACTGCAGTGGTTCCCAGTTATCTGCTGCGGGAAGAAGTGTTAGCGTCTTGGCAAGGACTCCGAGACCCCTTCATGCACATTCCATTCCCCTACCTCTGTTCCGACTACGGCTTATTGTCGCTCCCAACCCTGATGTTGTTCCAGCCACATGAATGTCCCTGCCTTTCTCCATAAGAGACGCATTCTCCACTCTGAGCAGTTGCTTGCATTAGCTAGTTCATCTTCCACAGCAGCCAACCTCTCAGCTCCACAGCTCCCTCTAGCTGCAACCCTTTATCTCGCTTTCCCATAAAAGCTCAGCTTTAGAGTTCTCCACAACGATTCACCCACTGCAATCTGACCTCAGTCCAGCCACCCACTGAAACTGCTCTTGCCAGTGACTTCCATGTTGCTAAATCTGATGAACGCCTTTCTGTAGTTCCTTTCAAGAGATGGGAAACGTCTTTACGCTTTCTCTTTCAGTGGTCTTCACAGGCTCTCTTCCTCTACCTCCCTCATGAACATGTGTTTTTCTCCTTGGGTGTTTCCTTCCCTACTCACAGCTTCAGTAGCCACCTACTGTGCACCATTCACTCTGGCATCTACAGCTTCGGTCTGCTGAGCCCACTCTAGCCAACTCTCTGCTGAACATCTCTATCTGGATGTCCAAGAGGCATTTTAAAGTTACCATTTTCAAAGCTAAATTCATCCTCCTCTTTCCTCCCAGACCTGTTTTTCTCCTGAATTTTCCACCTCAATGACTGGCATCACCATCCACCCAGATGTCCAAGTCAGAAACCTGGGAGTATCCTTTTGTTCTTCCTCTCTCTCATGGTCCACATCCATTTGGTCCCCAAGCCCTGATGATTTATCTATTAAATAGTTTTCAACAGGTTACAAAACACTACATGTACTGTGATCCCATTTTTACAAAAAGAACTGTAAAATATACGTTCAGTAAAAATTTGGAAGGTATGATACCAAAATGTTCACCACGGATGTTACTGAATGCTGAAATTACAAATAAATTTTTGTTTTTTAAAACTTATATATTTTCAAAAAGATTACATATCTCTATATAAAAGGAAAACTGTTATCTTTAAGGATAGCCTTTGCATGTGTGCCTTCCTCTAACTCCCCAGTCTTTTGGTTCTCATCATCTCTTACAACAACAAGAACCTTCTACCTGGTTCCCCTGCCTCCAATCTTGTCCCACCCTCCACACATCCATGTTCCACACTGTAGACGGCCATACAGGCCCTTCATCAATGACCACTGCCCACTCCGTAGCCTCATTTCCCACTATGCGAAAACTATTCATGCCCCTTATGCCTTGGGTCTGTGTTCCCTCCCTCCTGGCATGCTCTTCTCTCTCCATGTCCCTCCTCTACCTGGCCAATTTCTCCTCGTCCTTAAAGATTCAGGTCAAGTATCACATCCTGCTGGTGTCTTTCCTAGATGTCACAAGCAGAGCTAGGAGGCCTTCTTCCTGTCCTCTCACAGCCTTCCTCCATCACAGCCTTTCTCACTCCGCTTCTGCCTGACCGGTCTCCCATCAAGAGTGACCTAGGGACTATCTTATTTATCTTTGTACCTGAATACTTTGAACAATTTCAATTAAAAGCTCACTTTAAATAAATTTATTGGGGTGATACAGGAGGACCCTTGAGACTATTCCTGGGGCATCTCCTTCTTTCAAGCTACTCTAGTCCATCTCTTCCTCTCTGCCAAGGACACCTCCACCAAGACACACCGTCACCGCTGTACCGGCCTGCTGTGGGCTCGGCTGTGAAGGATCTGACCGGGACAAAACGAATCCAGACCCAAGAGCCTCCCAGTCATCCTCTCAACTCCACTGCTCAGACACAGCACCGGGGCTGAGAGGCCACCCACCCGGCCCAGTTTATGTGAATCCACTTGTTTTCACTCTAACCACACTCCCACTTTTACGCCGCATGTCCAAGCCCAACAGTCTTGGGTAAGCAGGTGATAATGGCCATGAAAAGACTGAGGCTCTAGAACGGCCACTGGAGATGACCCATGTCTCTATACTCTACTCCATGTTACCCAGACATCCAGGAGCTACTATATTCTTCAAACACTCTAAAGAAAGACATTCCGTAGTCAGCCCCTCACCCCGTGTGCTTTGTGTCAAGGCTTCGTCTCTCCTGCTGTAGTTTCAGTGCACTCACCTTGCCTGTTGTCCAGGGGAAGCTGGTGGGCAGCCCTGGACATGCATACCCCTGGCCCCTCATCCTTGTACACTCTCCCTTTCTTTCTCTAAGTGCCACGTGTGCTGCATGAGTGAGCAGCCCCAAAAGAGCTGCACACGCCTGCAGGACAACTCCTGAGCCCTGGCACAGAGTCACCGGCTCAGGACCTCTGGATCCCCACGAAGGAATCTCAGGCTTGTCCCAGTGTGATGCAAACAACGGTTTTCACTCTTAACTAACAGATGATTGGCATAATTTTATTTTTTCTACTGGGGAACATATACTCTTTAACAAGAAGAGGGGCACTGAGAGACAGCCTGATATACCTAAAAGAGCCTAATAATGATCACTCCTGGGCCAAACCAGCTAATGCTCACCCCTGGGTTCACTCAGCCATGAGGATTTCCTCTCCACGTTACCAATAACCTTCCTGGCAGATGGCCTAGCACCAACCGCATTCTAGTGATCCACAAAGGGAACTGTCAGTCTTCACTGGAGGGAGGCTCAGCAGGTTCTGTCACTGCTTGGGTGGCTGGGCCCTGACATCATGGCATTCCACCCTTTTGGCTGGTCTGGCCCACTATGTCTGCTCTTCCTGACCCTGCACGTTGCCTCACCTCACTCCTTGCTCCGTGTTCCTCTGTCCTCCATCCCTGAGGCTTCCTTAGGCTGCTGAGATACAAGAATATGTGGGACCTCTTGGTACCCAGGCATGCACTGGCTCACCCAATTGCAGGCAAGGCTGCAGCAGGGAGGCAGGTCACCGGCTCACACCCACTCACTGGACCAGCACACCTGACGTGGCTTGCACTGAGAGAGCTATCACTGCTGCCTTGGGACCTGACTTTGTTGAAGGTGACCAGAGGGCCCTGGTGTACAACGCAAAAGTGTGGAAGAGGTGATACCCTGTGGAGTGAACTTCAGTCAATGAGAAATGGGACTCAGCAGATAAATTTTCCTCCCTCCCACCATGGGCTGTTTGGTGAGGCAGTATTTCCTGGGGCGTCTCTGAAGACTGAACAATCCGCTGTGCTTAGTGCAAAGCTATGGCCCTTATACCTGCCCTCCCTCCTTGCCTGCCCCTCCCCTTCCCTCACTTCTGCTGCCTTGGAATTGCCCTCCTTGAGTCAGCACGGAAGCTTTGCTCTGGGCTCTGTTTTCCAGGGAGCCCGGCCTAAGACGACTCTCATACTTCCTGTGTGTTAAACGCGCTGTGTGTTATTTTAAATCCTTAAAAAAAAAATTCTTTCCAGATGAACACTGAAGCCTTGGGGAAGAGGTAGAAAGGAGAAAGTAAGTTGCCCAAGGACACCCAGCTGGTAAGTAGATGAGTTGAAACTTTAGCTTAGGTCTGTCTAACATTCAGTTGTGCTCTTCCAGACTATGAGCACTGAAGTCAGACAGGCCAGGGCTTAAACGCTGTCTCAAAACTTACTAGCGCTGTGATCTTTGGCAGGTTACTTAACCTCCCTGACCCTCCATTTCCTCATCTGTGTAAGTGACAGATTTAGGTGCAGTGACCTCTGAGGTCTCTTCTAGTTGGGACAACAGCAGCCCCGGGGCTCTGCTGTTACAACCTCTGAAATGTTCCCGCGCAGCTCAGGGAAGAGGCCGTACATGATGGATCCAGGCTTTAGGACTATGGTAATCCTAGGGGATCACCTTGGCAGATGTATGAAAGCATCAAACCTGGGGAGGGTGGGGTCCCAGCATCACCCATTCCTGCCCAGGATCTACCCCAGCGGCATTCAGATGGTCTGCTGGCTGGAATGTTCTTCCCATTCTTCAGACTTCAGCTCATACATCATTTCCCAAGGGAAGCCTTCCCTCCTCTCCCCTGTTTACCTCTCAAGACTGGATCCCGCTCCCCTCTAGATGCTCTCTCACAGCTCCTTCTACTCAGCCTCGCTTGCACTTATCACAGTTTGAAATTATATATTAATATGATCATTCATTAATCTCCGTATCTCACTGGTAAGACTCATGAGGGCAGTGTCCATGTTTATTTTGTCTCCCATTGTATCTCCAAAGTCTAGAATAGTGGAAGGTGTTCAACAAGTATTTATTGAATGAATGGGTTAATTAATTAATTAATTAATACTACGTAGCCAAGTCTTGATGAGACCAAAGCAGCAGTGTTGTGGCTTGAAAGCCGACCCGGGGAGAATGTTAAGAGCCCTGTCTGACTGCCCGAGTGATTCGGTATGTAGCTGCACGTCCTTGAGTCCCAGACTCCTCCCTCCTCCTGCCAGTCCATGTCACAGCTCATTAGGGGGCTGACAAGGGGATGGCTGTGCACTGACTCTGACATCCCTGAAGTCACCCTGTCACCAGGCAGCCCAAAGGGGCTCAAGGTGAATGAGTACGTCGGTAAGAGGGGATGGAAAAGGCCTGGCACTTCAGCTTTCTGGATCCCTCCATAGTGGAATCCCAACAAGAAGACTGTTTCAGGAGGGGGCCTGGGACTGCAGAGAAAAGCAGCACATCCTTTTCTGCTGCAGCATGAACATCGTCAGCAGGGTGGGCTGGAGTCTCCAAGATGGCAGATGGCTCCCTGCACAAGTCTTCACCCCTCACCCCTGCCCCTGTGAGATGCTTTCAGGGCTCCCTAGGCCTTCTGCAGCCTTCTGTTGATTGGTCAGCCCTCCATTTGCATGCCTCTCCCTGCAAGCAAGGCCTCACTTCTGAACCAACTCACTCTGGACTCCAACACACTGGACCCAGCTCCCTTGAACAACTCTTGCTCTGTACCCTGGGTGCTGGGTCACTGCAGATGCTGTCTGTACTGCCAGGCAAACTCCTAAGCACCCTCCATCCTCAACTCAAATACCTTTTCCACGCTCACGTCTTTAGAATTTTTCACAATGCATTGTCAAGGACTGCTTATTTAATACCCCAACTAACATTTCTATCCTTGAAGGACTTCAAAATATCCTTGAGGACTTCAAAAATTTATCTTATATCCCAAGTTTGCTACAGATAAAGCATTAAAATCATATTAACTCAATAGAGAAAGGGAAGGGAGAAAAGAAAGAAGGAAAAGAAAAAAAAGGAAGCAAGGGTAGGATGGAGGGAGGATAAAAAGGAAGGAGAGAAGGAAGGGCCTGGATCTATGGGCACCTTTCTTGGTGACATCAAAAGTCCAACCAAGATAGTGTGATGCAGTGGGAAGAATGTGGGCTCTGGAGATAGACAGATCTGGGTTCAAATCCCAGCCCTGTCTCAGACTAACTGTGTGGCTTCAGACAAGTCATTCAAGCTCTCTGATGGCTCATCTGTACAATGGGGATAACAACTAGCTAAAAGGCATATTTGAAGAGGGTTAGAGAGAATGGAGCTAAAGCACCTTGCACACTGGCACTCGCTGGAGGCTGCAGGGGCTCCTTCTGCACTTGGAAGGCATAGAGAGGCAAAGCAGCTGGGTTAGGTTGCACTGAGAACCCAAGTCTGTGCTCTCTGCACTGGGTACCATCACCTATCCTGACCATGAAAACTCGGTTATGGAAATATAGACAGTGAATTAGTAACAACTTAATTAATTTTTACAGATGGAAATAGTGTGTACCAAGAAAACAAGAGATTTCCCCCTGGGAGAACTTTCTATATTCTTGCTCTGACCTAACAGATGACTGACATTCTATGATGCTCACCTGCATTTTAATCAAGTCTCCACATTCACCCTGAAAATCTACAGCCCGTCCAAGTGCACCTTGGCCCTGGGTCTGTGAAAGCACATTAACGATAGCAGAAAATAACACAAGGAGTAACAATTAACCGTAACTGTAACCAACTCCTCTCACAGTTGATCCCTTTCCCCCTGTTATTTAACCACGTCTCCCTTGACAGCACCTCTCAAGTGTCAGAGTCGAGTGATGGAGGTGTGTTCCACTTTCCCAGGACCTGTCCAAGCTCTGCCAGGGGGTGCTCATGAGCAACAAAATCATCAGAACAAACGAAGGGCACCTGGATTATCCAAGCATGGAACCCAAACTTGCTAATCCATGTTAATTGGTCAAAGCCTCCATTACCTGTTACAGATGCTGTCCTGGGAGAGCCACAGAGCAGGGATCATGGTGGACTTATTCACCAATGTATATTGCCAGTGCCTGGCCCAGTGCCAGCTCAGTAAAGATTTGTGCAATGAGTGGACAAATAAATAACAAATGCATGAATGACTGACTGAATAAATGGAGGGTTCAAGAGCATACAGCACAACTTTATGCCCTTCCATCTCCCTCCCCACCCCACTTCCAAGTCCAAATCACCTGTTCTGTCCTTACCCTAGCGATCAGCTCCCCGACCATTCCTGTCCAGGTGCCATTGGCCTCAGGAACACCGTACACACCATCCCCGACCAGGCGGATCTTGTAGTTGAACCGGAGGATCTCCGCCAGCTCCTTGAGCATGTCCACACAGAAGCCCTCGTAGCGGTCATTGCCTTCCATCTCCTGGTGGTTCCCCTTCAGCATTAAATACGGGTTTTCCTGCAGCAAAACTGGGCAGCTGTCATTCTCATCTTAGCCCTGGTGTCTCAGCCACATGTGATGGGGGGCCAGGGGCACAGGAGGTTGGAGAGAAGATGGGGTAGAAGGAGGGGAGTGGCTTGGGTAATGGGCTACTTTGGAGGTGGGAATTAGCTCCCCTCCCCGACTTCAAGGCACTTCTCTTACCAGGAACACACAATGGTCCCACTGCACAGAGGGTCAAGCCAAAGCCCCTCAACTTTGTTTAAGGTCTTCATCCGACCCCACCCCCATTTCATCCCTTCTGTTTTTTTTCTTCTTCTTGTTTATTCCACACAGACATATCACTGGGCATTATGAGATACAAGGATGCTGATAAGATAGCAGGCTAGGTAAGAACACGTGCTGAACAACTGTACCCCAAGGCAGAGCATATCCAGACATAAGAGTGCCAGGGAGAGGGACAGGTCTCTCTCGGGAAATGTCCAGAGGAGGTTCCATGGAAGAGATAGGATCTAAGCTGGACCCTGGAGGATAACAGAGCACTGACACATGGAAGTGGTGCGAGTGGAGGGCAACATGGGCAGGGAAAAGGCATGATCAAGGGCATATCCCGAGAGAGAAGGAGCATGGCTTATGCAGGAGATGGCAACTCTTCCATTTAGTTGGACTATGGATTGTGTGGAAGGGTGAGGTAGGAGCGTAAATTTAGAAAGATGAATTAGGGTCAGCATGGGCCTTGGGTGCCAGGACAAGGTAAATGTACATCACACATATATAGGAGGGAAGACAGGATTTTAAAGACTTAGGGATGTGAGTAAAGAACATTAAATAAGAGAGAGAACATCTGGAGGTCGGGACAAATCCTCTGATATGGGATACTGAGTCCTGAGCCATGGTTTGTCTCAGGTTGGATTGGAGAGAGCTGGAAGAGACACAGAAAGGGTCAGGCTTGATGGCAGGGTGGGTGTGGGGAGCAGAGGGTAGGGGTCCTCAGAGCCTTGGAGCCAGGGTGGATGACCGAGGTTGGGGTCATCAGTGCCAGGGATGGTTTGGAATGGAAGAGGACTTGGAACATGTTGAATTTGAGGTGCTGGTAGGCTCTTCATGAGGAAACGCCTGACTGAACGCTTAAAATGTGGAGTGAGGGCAAGACTGGGGCAGAGATTGGGAGGCCTCTGTACAGAGGTGATGGCTGAAGCTGCAGGATATGTGAAGCCATCGAGGGGGAAGAATGGAGGAAGGACAGAGAGGGATAAGAAGAGGATCTTGTCCTTGAGAAAAGACAGAAGAGGGATAAGACCCTAAGCTTAGAGGGTGGGAAAATGAAAAGCGGCCATAGAAAAAGACAAACCAGAAGCAGACAGAAAAGCTGAAAATCAGAGAAATATGGTCATGAAAGTCTGGGAGGAAGGAGCTTCAAGAAGGAGAATGAAGTCATTCTGGAACACAGTGATGAAGCAGGGCCGTGAGAGGACATCTGGGTCAGGCATCACTGGCAGCCTCTTGAAGGCAGATTCAGTGGGGATGGCACAACCCTGCAAGGATTAGGGGTGAAGGTGAAGGAAAGGTACACAAGTGAGAATGGACCAGCATCTTGAGAAGTCAGGAGATAAAGGAAGGCGGGCACATCGCCTCTCCAGCCAACTGCTCCGAGTCAGGTCTCTCTCCGAGCTTCCGTTCCCCATCTGCAAACAACTGGGTGGGAGGATCCTCAAGGGTCCACCAAGCCCACGACTCATGATTCCCTAAGGTGGAGGGTAGCTGGAAAGGCAGCAGGGTGTAGGTAAGGTGGTGGTGATGGTGTCTTAGGATGGGAAGGACCCAAGTATATTTGGAGGTACAAAGGGAGGAATCCCTCTAAAAGGAGGAATTGGAGAAGGAAGAAAGAGAAGTACTAGTTGGTGGAGCAAGGTCTCAGGATGTGGTGGAAGGAGACAGGGTCAGTGTGAGTGTGAGGCTGGGCAGTGGGCCTGGAGGTGAGGGGGAGAGCATGGACGTGGACAGAGAGAGGAAGTGAGGAGGCCAGAGGTGGGGGAACCCATGCCAGCTCCTGGAGTTGCACTGGGGGCAGGTGGGCGTGAGAGCACGGTGTGTGGAAAGGTCTGGCAGAATTGCTCGGGGGTTATGATAGGGAGTGAGCAAGAGATGAGCTCAGGGACTGCCGGGGGCCCCCTGAAGCCAGGAGGCTGAATGCAGATTGGTAGCTGGGAGCAGGGATTCCAAGGACAAGTGGACTTGGGGGCAGGCATGAGGTGAGACGGCTGAGCATCAGGATGGAGACCATTCTAGAAGCTCAGAGAGGGAACTGCTGAAACGCTGATTAGCTGAGCTCAAGCTGGAAGGTGCTTCTGGGTTGGTGGAGATGAAGGGCCAGAGACACCAGAGGTCCTGAGGGCAGCTTTGTGGGTGTGATGAAGTGGGAGCAGGGAAGGTAGAAGGTTGGGTGTCAGGGAGAGGAAGCTACGAGTTGAAGGTTCTGATTCACGATCAAGTCCACTGTCCTGTCAATGATATGGGGCCAGTCTCCCTGCCTTCCAACGTGCTATCCTTGGCTCAAGGGCTGCTCTCTGCCCCAACTGCCCTCCCTCCCTTCTGCCTAACCTAACTATCTCCCTCCTTGGGGTTCTACCGCCTCCTCCGACGCCAGCCCCCTTCTCAGAACTCCTGCTGCGCTCCCAGCCAGGGCCCCACACAACCATCCTCCGTCTTCCCAGCTGTGCCTGCTCCCAGGCGGAATGTAAGTGGGGCCAGGGACTGACTCTTCCCCTCTTTGGTGCCCCCAGCTGGCTCCAGCATTAAGCACTCTTGTTACCTGTGTGAGTGAAAAGTGTTAAAATGGCCTCATGGACGGGGCTTGGCTGGGGTGCCATCGCTAGGTTGGCAACATCCCAGGGTGTCTTTAATTATCTCAAGGAGTGTCACAGAATTCTCCTCCCCAAAAACTCTCTACTCTCAAGTTAACGTATGTCACTGACATATTCAAAGTAAACATACAAAGGGCAATCTTGGAGGGAGGAGACGTGAACAAAGGCCCAAATGTGAGAAGGGTCGGGGCTCACCGCACTTTGGAAGATGCGGGGCCGAATGCTGGCCTGGAGCAGGAATCCCCGTCAGGGCAGGAGTGTTGGGAAAACAGAAGGCGGTCACACAGGCAAAACGTTTCACACGGGGTCTGACATAGAGTGGATGTTCAGGGAGTGGCAGCTGTGGCTAATTCTGTGTATTTGCTGGTGTTAACCAATAGTCACTCACATGTCCCAAGGGTACCCTGATAAGAGTGGGAGACAACAGAGGTATGTGCTGAGTTTTAAGGGATAAATCATTCAGGATTACCATTTGCCAAGAATAACCCACAAATGGTCACCAGGGGCTGAATTAAGATAATCATTCCTGGTAGAAGTTATTGGCTTGTATCGGCCATCTTAGACACACATGCACAAGAAAAGATTTTCGTTTGAATTGTACTTACTCTGTTACTCAATGTCACCTGACACAAAGTGTCCTGCCTCCATCCCTCCTGAACATACATGTGCATTTGCAAACAACCACGTGTGTGCGCACACACACAATCAGATTGACTTTCCTGTGTGGTCTCAGTGTCGCTGTGGGACTGTGACAAAGCTCTGAGCACTGTCCAATTCCAGCCCCTGAGAGGAACTCAGCAATGTTCCCATCTTCCTCCCAAACTCTTGTTGGCTTTTAAGGGACATCCTCTACCTGGTAGGAAGGAATTCCTTCATTCAAATTCTAATCATCGAGCTCCTAGTTTGTGTGAGGAACCCCAGTCTTTGGAGCTTTCATTCTAGTAGGGGAGGTGGAGCTGGAAACAAGAGCCTCTAACAGGAGAAATGCCACAACAGAAGTGGGTGCAAAATGCTAGAGACAGGGAGAGGGCAGGAGTCAGATTAGGGAAGACTGTGACATGGAAGAGGTGACATCTGGGCAGAGCTTTGAAGGGTGCATAAGCATTTCCAGTTAGAAACAGGAATTAGTGGACAGGGAACAGCATGTGCAGAGGTAGGGAACAGCATGATACAGTGAGGAAATGTTGGGCAGTCCAGCACTGCTAGAGCCCAAGTTGCACGGAGAGGAAGCAGGTATGGCCGGCTGGGCTAGACTATGAAGGGTTTATATTCCAAGCTCGGGGGCGGTGGGTCCTGGCAGAACTGAAGGATTATAAGTAAGGAAATGACAGGCTAATTCTGATTTTAGAATGACCACACTGACAGGAGGGCAGGGGGATAGACTGAGCAAGTGAGAAGGAAGGCTGTGCCGCAGCTCAGGCGAAAGAGGTAGAAGGGCCTAAGTTAGCACGTGGGTTTTGGGGATGGCTAACAGGCAATGGACTCAAGAAGTATATATGTCAGAGGCAGAGAAGACAGAGGGAGGGAGGGCCCAGCAATCGCACTGTGTGTTGCCCCCACCCCCACCCCCACCCCGGCTTGGCATTGTAGCTCACTATTGGCCCAGACCAGCCAGGCTGTCCACATCTCAGCTGGGATGGTGACACTGCCACCTTCTAGTCTTTCTGACATTGTCACGTTGTTTCAGATGAGCCAGTTGGAGCTGAGACGGGGAGGGACTAAAACCCTGGGAGCTGGAACTGTTCTCTCCATCCATTGCTCTGACTGTTCCCTTTGCCTGGAATTCCCTTCCCAGACGGCCACTTGGCTCTCCCTTCACTCCTGTCAGGTCTCTGCTCAGATCTCCCCTTCTCAGTGCAGCCCTGACCACCTGGTGTTCAGATCACCCGTGCTCTCCGCACCCCATCTCCCCTTCCCCAGCTCTATCTCTTCCTGAGCACCTAGAAGAGCACCTAGCACACAGTAGTGCCCCCTAAATATTCACTCAATGAAAGAACAAAAAGATTCAGTGACCCCCTGTCGCCTACCAAGTCAAGAGAAAACTCAACAGCCCGGCCTTCAAGTTCCTAAGCACTATGGACCCAACTCACCTTTCCGGCCTTATGCCTCTCCTTCCTCTACCAATGCCCATGTCCTGGGAAAACCTGCACTTTGTAGAATTTCCTGACACCCAACAACGCTCTCCTCATTCCCTTCTCCCGCTCCATATCTCCGTGTCTTTTGGGGCCCATCTTCAATGTCCATTCTCTGAAGGCTTTGCTGACCTCCCCGATGGGATGGGCCCTCTCTCCTTCAACCCCACAGTGCTAGATATGTGCCTCTTTCCTGGCTTTTATCCCACTCTGCTTCTAGCCAATCAATAATTCCAGGCCAGGGTTCCTGGGCCCCAGGCTTTCATGAAGGTAGTGATGGAGGTCCCTGAGCTCTTTCTATTATCTCAAAAAGCCTAAAAGAAACAGACACGTTTGCAGACCTTGCACATTTAGCAACGATAAGGCTGAGCAGGCTAACAAATACATCAAGTCTCTGCTTGGGGCTGGAATTATATCAGTGTAGCAACACTGGTTATCTCCTGCTGATAAGATGCTGTGCCAGGCAGGGAAATATGCTTATGATTAGCTAAAAGGGAAGCGGGGAGAGGAACAAATTTATTATTGCTTAATACATGCAGTTGGTTTAATTGACAAATCTTTTAAAACGTGAGGTCTTCAGAGGGAAGAAGAACACCTTGGCCAGGAATGCACTTGACTTGTGTCATCTACTAAATTATAACCTCTCTGAGGATACAGACTGAGACTTACATCATCTTTGTGTCTCCAGGAATGAGCACAGTGCCTGGCACATGGAGAGAAGGGCTTGGTAAGAGAATTGAATCAAATAGAAAAGGCAGATGGTCCCTCACCCTATAGATTGAGAACTCTCTTTTCACCATCTGGAAATGAAGAAACACGCTATGAAAACCCACCGAAATTCAGTTGTCCACTGCAGGGGGGCATTTTGTACATGGCAGGCACAAAGCAAGGTAGGCTGTTGTGACAGAGTAGGGGACCAGCCTAGTTGACTGGATCCAGCCCCCAGCCGGGCTTCTCTCACTTGTGTCATAAGGTCCCCTTCCCTTGGCCATGCACAGCTGCCCCAGCTGTCAGGGTGCCCCTGGAAGAGGCATCCACAAACTGTGGTGTCTCTCCACCCCATCCCTCTTCCCCAGCTGCTTTGGAACTCATCAAATGTCATTTCCATATGCAACAGCAACTTGAGTTTAATTACACTGTCATAAATTGGCCTCGGTGCTGTGATTAGAGCTCCCATCTTCCGTTCACTGGGAAGGCTGGAGTGCCTGGAGCTGGAGGAGGCACCCTGGGGAGCTGCAGCTGGGAGGCCCGGGGGCACCCTGCTTACCAGGATGGTGGTGACGACCAGGGTGGTGTTGAAGAGACTGTCGGAGATGTTGGAGGCGTAGAGGCGGCTGTCCATGCTGAGGCCGTCCGCCACATGCCACTGGCCAATCTGAGGAGACCAAGGAGAAAAGGCTGGGAAGAAATGGGGGCAAGAGGAGGCAGGGGAGCTGGGTTGCTGAGGTCCCGCAGGCCTCCAGGGTTGGAAGGAGCTGAGAGGACAATGCTCTGCTTCTGTTTAGGCTACGTGTAAGCCACAGAAGGAGGGAAGGATATGGAGTATGTAGCAAGGGGGCTGGATAGGGGCAGGGGTACTGTTACACAGGGTTGAGGGGGTCAGGGAAGGGTGGGGAGACCTGTGAGAGGAAGGGAAGAAAGGGGTAAAGATAGGAGAGGTGGAAGAGGAGAATGGAAAAGCAAATCAGGAATGGAATGCAGTTCAGGGAAGTTCTCTCACACAGAAGGGAGTGAAACAATGCGGAACTGCATTATCTTGAGGCAGGAAGGAGCCACAAAGCTCTGTGGCTTCAGCCTGCCTTCAATAATTCTGATGATCTAAGTAAGAATCAGAATGGTATACTGGAGAGAACTGGCGTATACGAGGTTCTTCAATACATGTTCTGGATGGTTCAGTGAATGAATGAACCAGAAAGGGACGACCCAGGTTGTAGTGCTGGTTGATTCACTTGCTAGCTGTGAGAACTTAGGCAAGTTACTTAAATCTTTCCGAGTCTCAGTTTCCCCATCTATAAATGGGGATGGTCATGTTTGCCCTGCCTTCTTCTCAGAGCCAACTGAGATGGCTGCATCAATCTGTCGTTACATTATTCAGCCAGACCCAGGAGCACGGATCTCAACTGTGTAACCTCAGAAAAGTTACTGACCCTCTCCGAGCATGTTTCCTTATCTGTAAAATGGGAATAATAGAAAGTCCAATGGGTCATCGTGAGAATGTATTTAACTTGACACTCAACAAATGCTATTTTCTTTCCTCTTCCCCATTGTCTTGACTTCTAGGGAAAAAAAAATCCACAACTTACTCAGTTCCTCATTCTAGAAAGTCACTTAAACCTAAACTTAACACCATTGGGTTTTCAGATGGTCTGTTTGTTTTCCCAGTGGAAACTTTTTATAAATACATATATGTGTGTGTGTGAGATAACCAATATATTTCTACCAGCTGGAGTCCCTGGCAAATCATTTCTGTTGCTGAGTGTTTGAGGTGGGCAGCCAGGAGAGACGGCTGACAGCTGGCTAGAAACTCAATGAAATGCACATATCCGCCTCTGCCAGGCATCTCCAGGCACCAGCAGCAGCTCCCCTGGAGAACTCGCACATGTTCCATGTGGCTGTATTCACCAGAGCTGGGCTCTGGGCTCCTTTTGTGGGAGCTCCAACAACAATAAAGATGTACCTCACCCTTGGCCCCCACCCCATGGGGCCAGAGGGTTGAGGGTCATGGGGAGTAGTAACCATCTCCCTGACATCATGGTCTGGAGCATGAAGAGGGGAGGGCCAACCTAGGACCACCCGGGACCACCAGCTGCAAGCTCTGGCAGGCCTCCAGTTCCAAGCAGGAGCCCAATAGTCTCTACAGCCGAGCCTTTCATCTGCCGAAGGGGAGATGACCAAAAACTCCTTTCTAAGCCTCTGCAAAGGTGCCACCTGGACAGAGTGGGCAGCTTTCTCCACCTCTGCAAGGGCAGAATGGTCCCGTAGTTTACAAGCAGTGTCTCATGCATATCTACACGGAAAACCCCATTTGACAGATAAAGAAACTGATGCCAAAATAAAAGAGCCCACCCAACTCGAGGTCATCTTGTCCATCAGCTGAGAGGACTGACCTCTAACCCCTGTGCTCTTAGCCCCAGATAAATCTTCCCAAGGAAGCTCTCAAGGCCAGCCTGTCTGGCTCTTTCAATGTTCTGCCACACATTGTTTCCTTGTCTGTCTCCCCCATCAGCCTGTGTGAGGCTGGCCTAGTTATGCTCACTTCCCAGCCCCTTGCTCAGGGTCTGGTACTTGGAAGCAGGGGAAGCCATCGTTTCAATGGGCAGATTGCTGCTATGGGTGAGGCATGGGCAGAGGGCAGGCGAGCCTCCTCTGCCTCTCTGGAGCTCCCACTGTCTGTCCAAGGAAGCAGCCAGGTCAGGTTGTTGCCTGAGCTTCCCACCCCCTCCTCTCTCTCTGTAGGGGAAGGGGTGGGGAGGATGAGGGATGAGCTGCTAGGTTTTCAAGAGAAAGGGGAAAATGCAACAATAGTTACTGGACACCTGTTGAGCTAGATGTGTTCCATCATCTCCCTGAATTCTCCCACCAACCTTGTGGAGCAGTGACGGGATTTTATTTTATTTATAAGGAAACTGAGGCTCTCGGAGGTTCAATGGCTTGAACCCAGAGCTGTCTGACTCCTAAATCCAAGGTCTTTCCTGTCTCTGCTGCTGTCTCCTGGATGGGGCACCAACATGCCCTCCACGTGAGCAGGGCTGGCTAACCAGAGAAAGGCTTGAAGGGGTCTCACCATCCAGCAAGAACCCTGGATACGGAGCTTTTTTCTGCTGGCTTTTGACACTCCTCAAAGTCAGGTGAAATGACTGTCCTCTCGGAGGCTCAGATTCCCTGTCTTCAAAATGGCTAGAATTGGCTCCCAATGGTCTCCTAGGGTTTCCGGAAAGGGCCAGATTTGGCCAGAAGGACATAAAGAACAATTGGGCTGGATGTCATCATTTGGATGTTTGGGACGGGATTGAGCTTCTTAGAATCCTATCTGTCACCTAAACATGCACATCACACTAACAGGGCCAGCTGGACCTCAGCTCCCCACCACCCTCAACTTTCCTACCTCCACTGTTCTCAGGAGACCCAACCCTCAAAACCGTCTGCCCTAGCCCCAGACTCCCCGGTCTTACCTGAGCCAAGAGATAGGTTTCCACAAAAGCCAGGGATAGAAATGACTTACCCAGAGCCAGATCTGACAGCTTGAGCAATGCAACCCCCCCACCACCTCTGGGACATGGCAAAGAGACTAATTAGCCCCTAAGCTCCAGTCAGGAAATGAATCTCCCACCCTCCCTCCCATTAGCCCCCAAGAAATTAATAAACTCATCAGATCCAACAAAGCGGCTTGGCAGTTATTAGCCAGTGCAATCTAATTGCAGAAAGGCAGTGGGAGGGAAAGCGAGCGAGAGAGCCGGGCGCCCTGGGATACAGGCTAATTGCCCCACCCACTGGGCACCTTCCATGCCACACACATGCCAGGGGTGGGCAGGAGATACAGCTCTCATCACTGACAATCTGTGGCTCTGCCTCCAGCCAAATTCCCCTGCTCCACCCCGCTGATACCTGCCCCCAAAACCTCCTGCAGAAACAGCTGTTTTGTAAGCCTCTTCCACATGCCCACATGTGTGGGCTTGATTATGCTTCAAATAAGGTCTTTCGCGGCCCTCTCTCTATACTTTCTCTCGCCCACTTGCGCTGCCTTTCCACCAGTTTAGAGGCCCCAGGGCTGCAGCAAAGGGAGGATTTGCACACCACCACTGCCAACCTTTGTAGCACCTTAACGTGGGGGAAGAAAAAGTCCCCCCGGGCTGATGTGGCCCTGTGGGTATACACTGGGCATGCTGGATTTCAGCCTCCCCTTGCCCTTGGGCATTACACAATCTGCACCATGAGTGTGCTGGCCCCAGGGTTGGACGACCTGGGTTTAACCTGGCCTCTCTGCTTATGAGCTGTGTGACCTTGGGTAAATTACTTAATCCCTCCGAGCCTCAGTTTCCCCATCTATAAAATAAAATATTATTAAAAAAATAGTAATTATTTTAACCTTTAATAAGAACCTCAGTGTTCTTAACGAGATTAAATGAGACGGTGTGAGATTAAATGGGATGGTGTGTGTGCAGAGTACTACGTAGTATTCATCACTTTAATCTTTTTTGTGTGAGGAAGATCAGCCCTGAGCTAACATCCATGCTAATCCTCCTCTTTTTGCCGAGGAAGACCGGCTCTGAGCTAACATCTGTGCCCATCTTCCTCCACTTTATGTGGGACGCCACCACAGCATGGCCTGATAAGCGGTGTGTCGGTACGCACCCGGGATCCGAACCCCGGCTGCCAGCAGCGGAGCGCGTGCACTTAACCGCGACGCCACAGGTCTGTCATCAATTTAATTTTTAATGCCATTGTCTGAAACAGAATGTGGGATCTCTTCTGGGCCCTACAGAGGGCTTTGCACTGTGGACTTTAGTTTATCAGACAGATTAGACCAGGGTCTCAAAGTCTGGTTCCTGGACAACCAGTATCAGAGTTAGAAATGCAAATTCTCAGGCCCCATTCCAGACTAACTAAATCAGAAACTCCAGGAGGAAGGCAATATGTGCTGTAGCAAGCCTTCCAGGTGATTCTGATGCAGGAGGGATTAGAGCACAGCAACGCAGACGACAAGCATGATGGCAGGACAAGGCAAGGGTGTAGATATTACTAGTGATTGAGTGCCTATCGGTGGTGAGCTAGGAATTGTTTAAAAACTTGCTCTCCAGAAAAAAGGCCCTGATTTGCAGCATTTACCAATTTCTATGGTGTAAACACTCCGCCCATGGCTGACTTGAAGCTGCCGACACGACGTCACGGAACACAGAGCTGGGAAGAGAGACGCACAGTGGGCTTTGGCTCGCCGGAGCGAGCTGGCTCCGGCGCACACGGGCTCTGTGCTGGGCGCTAGAGTGTACACATACCAATCTCACTGCCCCTCAGCTTTATTAGCAAGGAAAGTGATGTCCACATAAGCTAATAATTTACCCAGTCACAGAGCGGGTAAGTGGGAAAAAAACAGGATTCAAAATAAGGCCAAGGAGCTGCTTAATACGGATCACAATGTTTAAAACAAATGTGTACTCCTCCCCACTCCTGATTCTAATGCTCTGAGAAGAAACATCTGACGACAGGAGTGCTTAGTCAAATACGAAAATTTAGGTACCTAACTGATATGGGATGTGTTTGCACGTGCATAGAAAGTATCATTTATCCAACACCCCCAAAGGACACAGAATCCATATAAATTAATAATAATCTTGCTCCTTTAAGAGCTACAATTTGAGAGATTTTAATTATTTCTTTGAAAGCATTATTTCCAAAAATTCTTTCAAAGGGGATTCTATTTTCCACTGTCCTCTTAAACAGAGTGAGCATCTTTACCTTAATACACAGTGTCATCATTCTGAAGCCAGTTATTACACTGTCCTGTGATACAGTGCTGCTCATGGGTTACTGAAATGTTGACGGTCACTTGCCCTCATTTCTGTGCTTCTACAAGTTAATTTGTCTACTGTTCATAGCGTCTCTTTTCTCACTGTGACTGTCACTTCCTACCGCTATCAGGATAGCTGTCTCTAAGAGCCCTTGTCCTTCCAGGAGTTGCGTGTAAGACCCCTGGGTGAGCAACCGAGGGCGCAAGCCTGAAAGAATTGCTGTAAGGAAAACACAGATAAGGCCTGATGGGGCCCAGGGGCTTTAGTGAATGGACTCTGTGACATCAATATGGGCGAGCCACAGTCCTTTGGAAAGGCGACTATTGTACAGTTGAATGAGTGTCAGAGACCTGCATTTGGTCTGCCGTGTGACCCTGGGTCAGCATAGGCAAGCTGGGCACTCCCTCAGCAACAAACTATGGGAAATGCTCGTTCAGGGGCCAAGACCACAGAGGTCCTCTGCTGCTTCCTGAAAGAGCTGGTTGTGTGTCCCCTGGAGTCTGGAGCCCCGATTTAGCATCTAGCATTGTGACCGCAGGGCTGGGTGACCCTGAGCAAGTCAGTTAATTTCCGAGTCTCACCCTTCCCCAGCCTCCACCCTCGTCCAAGTGCCCACTGAACTTGCACTTCCTGGCCTAGACTCCACCTGCGCCTCTCTCCACACAGCAGCAGGCTCTACTAAATCTCACACATGATAACACTGGCCCCTGCCAGAAGCCCTCCAATTCTTTCCCATTTTGGTTTAAGGATAGAGACCAAAGTCCTTCATGTGGCCCACCAGGCCCTGCGAGGCCCGGCCTCTGCCCACTCTCCACACTCATCTCACGCTCCCTCTCTAGCTTGATCTGCGCTCTAGTCACTCCTACGTGTTCAAGTCAACAGGCTCCCTCCTGCCAGGGTCTTCGTGAATGCCATTCCCTGTCTGGAACTCTCCCTGCTGCACGACCCCCTGCCCACCCCCAGCCCTCTTTCAGCTGGTTCAGGGCTTGGCAAACCACGGCCTACACGCCAGATCGGGCCCACTGCCTACTTCAGGAGGTGAAGCCCATTCATCTACGTATTGTCTGTAACTCTGTTCATCTACAACAGCAGAGTCGCAAAATCGAAATATTTACTATCTGGACCTCATTGAAGTTTTCCCAACCCTGATCTGTTTACACCTGTTAATCCTTCAGGCCTCAGTTCAAAAATCAGCAGGAAGCATATCCTTTAACTCCTGAGGTCAAACTTCTCTCAGAACCATATTCTTTTCCTCCAGAACATTTGTCTCAGGTTGTAATTATGCATTCATTAATGAGAGCATTGCTCACTGCTTGTGTTTCTTACCGTGCTGCTGAGAGCCCTCCGCTGTCACTGAGACGAGCGGTCCTGCCCAGAGCAGCCATATGTGCCTCTCGATGCCCTCAGAATCACTCAGGTTGTCATTCTGCCACTTTGTTCTCTCCCAAGTAGGTAAAAAGGGATGAATTTTTAAAGCCCTGAGGGATTTCCTCATATCCTTTCCCGCCTCAGTGGGTGTGCACATGGCTCTATAACATTTAATATCTTATGTCCGTTTGGACAACTGTTCTTTGCACTCAGCATCGGCAGGATCCACCTCCTAGAGAGGCCAACATAACTCCAAGGCTGGGCAAGTCCTTCTGCCCCAGAGTCAGAGTTTGAAAACACTTATTGATCATCGTTGCATGTTGGGCACTCAGCCACACGGTTTGCTTACATAAATTTCCCTGATTCTGCATAACAACCATGTTACTATTCCCACCTAAGAAATGTAGGCACTTCAGACAACAATAATAATGCTTAACGTAGGCACTTCTTACAAGTTTTTGTTGAACGAATGAACGAATGCAACTGAGACTCAGAGACATCAAGCAGCTTGCTGAGTTAACAGGGGATTAAACTCATGTTCTATTTACTACTATACCATCTGGTCGAGTTAGGGCAGGTGCAGGCAATCCTGACCCTAAGACCTGGGCCTTCCGACATACCTCTCTGATCACTGTGAACTTGTTCTTTGGAGAATACAGCCCTGAAAGGACTCAGCTACAAAATCCCGCAGGAGTGATTCTGGTCAAGGTACAGGGTGATTGCTTAGGGGCTTGGCACAAGGGGATACAAGAGGGGGCACCAGAAGACCTAAATTTTCTTTCCTCCTCTTCCATGCATAAGCTGTGTGACGTTGGGCAAGTCACTGAACCTCTCTGAGTCTTCTCATCTGTAAAATGGAAATAAATGAACTTGCCGGGCCATAGTACAGCATTGCTGTTGATAAGCAACTGAGATAATGCGTACCATGGCTTTTGATGAGTCACAATAAGCTTCTCATAAGACAACAGTATTATTGTCTGTCTGGTGGGAATGCAGCTGACCAGAAGTCAGGAGATTTGGCTTCAAGTTCCACCTTGCCACTTGCCGTGTGGCCTTGGCAAGCCAATTTTGCTACCTATAAGATAAGGTTAGTCTGCCTTCCCTTCCCCACTTATTGGGACGGTATCAGCCATCCTGGTGGTCTAGTGGTAAAGACCCGGCACTCTCACCACCACGGCCTGACTTCGTTTCCCGGTCAGAAACCACACCACCCATCTGTCGGTTGTCATACTGTGGTGACAGCATCTTGCTGTGATGCTGAAAGCTATGCCACCAGTATTTCAAATACCAGCAGGCTTACCCACGGTGGACAGGTTTCAGCAGAGCTTCCAGACTAAGACAGACTAGGAAGAAGGACCTGGCCACCTACTTCTGAAAATTAGCCATGAAAACCCATGAATAGCAGAGGAGCATTGTCTGATACAGTGCTGGAAGATGAGAGGATGGTGCACAAAGACAGGGCAGGGCTCTGCTCTGCTGTACACAGGGTCGCTAGGAGTTGGAATCGGCTTGACGGCACCACCACCAACTGAGGCAATCACAGATATGACAAACGTTTAAAGGCCGATCCAAATGCAAGCTCTTGTTATTCCAGATCCTTGTTCTCCAGGGCCATCCAAAGTTGAACAAACCATAACCAATGACTCATTTTTTTTTTTTTTTGTGAGGAAGATCAGCCCTGAGCTAACATCTGCCAATCCTCCTCTTTTTGCTGAGGAAGATTGGCCCTGGGCTAACATCCATGCCCATCTTCCTCCACTTTATATGGGACGCCACCACAGCATGGCTTGACAAGCAGTGCGTCGGTGCACGCCCGGGATCCGAACTGGCGAACCCCGGGCCACTGCAGTGGAGCGCGCGCACTTAACCATCACACTTGTGCCACCGGGCCAGCCCCATGACTCATTTTTTTTTTTTTGACCTCAGGTTCAGGGCTTGAAGTTGAAGCTCTCTTTAGGAAAAACTCATATAATAATAAATTAGTGTCTCCTTGAGTGCACAGAACTGATTTCGACATATAGGCACAAAAAAAAAAAAATGACATTCAGGTGTGAAACACTACGGCTACAAACCCCAGGAATTAATTGAGATTGACTTATAGTTTCAGGGTCTCTATAGTATAGGTCTGCACCTTGATATAAGACCAGCTAAAAAGGCTTGTAATGTGAGCCACCATGATGAACACCTCAGCATGAAGGAATAAAATGTTATTGAATTTAAATCCAATATCTCCAATCATAAAAGGTTAGTTTACACGGGAGACCGGGTCATGAGTAAGGGCCCTATTAAGTGCCTGACAGGGTGATTTGGGGAACAAAGGGAGTCGCTCATATTGACCAAAGCCCTCATTCTCTTAGCCAAAATATTCTTTTAGCACAAAATATGTGCTTACATGCAGAATGCTGTGAAAATTCAGGATCAAAGGACAATGATGGCAAATGCCAAAGGTAAGAGATCAAAAAGGAGCCTGGGGAAAGCTGGGAAGACTTCATATCAAATGAACTCTGCCTGGGCTTATTAAGCCTTCAACTCAGTTGGTCTAAGGCAACGTTTTGTTCAACTGTGGCTGCTACCCATTGGTGGGTTATGAAATCAATTTAGTGAGTCAAGACCTGCCTTTTAAAAATGAAATACATACCTGGAATAGATCAGAGTGCAATGCACACAGCAGGGGTAACCACTGTTTCATAAGCTTCGGTTGCAGTTATGTATAGATGGGTGTTAATGTGTGTCCTGGATTGCAACCTAAATGCAAGTCAGGCTCAAAAGTATGAAAGTACCTAGCACAAGGGACGTGGACCTGTTCACTACTCTCTAGTCAGCCCCTAGCAGAAGACCTGGAACATAGCTGATGCTCAGTAAATACACTTTTGGCATCAATGAACTCCTAGTCCTAGTCACTTATAACTAAGGACTAACTATAAGAAAATCATACAAGCTAATACTTTTGAACATATACCATGTGCCACATACTGAACTAAATGCTTTGATATCTTATTTAATCTTCCCAAGTGCACTACAAGGGAGGTACTGCTATCATCCCCATTTTACTCATGCTCTCACACTCCTCTTCACCTGAGGGTGCCTACTCATCCATCAAGCTTCACCTCAAGCTCACCCCCTTGGGAAGGCCCTTCCCAACCCCTCTGACTCATCAAGTCCCCATCACAGGGACTCACGCATGGTGCCTTGAACTTCTCCTTTGTAGCACTCGTCACACTTGTAGTCATCCGATTATCTAGGTAATTATTGGTTTCAAGCTCATGTCTCCCACTAGACAATACAGACCATGGAAGACGAGACTCTGTCTTGTTCCCCATCACATCCCCAATGCCTACCATGGAATCAGTACTTAGTACGGTACAAATATTTATCTGGCAATTGCATTAATAAAGTCCCCTTTGTAGCTCTGGCTCCTAGGACAGTGCCTGGCCTACGATGGGTGCTCAATAAACATCTGTTGAATTGAAGTATGAGGTTTCTTTGGGCAAGTCACTTCTTTTCAGTCTTCAGTTATCTTACCTATAAAAGAAGGATATAGTCTAGCCCCTTGCAGCTCAAACATGAATTCCTGGAAACGCCGGGTATATTTATAATGTGGTATAGTTTTGCAAAGTGTGCCCTGGGGAAAGCCAGGGCAAGACAGGGCTGAGACAGGTGACTGTAGGAGGGCACTGGAAGCACGGCTGCCCAGGTATGAAGATGAAGCAGGTAGCCGCCCATGAGAGGGAGGTGAAGAAGGGCCTCCCACTGCCACGAAATAGCTCTCTCTGAGCCCCATAGCTGATGCCTGGCATTCCTCCATTAGAGGGTGTGGTTTTGGAACTAACACCTTGTGCTTGGTTAACATGGAAATAAATCTAACAGTGTTAATACATCCTTGTCTTCTCGGTTGTACACGCCATTTGCAAAGGGATGGCAGGTTTGATGCAAGGGCAGCACTCTTCCACTCAGAGCACACCTGAAATATCGCATATTGTTCCAGGCACCACTCTTTACGTGGAGCATAGACTAACTGGAATGCGTTCCAAGGATATTGACCAGGAAAGAAACGGAAATCACATTAAAGAAGGAAAAAGTAAAGGCAGTCATGGGAAGAATGGAATAGATGTGTGGACCCAAGAAACAGAACAAAGAACAAAAGGAAGTGGCTTCAGAAAGAAAGAAGTCTGCCCGATAGATAGAAAAACTTTCCAACAAGGAGAGCTTTCCAAGATGGAATACACTGTCCCTGTAGGTAGTGAGTTCCCCAACACTGCAGGCATTCAAGCACTGACTCTACTTCATGAGAATGCATTTGCAAGAATCCAAGTATCTGAGTACAGTACTGGTCTAGAGGACCTTTATTATTTCTTTCAGTCCCAGGAGTGTAGGACCTAGATTCTACTTCTACAATACGGGAATCAGAAAGGCCAGGGCATCAAGGGGCATATGAGGTCCTTGGACATTGTGAGAAAACAAGAGAGCAGGAGTATGGGGTAATGAATGCAGAGAGAAAAGGCCACTGTACAAAAACTTCAGCCACTTATAAATTTGCTCATTCCTGGTCTTCTCTCCTGTCTGAATCTCATTATAGTTGATTCTTGTTATTCACAGTAGTCATGTTCTATAAAGTTGCCACAAACACTGATTTGGGAATACTGAACCATTGCTCCTAAGGGAAAAACAGGGTTAGGTTCCTATGAGCCTCTGGTCACAACATTTTCATCAACCAATCAATACATAACCTCGTTGTATGTGTTTCTGCTTACGGACACCTTTTGTGTCTGTAATTTAACACATATTGTTGATTCATTCATATTGAACAACAGCACTATAACTCATGCCTGGATGAGGCTCTTCTAACACCTGTATTTTCTCTGTAAGGTACATCACAGCTTCCTTGCCCTTAGGGATACAGGACAGCACTTCAGCACTAAGTTTTGGGGGTCATTTTAAATAGCAAAATGGCCAAGAAAAAGCACAAAAATGAAAAGACATGACACTGAACAGACGGTGAAAAGGACATGTTTATGGTATGAGAGCTGAAACAAGAAGACGGCTTCGCCTTGTTCAACCTCAGCTGGGAACGTGCCCATCTGCTGACTCAAATTTTTCACTGCTCTGTGCATATTTGCAAAAGGACCTGAGTATTGATTTGGGGTTACAAAGAGATTTTAGTGAGTAGACAGATTTGCAAATACAGAATCTACAAGTAATAAGGATCAACTGCACTCGTCTGTGCTTGAATGTGTTTGGCTTCTGCCAAGATGTGCCCAGACTTCCATCCCGAACCCCTAACCTCTGGGACATGAAGTGGAATTTGGTCTAGCTTTCATCATCCCTCCTGCCAAAGAGAACAAACCCACAGTGGCTGTTTTCAGGGACTCTGGTGACAGATAAATACTGTCTTGGGCAGGAGTGGAGCTCAGTTCACCCAGTCAGTTCTGACTAAAAGGGCCACTCCCAGTGATGCTCTCAGGGATTTAATGGATTCTCAACTAGCTCAGGGTTTCAGAAGTTAAATGTCCCTGAGTCGGGCAGTGAGGATGCTCAGATCGCCTTTCCTTTTGAACAGAAGTACTGATTTTAATAATTTCTTTTACCTACATCTCTTTTTTTCTTGTACAGTTGAAAATCTCACAGACTCTTTTCTAAATATTTGGAGGGAAGATCAAACTGGCATGGCGTGAGTGCGCAGCAGAGTCTGTAGTGATGAAAACTCAGCTGCACGTCCCTCTCTCACTTCCCAGAAGACGGAAGGTATTTTGAATTAGCTGCTGAGGAGAGAAGTTATCAGACAGCTCAGGCATGCTCGAGATTTTTCATCTTACAAGAAAATTACTGCCAATGAACATGACACAGTCAGGGCATGGAGAGTGCCAGGCTTCATTTGTTAAACACGCCAGGTGGAGAAGTATCTTGGGAAAGCAGTTGTACTAATAACACACAACTTGGAGCTCTGAGCGGCAGATGCCAATTGAATTAATGGTTCTAAATAAGCATCTAGGCTGAAGAAAGCTGGTCACTCCCCATTCTTCAGGAGTCAGTAAGGCAAGATGCATAGCTGAGCAGGGATGCATCTCAGGGATGGGCTGAGAATGGCCCATCGCTGCCCCTAGATGAATGCAGGCTTGCAGGTGGGAGAGAGTGTATGGCTGAGCCTCACTGCGCTCTGGGAAGATGGCGAGTTTTTAGTTTGGGGGTGTCAGCAGCTCTTGTCTGAGCAGTCCACATCAGGCAGGCCCTAGATGTGCTGTAGACTTTCCTATGAGTGGACATGACTTCTGGTTCTCATCTTCACACCCACCCAGAGCCACTGCAGAGTGGAACTGGTCACGCTGCCACGTTAGAGAGTAGAGGAAGGACAGAGGTTAGGGACGGAGGAAGGAGAGAGGTAGGAGAGGGGGAAGGCCGTGGGGAACCCAGCCTGCAGCAGGGAAGGGCTGGCCAGCAGAATTTATTTCCACCAAGCACGGCTGTCATGGACTGGTTTTTGCAGCCCCCCTGCAGGGCCCTGGAGATGCAGCAGGAGTGATGTGAGCATGAGGCTCAGCCCTGCTGCGTCCTTCTCTCTGCCCTGAACCAGGCTAGATGCTAGATTCCAGGAATACTGCATATAGAGATAGAGGAATATACAGACAGACATCTCCCTGAGAGACGACAGAACTAAAATTTGCACAATATAGTGGAATCCTCAAAGCACATCTATAAACAACATTTCGTTTTGTTCTCACAATAATTTTATGACACACATAAAGCAGATATTATTATGACTATCATCCCTATTTTATTGAGGAAGTAATTGAGGGACAGAATTGCCAGGAACTGAAGGCTGAGACTCGAGCTGAGTCTTCCCACCACCGCATGGTGCCTGACCCTGCACACGGCTCCCTCTCACCTCCCTGGGTCTTCCTTTGCCCTTGGCCTGCCGGCCTTGACTCTATATCTCTGGCCTGAGGTCTGCCCGTGTCTCATTGGAGCTGACTGATGCGAGCTGCTTCATGAGACTAAATTAGCAGCTCAGCCTCTTCCAGCTCTCCCAGGCAGGAGCTGGCTGAAGAGGCACGGAAAGGAGTCACTCAGAACTGGCAAACTTTCCCAGGCTGAGCTCAGGCGCGATGCGTGATGGGGCATATTACAAGAAATAGATTTAAAATGCGGCACTTTAAAACCCCGCTCCCCTGCCCAAAAGCAGCCCTCCGTTTGAAATTTAAGTAGCTCTAATTTGCTTGCCGGCTGATATGTGAATAAGCTTCTGCAGTCAGTGAATTTTCCATCAAAGCTGATAAGCGATCCCTGTGCTTTGGGAGAAAGAACCAGACATTTGTGGGCCAGGGAGGCAGGAGGAGAGAAAGCCCTCAGGTTGTACCTTTCCAAAGCCAGCTCATCTGCCCCTTGGCTGTCTGTGGTCCTGAGAGTAGCCAGGAGAGCCAGATGCCCTCACAGGAGGAGGTACTTAATAGCCTTTTAATTAACTAGAGGAGTGTTGCTCTTAGAGAATGGAAAGGAAACGGAAAGGGAGAATTATATCAATGATTTGAAGGGCCTTCCACTAGAATTTCAAATTCCAGTTACCAATGGGGTAGCTTGTCATATGCAATCTCTGTTGAACAAGTTGGGGAGAAGTGGCTTTAGAGAACTCTCATGACAAAATCTGAGGTCCGCAGGGCTCTGGTGTCCCCACTGGATGTGAGCTCCTTAGGGCCAGAATCGCACATCCTGAGTGCTCCCTGCACATCGCCCCAGGCCCCGGCACTGGGCTCTGTGCACAACAGTCCCTCATTCACGGGCACATCCCTTCGCCAGGCCCGTGCTGAGCCCCACTCTCAGCTGGGCGGCACTGGGTCTGTACCCGAGGAGTGGAGTGATGACAGCGTGAGAACGCAACAGCAGAGGCAGCACGTGAGGGCGCATAGACCGGAGGGGGCTCAAAGGCAGGCAGGGCCCAGCACGACAGGCTCGCTGTGGAGCTGCCATTTCATCCTGAAAGCAAACGGGGCCACTGTGGGGTTTTAAGCCCAGAATGACACGCTCCCCTCTGCATTCTCTGAAGGGAAAGTTAAACTAGACGACCTTTCAGGTCTCCTCCAACTCTAAGAATTTATGATATTCTATGAGATGTTGTCAACTATTTTAAACCTCATGCCAATTCCTCTTCTCCCAGCTCCTAATTAAAAGGAAGAAATAAGCGACTTCTTAGTAACCTTCAAAGCAGCCCCCAAACCACCCATCTCTTTCTCCCCTCCCTCCACCTGAGAATCTGCCGCCTCAGAATTTCCTCATCAAAGGCAAAGTCACTCCGCGGGCTCTCGGGGAATGGCCCGCCGAGCAGCCTGCCCAGCAGGCCCACTCTCGTCAGGTCTGTCCCCCAGCTGGGGAGCTGGCACTCGAGGCTGCTGATTTCCAGCAATCAGACCCTTACTCCAGTGCTCTGAGCCAGGTCTTGCAAAGGCAGCTTCAAAGGATCTGCATATTTATGGTAAACTCCTTCCTCAAATTGAAAATGTATTAGAGAGTAGCAATCACGGCACTCTCAGAGCAGCCTCCCCCTCTGGCAACCTGTCTGAGCCTTAATGGCTGTTCCCGTTGACGCAGATGGGACCTGACTGTCACAGAGGCTCATAATGAGAGGGCTGGGGAAGGGGCGCAGATGTCGGGTGGGACCTCTCCGTGCAGAGGAAGACACCCTCCTCACTGTTGCCCCAATGCCACGTGCAGGCAATGGCAGCACAGACTCTCCTGTGACAGAGTGTTTTTGGGGTTTTCTGTTCTTTGTTTGCTTTTGAAGTAGGGGAGGGGGGGACAAGAGGGGATCCCACCAGCAGGTCTGCTAAAATTGCCATCAAAACAACTGGTGTTCCCGGCTGCAGAGGGTTGTGATGAGAAAAGTAGCTGCCTTGACCGACTCAGGGGTGCTGCTGAAGCAAGCTCGGCCGCCACCAACCCTGCGTGATCCCAGACTTCCCGGGAAAGGGGGCAGACGTGCGGGCTTCTGTTGGGGAAGATGGCAGGAGAGGAGATTAAAGAGAGGCCGCCTTATCCTCTCTTTAGGACAGCAACCGGTGGGACCTACAGAAGTTGGAGCCAGATTCCCTGAACCTTCTAGAGGACATGGGATCCCTCAGTTCTTGGTTTGCCAGGGTGACTCATAAAAGCCATCTCATCCATCCCCCTGCCTCTGGGTAGAACAACACTCAAGTCATTCCAGAGAAGCCCCTTGGAAAGCTGAATTTACATCAGCTTTAGAACACGAAGTATGGCCAGCAGTTCACAAGGCTTTTTACTCGCCCACTCGTGGCCAGCTCTGCTAATCTATCTCCCTAGGAACAGATCAGTGGTCCAGGAAAGGGTGGCTCAGGGATGGTTTCTATGAAAAGTTCATGTGACAATAACCCTGTGTATTTTGCGGCGGGGGGGGGGGGAGGGCAAGGGGAGTTATTAATTGACCCCAAGGCTCAGAGTTCAGAATGAATCAAAAATTCAAAAATTAATTCCAGTCAGCAAGCTAATGTGGCAAATAGAAATTTAGTGTTTGGAGCAAGGAAACTGAGTCCCACAGTGCTCTCAGCCCTGTGCCACTTTGCCCCATCTGGACAGTGGGCCTCAGTTTGGGCCTCAGGTTTTAATAACGACCAAGACAAACCAAAAAGTATCAGTGGTGAGAAATCTGGAGGCCATGTCGCCATTGGGAACAGCTATGGGCTGCTGTTTGAAGAAGGAAAAAATCAGAGGGGCAGAAGAACTCGAGTGCTGTGCAGTAATTGTTGACTGCAATTTTTGTCTCTCCCAAAAGATTATGAGCTCTTGCAAGGACCATGACTCATTTCCTTTGCATTCTCTGCCCTGGACACAGAGTCGGTGCTCAAAAAATTTTATGCTAGATTTCGGGAAAGAATGAATGAATGAAATGAAATCAAACTACTTTCCAATATTTGAAGAGCTGGTAAAAAAAAAGAAGGCAGACTATTCTGGGTTGCTTGCGTTAGGAGGCAGATTTTGACCCAGTGCCTGGAAGATTTTGGAATGTACCCCTTGAGAGGCAGTGGATTCTCCGGTTCATGACATGCTCAAGCAGAGGCGGGTGGCCGTTTCTCTCAGGGACACTGTGGAGAACATTCTTGTGTTGGGTTGGAAGATTAGGCTAGAGGTCTTGAAGGTCTCCTCTGACATGTTCTGGGGCTATGCTGCAGAGTCGAAAAACCATGGACTTTGAAGACAGCTAGACTCAGTTCTTAAGTCTGGAACTTACTAGCTGTGTGAATGGGGACATGTTATTGCTTTCTTTACCTGCAAGATGGAGAGAATAGCTTTTATGCACAGTTGATAAGAAGACGAGAAATTAAACATACATATGTACACCACCCAGCACAGTGCATCACGTAGGAGACACCCAATAAATGTTAGCTATTCTTATTATGTCAGTAGAGCCACCTTTCTATCTAACCATAGGCAAGCAGAAGAGAGCACCATCAAACCTAGTTTCAATAATCCTTGGGTGTTGCCAGGCCAAACGTTGAGGGGTTACGATCTTCATTGCACAGAGGAAGAAAATTGAGGTACCGCACGGTGATGTACAGTGAGCCAATAGAAACATTAGATCTGCATCTTTAGCCAGGGATGTCAGACCTCCACGCCCCAGCCCTCCCTCTCCCAAAGGCTTAATTAGAGCCTGTTAAGCCATTTCCGATCCTCAGATGAAAGGTGTGCTCATCTTATTACAGCCCTAACAAAGTCGCTTGGGGGCTGCTCAGAATCTCTGATCTTTAGATCAAGTTAAGTGAAGGAAATTAAGGGCCCTCTAATGCTGTGCTTCTTTTTTTTTCCTCGCCTCTTTCAAATATGATTTCTCCAAATCAGGAAAGAACATTATACTATTCCACTACCACCCAGGACATCTTCTGGGGGATGAGTAGGGAGGATATGGGATGGAGACGGGAGATCTCACCCAGGCAAAAACTGGGGGATGGGGTTAGAGAACCTAGAAGCAACACTATTGACTTATATGCCCCAAAATAAGCAATCAGGATTCAGAAATGTCACTTACAGGACACTGTAAGGAACAGTTTCCCCCAAACAGGCTCCAGTGGAAGCTCCCAGAGTCCCAAGATGGAAAACCCTCTCCAAACAGAATCAAAATAGTAATTTTTTAAATGGTAAAAGATAAGCCTGACTTCTGAAAGGCTATTTTTAAAATGGTAGTAATCCCTTAATCAGCCACCGGCAGGGAATATGGTATTTGGTTCAGACATTTTACCAATTACAACCCACTGGGTCCCTGCGTGGTGCTTTCTAAATAATCAAAACCAGCTCTTAATAGTCACTGGCCCAGAAAGGAAGAGAAAGAACACAACCAAATCCAAAGGAGGAGAGGCCATTACTAAAGAAAGCCCAGCCCAGCAGGCCACTGGGAGCCAGGAGCCAACCTGATTTGCAGCAGGCGGCGGCAAAGCAACAGACCTGCATAGTGTTTTGATTTGGGGGCTTAGGGATTCCAGGAAAGCGAGGCAAAGCAAAGAGCGGGGGACTCAAGAGCATGGCTCTGGAGTTGGACAAACCCAACTGTGGATTCTAGCTCTGCTGAAGTGCTTGCTAAAAGTGGATGTGGGCCAACATCCTCACCCTCTCTGAGCTTCAGTTCCCTCATTTGTGAAATGGCAGTTTATCCACCGTGAAGGGCTGAGCTGCAGATCGGAAGTGATCTGTGCAAAGTGCCATGTGGTGTCGGGTACACAACAGGGACTCAGGAGATGCTATTTCCCCTGCTCCTGGCCACTCTCCTCTCCCCTGCCAGCATCACCTTGGATGGAGCTGGGAGAACATGAGAGCAGAGATACTGACATTCCTCCCTCTGGAAGAGAAGCCCAATTAATTATCCCTCCCCAAACCACTTCTTCATCCTGTAATCAACAGGGGAAGGACACCTGTCATGAGGCAAAGATTGGGCCGGTGATTGGGATGGGACCTGGGGACCTGTGCTGCGAAGCTACATCTGTGCCCATGACACACCCGCACAGTTTTCACTGGTACTCACGGAACCTGAGCCAGACAGGAAAGCAGCAGGATAGTCACCAGATTTGTTGCAGAAAAATGGGTAATAAAGAGGATTATCACAATCCATTTGATAAGTCCAATCAGGAGTGTGTGTCCCTTAGCGTAGCTGAAGGTCAAAACCACCATCCTTGTTAATGGTCACTTCTGCAGCAGAGTCCATTCAACATTAGCTCAGAAAGATGGGGGTGGGATGCGGGGAGGTCAAGAAGAAATTCTATGCATAGAGGCTGCAGTTGACTAACACTTTTCTATGACAACATTTGTCAAAAGGTAGGCTGTGGATCACCTGCATTATAGTCATCTATCTGAGTGCTAGGTAAGAATATGCAGATTCCTAGAATGTACTCAGTTTTACTAACTCAGAATTGACAGCTGTGGGGCCCAGGAACATACATTTTAAAACAAGCACCATTGGTCATTCTGGAGCACACCCAGGTTGGAGAAGCCCTACCCTACACTGATCACGTGTGCTGCTGAAGGAGCCGCAGCTGCTGTTTAGGAAGCTGCAGAGCAGAATCCCACGCTGGGCTGGAGTGGGGGCTGAGGGATGGATGCTGGTGGTGGCAACGCTGTTTCTTAATGACGCAGGCAATCCTGCCATCTGGCAGCTGGGAAAAGCCGGCCTGAGTGGTGGCTGCTGGAGAAGCAGAGTTAAGGTAGAGAGGTACTTGGAGCCTAATCAGCTGCCGTTCAAGCAGGGAGTGGGTCAGGGCCACAGCCAACTCTGCCACCACAGGTGTCGCTCGACGGAAGGGGTGCTGGAAGTGGGATCTTTCTGGGGAGCACTCGGAAAGCAGGGCTGAGGTTCATGGGGAGCTTTTCAAAGCCTGAGACTGGGCTTTCTATGGAGTGGGTCTGGGCTTGGTGTGAGCATTATACTCTCCAAACTACTGCTTCTCCTCCGTCATCTCCACACATTCCACTCACTCACCCTGCTTTGTTTTTCCTACAGCACTTATCACTATTGACATTATATTATATATGTATTTGTTTGGCTATTTTCTGTCCCCTACTAGAATATAGGCCCCACAAAAGCAGACACTGCCCATTTTTAAAAATCTGTCTCTGGAAGAGAGCCTAGCATATAGTGGGCCCTCAACAGAGCGTTACTGAAAAACTGAACGAATCTTCTTCACTTCACATCCCCCGAGCATCCTGAGGCTCAGGGAGAAGCTGCCTGGCAATTTCCCTATAGGCTGGAGGCCTCAATTGTTCAGGGAATTATGAGTCCGAGGGCAGGATTTGAGTTTAACCCCAAATGGCACTTATTCTTTTCTCTGCCAGTCTTCCTCGCCAGGGCAGGACTGTGTCTTGCTCAGTCTTGTTTCCCCCACGCCCATCACAGTGCCTGACACATAGTAAGGGCTCAATTAATGATTTGTTAGATAAATGAAATGACCGTTTTGTGATACTCTCTCCCATAGTTTCTGGCCGCCTATCTAACCCTTGCCCCATTTGGGAAATTAGGAAAATGGTGGCCATTGTCATTGTTTAAGGATCACAGAGCTCTGGCCCAGAGCTGTGAGGATTTGTTTCCAGAGCCGGCACCAGGAATCAGGGCTCCTCTCTTTCCTTCTGGGACTCTTCCCTTTTACCTTGTTGTCTTCCAAGAAGGAGGACCTGGCCTCGTGGCCCAGCGTAATCACTGTCCTCCGAGAAGGAACTCCACTGGACTTCGTGAGAAGGGCTGAATCAGAGCCTCTCAGACACAGGGACAGAGCAGCAGGATACAGATGTGGTGGGGCCTCCATGGTGTAGCCCAGGGTTTCATCAGAATTACCTTGGGTGGTTGATGACGCAGCAGTTCCTGGGCCCTATCTTAGGTCTACCCAGTCAGACTCCTGTGGGGTGGAGTCTAAATATCTGCATTTTGAACAAATTATCAAGGTGATTTTGATGTATGATTAGTCATAATGGTTAAGAACTGGGCTTCAGAGTCAGAGGTATTTAGGTTCAAAACCAGCTGCCATTATAATTGTTCAAGGCCAGCTCAGTCAATCTTCCTGAACCTTAGTTTCCTCACTTGTAAAATGAGGATTAATAAAAAGTACCTACTTTGTAGGGTTAAATGAGAAAATACATATGACCCACTTAACACGGTATATGGCCAGTGGTAAGAGCTTAATAAATGAGAGCTGCTGTGATGACGATGATGAAGAAGAAGACTCAAAAGAAGATGATGATGATGAAGATAAAGATGATGATTCTCAATAATCTCCTGGAAAGGTGATTCTGCAGCCCCTTCAGTGGCACATTCCCTTGTTCAGCCACTCTGATAGTCAGGAAGCTCTTCAATACATCTGCTTCCTGCTGCAATTAGTGCATTATTTCCTATTTCTCAGGCTTTTCTAAGAATGGAGAAGGGCTGGACTAAGAATAGAAAGTTGATTATTAGGACGATGGGGAGGTAGGGAGACCTTCAGAGAGACACTTGGAGTGGCTGTCAGAATCCCTGTTTCCTCTGATGTAAGAGAATCAGAGAAAAGGAGAATAAGAAGGTTAATGAAGGAGAATGAGAAGAGGAGTGGGGAGTGGAAAGGAGCTACAGAGGACAAAGAACCCCTGAGCTGGCGGTGGAGGACAGGTGGTAGACAGAGAGGAGGGGTGTGATTCGAGTCGGGGGTGGGGCTTGGGTTGGTCAGAAAAGAGCTGAAGGGAGAGAACTGGCCACCCATTCCAATGCTGAAAGGATTCCTCAGCCCACCTGGGATCCCATCTGTGCCTTACCAGTGAGCTCCCCGGAGTCTACTGCTGGTTCCAGGGTTAGGGTGAAATTCAGGGAGTGGAATAATCCAAAATAGTAGACAAGGTCTGGGAATTCCTTCCCTCCATGATACCCTCTTGCCTCCCCTCTCCCTATAAAGCATGGTTGCCTCCCTCTTGGTATCTGCGGGGCTGCAGTCCCTGACCCACACTGGCTGATCCTGGTGGCAGGAACGGGGAAGGCCAGTGCACACCAGGAGTCTTGCACAGGACACAACCTGTTGTTCTTGGGGATAACTGAGAGCAGGAGGCCATCCTGAGTACCAAGGAGAAATGGGCTGGAGACAGAGAAAGGAACAAAGAGGAGGGATCCACCACCGTGGCAGCATAGCTAGCTTACCTGCCGAAAACCATTCCTCGTGAACTGTAAGATTTTCAAGGCATAGTTGGACCTCTGGCCTTTGCTGTTGAATTCAATGTGGCCGGTGAGACCTTCCAATTCTACCTGTCCAAGAGAGAGTGAGTTACAGCACCAAATAGGCCCCGTGTTCCACTTGGCCCAAGCAAGCATTCCACACATGAGCTATTTAAGGTTGCCCAAGAGCAGGGAAGCCATCAAGATCCATTCTCCTGCCCGCCTCTCAGCCACAGGATCTTGTGACTACAAATGTGACGTCTTTGGAACCAATTCAGATTTGGTAGGGGCTAGAGTAAGAGAAGGATGCCCCACATCCAATGACCTCACAGCTGCTGCATAAGGCAACACAACGCCAAGATGCTGGCTTGAGCTCAGGTTCCCCAGGGCCCCTCCTCCAAGCCCTTGGCTGTTAACAGCATTCATCCTCTCTGGGCAGTTGCTCACCCAACTCCAGCCTGCAAGAATTCAGGAGGACCTGACTCTAAATGCAAATTCCAAGTCACTCTGCACCAGGTTTCTCTGACAGGAGAGGTCTTCTTCATGGGCTCGAGATCCATGTCCATCCCACCAGAGAAGACATGGCTGGGAGAACTTTGGGGAAACCCAGCACCAAGCTAGAAGTGCTGAGCCTGCAACATCCTGAGTGATCCCCGTCTAGAGCAGCACCATCCAGCCCCATTTGTGCAGAGCTTTGCTGGGATCACCTCTGAGCTGAGGAGTCAGGTTCTAAGCCTGGAATCCAGGACCCCTTAATAGTCTCAATGCTCAAGGGCCATTGCCTTGTAAACAAACTCGCCATGGATTCTCAGCGGTTTTAGGGATTAGGGAACAAACGTGACCCATGGTCCACTGAATGGGCTGGCCAGAGGTTGCTGTTTTATCCGGGGCTGTGATATACTAACGAGGCCCAGAAGTGAGGGGCCTTGAACAGGGTGTCCCAGTGGCAGGCTGGGCATGGTCCCACAGGGCCCCAGCCGCCCCTCACCATGCGCAGGTAGTTCATGAGGCTGGTGCCGTGCTGCCAGATCTGGGCTGAGCCACAGGACAGGGGCTTCATGCCGATCTCCTGGCTCCGGTTCAGCTCCTGCACCGCGGTCACTACAGCATAGACGGCGTCAAACAGCAGGGCCGAGGAGAGCTGGGAGAGGGCAGAAAGCGGAGAGAGGAGGCACAGAGGGAAGAAGTGATGGGTGTAAAGGAAGGGAAGGGAAAGGAGGAAGAGCAGAGAAGAGGAGGAAAAGAGAAAACCAAAACAAAGAAGAAATAAGGGCATGTCTTTGCTGCCTTCAGCCCACCTGCTGTCTCTGGGCCAGCTCCTCTTCCCCTAACCAGGTGCTGGCACACAGCAGACAATGGTGGCAATGGCTTCTCAGAGACTGGACATCAGGCTACCCCTTTGGGCCCCACAAGATTTCAAGAGTATCTTTTTTTCTCTTTGTTCCAGGGAAGTAGCAACTTCCATGCTCTGAGGAAGAGGATGGGGCTGCCAATCTCAGGAGGAGGAAGGAACCCAGCTACTACCCTCAGATTTGCCCATTCTACAAGGCTCAGCTGAAGGTCACTTCCTCCTGGGAGACCGCCATGATATTGTTTCTTCAGATGGTCCCACTATTACAGTCTACTTTGTAATATGCAATTTTATGAGTATATATGGAACACATGTTAAGTTCAAAGTCCAAAGATTGGTAAGACCCTATTCCTGTGACAGATTAGAGTGGAATGGGGGAGGGAGTACAGGGAGACAGGACATGAATAAGGGTAACATGGCACTGAGTGAGATGGACCCGCAAAGGCCTGTGAGGGTACAAGGAGGAAGATATCTTATCTGGTTGGGTGATCAAGAAAATGTTTCATGGAAGACGCAGCATTGGAACTGACCCTGACCCCTGAAGGATTTTGGTAGATGGTTGTTGGATCTGGGAGTGGGGAGCAGCTGGGGAAGGGAGGAAGGCATTGCAGAGGTGGAACTGGATGAGCAAAGACAGAGAGGTGGAAGTGTGGAGCACACCTGGAGACGAGGATGGGAGGCGAAGAAGCAAAAAAGCAGAAAGGAGGCAGGGGTCAAGCTGTGGAGGCCTTAAAGCCAGGGCAAGAGGCCAGTGCAGCTGTTTGTCCATATTTTCCTCTCCCTATTAAATTGCAGGCTCTTGCAGCAGGAACACGCAGGACCTTAATCTCTATATCCTGCATAGTAGCATCTAGCACCAGGACCTGGCATGTGGTAGGCCCCCAAGACATATTTCTTGAATCGAATTAAATTTTGGGTGAACTCTGTCCACAAGGCTCAGTATGAACACTACATCGAGTTAACTGGATGTTTGCAGCCGTTGGAAAGCTGAAGGCTGAGGTGTTTGGGTGGAGATAGGAGAGCAGAAAAACAGAAGACAGCTGTCCTTGGGGAATGTGCCATTGAAGGAGGTGACATCACTCTGCTGTCTTAATATACTTAAGGTCCCTGACAAGAGAAGCCTACTGACTATAAATGACTACAGGATCAACACTGTGCAGGGGCGCTGAGGGAAGGCCCGGGAAGGCAGGCACAGGCCCTGTGGAGGAGAGATGTCGGGCGCTGAAGTCCACCCACCGCCCCATTAAAAGCAAGTTCCTCCACTGAGCTGTGACACTCCACCACGGGCAGTGCAATACCATCTCTTCCAAGCCCCTTCTTTCAACAGAAGAAACCGTCGAGAGCACTCTCCACGGGACTTCTTACAACCTTCCTCCTACCTGGCTGGGCCCTGGGACACCGGATCCTCCCAGGCTGGAGGCAGGGAGGCCGTCTTGTGACCTCCTGGATTTTTCAAGCTCTGCGGACAGAGTGTAAGCAACTTGACACGGCCAGGTGCAGGAGAAACTAACACTAAAGGAACACGGAGTTTCTTTAAACCCAGAGTCTAGATCCCAAGCCTCGCTTATGTGCTGAGTGATCTGCGTGCTGCACGGAGTGAGCAACAGTTCCCTGTAAACGAGAGTCAGTGTCCCTGCCTCACGGGTCACTAAAAGTGCTCTGTACACTGCGAGTATCAGGGGTCACCATCCCTGAGGGTGGGGGCTGTGCACCCCCAGGTGCAGACAGGTGTCAGCAGGTGCTCTGGAAGCAAGTGTTGGCTGAACTAAGGCTCTGAGGAGTAGTAAGAACAGGGAGCTACAGGGCAGAAAACAGACTGGGAAGAGCGACTTATTTCCTTCCCAGTTTTGCTACATGTTGGGCAAGGAGGCCGTAAAAGGAGCTGGGTGAGCTGACTTCTAAAAGTCAATTACAGGGAAAAACAGCCAAATAAAGTTCTCTGCCCCAATCCAAGTTCACTAGCATTGGAAAACTGCCTCGCCCGTGTATTCTTTCCTCCTCCCTCGCCCTCTCTCTCTCTCCCTGTCTGGATCCTTCTTTCCTTCCTTCCACCTGCTTCTTTTCTTTCTTCCCACATTTACTCAGCCCCTACAATCGGGCAGGTACTGTAGACCCCAACACCTCCCATTCTCCGCCAAGACATCCCGCCAGGCAGGAGCCATTGTGTCCCCTCTGCCTCCATTGGGTCTTCTGCCCTCCCAGCTCCATCACCCCTCCTTTCTGTCACCTGGTCCCGAAGCCACCTGTCACCTGAAGACCAAGCAGGTAAGGGCACCTAAATCTCACAAGCAGGATCAGCAGACACCCCTGCAGTCCTGCTGAGCCACGCTGACCAGTAGACTCTGTCGAATCCCCCCATCCATCATCGTCCACTCTCTCCTCCACCCCACTGCCCTTCTCTTTCGCAGCTTAGCTCCTTCTTCATTTGATTCGAGGCTCACCTGTGTGGCACTTGAAGCTTCTCAGCAAGCCTACAAGTGTCCTTGTCCTTTGCACAGAATTCATTTTCCCATGGGCACACGTGGCTCCTTTATTAATGGACCTCTCACATTTCCTTGCCAAAAGGACATATGGAAATTATGAATGCTACAGACTCTCTCTTTCCGCCTTAGACAAATATCTACCTGAGGGGCAGTTAGTTACCCCTATTGACATTGGCTTCTAGATCCTTCAGTTTGGCTATTTAAATGATACTATAAACTAATTTCTGTCCCACCTTCTCCCTGCCTCCCAGTTAGTTATTATCTCCATTCTGAGATTCTCAAAATCATGGAGTGTTAGAACTGGAAGGGGTTCCTAGAAATCAACTAGTCCAACTCTCTCATTTTACAAATGAAGAAACTGAGGCTCAAAGAGTTCTCCTCTTGCCCAAAGTCACCAGGCAAGACAGTGGTAGGGCCAGGACTGGAACCCCAGCACCCCTTCCCCAGGCTGGTTTCCACCCCACTCTGCAGCATTGTCTTTCCACGTTGCTTCTTGACAAGGCTCCTCTCAAGAAGCCAGGAGTGTGTCACTGCTCTATCAGATTTATTCCTGTGCCTAGCCTCCCAGGACAACATGGGGCAATCTTTCTAGACATGGTTACCTCCTCAACAGCACACAGGAGCATGAGATACTGGGGGCAGGGAAGGGTGGTGGGCAGGCTTGTCTGCTGCCCTGGGTTTGGTCATCACCCAGTTTGCCTCCTGGTCTGACTGGTTGTCCTCATCTTAGCCCCTCAGTTAAGAGCCATTTGGAACTTTTGCTGGAACAGGACTATCAGGGCAGGACAGAGAGGGCAGTGAAAGGTACCATCAGTTCCTACCTAGCACCATTCTGCCCTTCTTCCTCCCTAACAGAACCCCCATCTCCTTCTGGTGTCCTCCCCTCCCCCAAGCAGCCGTGTGCTTCACGAGTGGCTGATCCAGCCCTGGCTCCCAGGTGAGGCTGAGTGGTCCAAGAGTCATCCCATCCCCCCTGCCAACATGTGATTTGGGACTAGGCAAGTGGCTCACTTCTCACCAATGAGACATGAACTGAGGCCTGGAGTGAGGAGTTGTTTCTCAGAAGAGCTTCCTGTCTCTAAGAGAGGCAGTCCTTCCTCCTCCTCTGGACATCACTTTGTCAGGACGTGATACCTGGACCTGTGGCAGCCATCTAGGCTCCAGCCTGAGGATGAAGTTGACACCAAGGGTGACATAGCAGAGATGCAAGGAACGTGGGTTTCCAATGGTGTCACTCTGGAATCAGCCCTACCTCTTGACTTGTGGTGACATGAGATAACATATCTCCTTTTTTTGTATAAGGCAGTTCAGGATTTCCATCACTGGAAGCTGAGAGTATACTAACTGGTCCAGAGGCCCCGAGGACCCCCTTCCTCTCATGGGCATTGTTGCCCTAGGCCCCCAGAGAGGCGTGGGCCTCATCCCCTCTCTAAAGGCCTCTTCTTCTCACAAGGCTGCACGCTGGGTTCCGAGAGACCCCAATCACTGCAGACTCGCAGACACAGCTCACCACGCCATTTCTCACATCCTCCCACCAGGCCCCAAGCTCTTCCCTGCCACATGGTTGTCGCTATTCCCACTCCATCTGGGATGCGGTTTTCTTGGCTGATGCTCTCTTATTAGCAAATAATCCGGATGCTGGGAGATCAGTGTGTGCCTGTTTGCAGTGTGCTTTGGCATCTCGAACTCTGGGGTCTTCAAGATTCTTTGAGTGCTTCTAGTAATTACAACTGTAGCAAGGGATGGTGGGGGCAGAGAGTGGATAGAAGGACCATCCTCAAAGTTCCTGTCTCCTCTCCATCTGTCTATTGCCTTCAGAGAGGTGGCACGAGTAACATGTCCCCAGTATGCTCTGGGCTGTACAGGTCCTCTCTGCGTTTCAGCCTTGGCTGATATGAGCTGAAACCTCCGAAACCCTGAACATCTCCTCGCAGTTCAGTCTCCTCAAGGTCCCTCACACATAACACTACTGCCCCTCTCGCAGGCTCCTGGCAATCTGCCCAGGCCTCTCACCAGGATCCTCCAACTGCTTCTCTGAGACCTTGCCTCCCATCCCTCACTCCTCCAGCTTATATCCCCCTAGTCTCCAATCTCCTTCCCTCACCCAATTTCACCTCCGATGCTATGAGGGCCTGTAATCTCTGCCTCATCAACTCCTCCATCTCACTCCAGAGCTCCATCCCGAAGCATCTTTTCGCTCTCCTAATTGCTTTCTCCCTCTGCTATTATTTACTAATTTAACTCTGGAAAGCATTTGGGACTGCAGTTGGGGAAAGCGGTTCTGGTACCAAAACAGCGCTGGGTCTCACTTCTGGGCCCACAGGCCCTGCCATCTCCGCTCCTCCCCGCCTTCCATCCATTTCCCTTCCCTCTCACGATCCCCCTCTGTCTTTCTGTGGCTTCCGTTCCCATCTGTGTGTGCGTGCCTCTTGGACTTGTCTCTGCTTCTCTGTCCCTGTCTCTTCTGCATATTAAATTCCCCAAATGGCTCAATTCTCATTTAAAATCCTCTCCTCTTTCTTGGCACCAAAACGTTGCTTGGCAAGGAACCCTTGATTCTCTTGTTTTTATATTTTCATTTGGTTCTTCATTGTTTTTTTCTTTTGAGCTGTTTGTAAATTGTTTAGGGGAATGAAAGACTCTGTATAAATTAAGATGAATCAGTCTGACTCAGGGAGCCGTGGCTGAGTTTCTTCCCCCTCCTCTGAAATAAAAACAAGAATATCTTCTAAACACACACCCGTAACCCTCATCTCCCTGACACCCTCCAGATCACTGGATTCCCAGGGTCCTCTGGGATGTTCATTTGTCTCTGAACCTCTGTAGCTTAAACTCTGCACCCCAATATAATACCAGGACAGGAACCATTAAAATCTCATGGAACAGTTCTTACAATCTGGGTTTTATTCAATGAAATAAACACTTAATTACAAACATCTGTTTTAGCCTAAATTCTAATTACTTAATCTAGCCATCTGTAATTTTAATGATTTCCCACGATTTTCGTTCTTTGCAGCGTGATTAATGGGAATGGCATGTGAAACTGGTGAGTATGTGTCTCCATTCACAACACTCCTTCCTCTGCTCGTGGGGTCTCTAGCAAGAAGCACATTTGCAGCTTGCTGTCAGCCACCGGGCGGGTACAGCCTGGGTGGGCAGCACGGAGCTTTCTTTTATGGGTACCCCTTGGTTCAGCCACTCCCTCTTCCAGCTCTTAGAACTGGACCCTTTTTCCAGCAAGCCCCACCTGGAATACTGCCAGCCAGAATACTGCCAGGAGGTGAGAAACGAGGGAGACTCACACACAAGTCAGGAGGAAAAGAAAGAGGAGAGAAAATATTCTAAGAGCGAATAAGGAACATCAAGTGTAGGAGAGAAAGAGGAAGAGAAAGAAAGGAAGCTATGGAGGGAGGGGAAGGTGGAAAGGGAAGCAAGAACAGAACTGAGATGGAGAGAGGATGGGAGAGGAGAAAGGGAGAGGGAGGAGGGCAGTGGAGGGAGGAGAGAGAGGGAAGTACAGCAGGTCCTCACTGATGCGGGAGCTGGTTGCAGCCTTTCTAGAAAGCTGGATGGGGAGACAAAACCAAGCTGTGCTTTCTGCGAACTGACTATTTCTCGTCTTCAGCTCCCCAGCAAATGAAAGAGCTGGGCTGTTTGTGCTGGGAATTTCAGCCCCCAAAGAGACAGGAAGAGGCACCGCTTTTCAAAAGGTAGTTTCTAAAGTGAGAAGCCTTCGGGAAGATTTGTTGCTGTTTGAAGCTGTGAGCTTGCTTTCCGAATGCTAGGTGAGGAGTTTCCGTAACACCTACCCTTCCTCCTCGGGGGCCACAGAGACTGTGGATGGAAGATGCTCCGGCACCAGAAGGCAGATTTAGGCTCCAGTCCAGGCTGCACTAGAGTACCAACCTCTGGAGACTCACGGCCCACCACCCAACTCTTCTGTGCCTCAGTTTCCTCATTTGTCAAAAAGGGGTGCATGATCGCTCTTATTTGTTATTAGGATGCCACAAGGAGGAAAAAGAGGTCAAGGTGGGAGAATTTCTCGGGACGTGCTACAGTATTCCTCAGCTCTGTGCAGAGATGAAAGCAAAGGGAACGAGCGCGCCGGCCTCCTAAGCTACAAAGAACACACGTCCCCATCTTACTGCCAAGAAAACCAAAGGGCCTAAGAGAGAGCTGACTGAAGCAGAAGCAGAATCGGCGACCCAGGACTGGTTGTCCCCTCCCTGCGACCAGTTCTAAGGCTCACACGCTCTCCTCACACGGCCCCTCTGACGTAGCCTGCAGTGGGCATGGCACAGCCCTTCCCTCTTGTTCTCCACCCCCAGCATGAGAGAGAACCTCCTGCTCCCCGAATGCCCCCCAGACATGCTTGGGGAGAGTAAGATGCTGAGGCCTTGGGAGGTCTGAGGCTAGACGGATTGGGAAGGAGAAGAATGAGGTCAGAGTTTTGCATCTTTTAAACTGCCCGGGCTGCTTCCATGCGATGGAGCCCCCTCTCCAGGTCAAGGAGCAATTCAGCATCCAGCCTCTGCTCCATCCACGATGCCTTCATACTCTGCTCAGCATCCCACACAGCAAATGAGCAGCAGCGAGGTATTTGCTTCCCCCTCCTCTAGAAAGCCTTCCCTGACCTCTCTAGGCAGAACAAGGGCTTCCCCGTGCTTCCGCAGGCGCAGCAGACCTCTCGGGACCATTTTCTTAGAGGTGGAGGCAGATCTCCTCCCCAGATTGTGGACTCAGGGGACGGCGACTGGCTCTTCTATGTGATGGACTTCCCAAGGGGCCCCCATCCTGCACCCTGCTCTGTACTCAGGCTCTTTGCCATGTGACTTTGCATTTTTCCCCTCTAAAAGGGTAGAGTAGGTTTCCTCATTCCCTGACTTTGAGTTTGTGTATGTGGCTCTCTTTGGTCAACAAAACGAGGTGGAAGTCCCAGCATGCCCCTTCTGGGAGCCTCGACTAAGAGGTCTTGTGTGTTTCTACTTGCTTTGCCACCCGTGTGCCACCACCATGAGAATATGCCAGGCTAGCCCACTGGGCCAGGGGAAGGATGAGAGGTACGTGGAGCAGAGCTGCCCCAGCCTAGATCAGCCAACCCCCACTCATGGAGTGAGCTCAGCCAGACCAGCAGAGCTGCCCAGCTGAGCCGGCTTAGATGAGCTGATCCCTAGTTGACTCTCAGATGCATGAGCTACATAAATGCTTATCGTTGTATGCTAGTGAGATGTGGGGTTGGTTGCTACACAGCATTTCTGTTGCAAAAGCTACCTGATATATTTACTAATGCTTATCCTGGGATCTGGCACATACAATGTTAAATAAACTCATTCGCTGCATAACTGTGCCTTGAAGATAGAATCATATCCCATTTTATCTTCACAACCATCTTCTAAGATGGTCAAGCATAATTAGCCCAAGATTATAGATAAAAGAATCTGAGGCTCAGAAGGGTTACACAGCCACCTAAAATCACACAGCAAGAAAATGGCAAGGCCAGTATTTGAATCCAGGTCCTGTGCCTCCAAGTCCAGTGTTCTTTTCAGCACATGTAAGAGCGGCCAGAGTCGGCCCCACAGCCCAGTGCAAGGCACTGCCAGGCCTTTGTGTCGGGTCCTTACAGGCCACCCCACAAGGTACCAAGGGACCTCGTCTGCCTGCTCATGGTCAATGTGACCAGAGAGAAACTGGAAATGTGGCGCGGGGACCTTTTATTTCACTAGGCCAGACACCAAATGTGGAATGGTTTGGGTTGGGGCAGAGGAAGAAAGTTTTGTTTCCTTTCCTAATATTGTGCAGCGAGCCTTTCAAGTCCCTCAGCACCTCATTAGAGTACTGGAGAGATGACGGCAAGAACCGCAGACAAGACCAGGGGATCAGGGCTTGTATTCCTGCTGGGAGGGATGGGCCTGGTCCTACCCACAACACTGTGCTGAGGACATCCCTCACCGTCCCTTAAGCCATCTAGTGGGGATGAGGATCCCCTTCCTTCAGATGTTTCACCCCTGCCAAAACCTTCCTATGGATTCGTACCTCTTGCAGGTCTAAAATACCTTGTTGGGATGCGCTCTGTAACCTTCAGTCCTCAAGCCCCCTTCTCCTGTCCTGTCCCCCTAATCAAAGCTCCCTGAGCTTTGTATGAGCTCTGACCCCTTAGCTACTCCTTTCTTCCTGAGATTTCCACCAGGCTACACAATCGCAAAGGCACAGAGTTTGGTGGAATGTCACTTTGTCCATGCCCCTGCCTTCAGCAGGCCCACCTCTGGGTCACCACCTTGGCCAACTACTAATTAGGTACCCATGTGTGCCAATGCCTAGAAATGTCCTTGCCTTATCAAAGAGGTATCTCTCCTATTTTAAAAGCCCACCAGAGAACGTCCCATTCCAAGAGGGTACCCAATTCCATAGTCAGCTACTGGGCCTAATTCTTTTCCATTTCTTTCTATTTCTAAATCATTATTCTACCTCTCACATTCATTCATTCATTTGACAGATACCCACTGACTACTTCCATTTTGCCAGGCCAATTTACAGTACAGTGTGGCGAGGGAATGATGTCCTAGAGAGAGGCAAAGTGGCACAGTGGTTAAAACTATGATCTGTAGGGGCCGGCCCAGTGGCGCAAGCAGTTAAGTGCATGCGCCCCACTGTGGCGGCCCGGGGTTCCCTGGTTCGGATCCCGGGCACGCACCAATGCACCGCTTGTCAAGCCATGCTGTGGCAGCGTCCCAAATAAAGTAGAGGAAGATGGGCATGGAGGTTAGCCCAGGGCCAGTCTTCCTCAGCAAAAAGAGGAAGATTGGCAGATGTGAGCTTAGGGCCGATCTTCCTCACCAAAAAAAAACAAAAAAAACTATGAACTGTAATGCCAAATGGCCTGGGTTCTGATCGTAGTTCCTCTGCTCACTAGCTGTGTGACCCTGAGCTGTTTACTTAAACTTTCTGGGCCTCAGTTCCATCATCTGTAAAGTGGAGCTACTGATAGTAGTTGCCTCAGAAAGTTGTTGTGAGCTTCACACGAACTGCCTTATGGGGCTCTGGGAGGCTTAAATGTAACATGGCTAGGACAGGACCCAGAAAGCCACGCAATCCCCCTCTCCTGGGAACCTGCTTTTTAACAGATGGACACAAGCAGATGTACTTGCCCTGCCCCACCAAGTAAGGACATCAGACCCAATGGAGAATGCCAGGGAAAGCTTTGCTTCCATCACACACACAAGGAGGAAGAACATGATGAGAGCAGAGAGGAAGGCTTTCTGGATGAGCTCCTACTCAGGGCAGTGGTCAAGGCCATGGAAAGAGCGCCAGACTGGGAGTCAGTTCAGAATCTAGTTTCACTCTGCAAAAGGCTTGGTGTTTGCCCTTAAACAAGACCCCCATGCCCCCACCCCCATTCCCAGCTTGGCTTCAGTTTCTTTATGTGGAAAATGAAGGAGCAGATCAGCTAAGAGGCCCTTCCAATAGTAGGATTCTTGGATCCTCACTCGGGCAGTTCTCAGCCACAGGATTACTACTGGGAGTCCGGCCACAGGAGGCTGTGGACATTGCTAAATGACAGCTTGGTGCCTCCACACAACCCTCTCCCTGCTGTCTCCTCTGCCAAGCTTGCTGTGTACAGCTCATCACCTCCCACACCTTCTCTCTTGTAACTACTTCCCAGAACTCTACACACCTCTTTTTGACCTGGGCCTGGAGAAGGCTGGACTCCAGGAGGTTTTGTGCCCCAGCAGCTGGCCCACTGATAAGGGAGTGTGTGGAGGTGAAGGGGCACCAGGGAAGGGCTCTAGTGGGTACTTACCGCAGGCCCAGTGAAGGGCACGTGGTCACAGTTCTCCTGCCAGGACTGGTTGAGGCTCTGGGCAAACTCTTGGAAGAAAGCATGTGATTGGTTGAAAATGGAAAATCCCAGGATGTTGACACGATCATCCACAAGGCTGTCCATTCTCTGGAGTGAGAACTCCTGGAAAGACCCAGCAGTCAGAAACAGAGCAGAGTTAGGAAGGAAAGAAGTGTGGAGATGGAGTTTATGGAGCACATCTGGGTATCTCCTTCTAGTCAAATGAACACTGACTGCCAGGCACTCTGCCAGGTCCTAAGGCTCCAGAGAGAACTAAGAATTGTTCCTATGAGAGCTCACAGTGTTGGGGGAGGAGAGAGGAAAAAAAGAAATAAGCAGAATGAGCTCTAAGAAAGGTATGCATAAGATGTACTGGATGGAGAGAGAAAGAAACACTAATGTGCGTGGCAGAGGCAGGACCGTGTCTGCAGAAGGTGTGACCCTCGAGCTGAGTCTTGAAGGATGCATAGGCATTTCCGAGGTGGAAAATGTGGATGGACAAAAGCTATTCCAGACAGAAGTCATCATGGATACAAAGGCATGGGGGAAAGAAAGCGTGTGGCCCTTTCAGCCAGCTGCCTGTGGTATACTTTGACAGAAGCATCACTCCTGAAAGTGTGGTCCACAGAATACCTGCCATCAGACTCACCCAGGTATCTTTAAAAAAAATGATGACTCCTGAATCCTATCTAACACCAACTGAACCTGAATCTCTGGAGCTGAGGCCCAGGAGTCTGCATTTTCAGCAGATCCCAGGGTCTTATGCACATCAAAGTTTGGGAGTCACCAGGTTAGCACAGAGGATGCATGGAGTAGGGGAATGGTGGGAAATGAAGCTGGAGAGGTCACCAGGGGCCAGAGCACAGGGGCCTGGATGCCAGGCTGGGGAGCGTGCACTTGATCCTGAGGGACTGTCAGCAGAGGAGTGAAGTGACAAAATCAAGTTTCCTTTCTACGAATCTCAACCTGAAGGTCTGCAGATAGAGTTGTGCCTTCATTTATTATTATTTTTTTCATTCATTTGATAAATATTTAAGAGCTTATTATGTGCCAGACACAGGCACAGATGATGTTCTAGGCACAGAAGATACAAACAAGAGAGACACATTTTCCACTCTCGAGGAGCTTGCAGGTTAGTGGAAGAAAGAGATTGTAAGTAACAGATAAATACATAGAATTTCAGATTCCTATGGGGGGTTGGAGTGGTGAGCTGCTACTTTAGGTGAGGCAGTCAGAGAAACCCCATCTAGGGCAGTGACATTTAAAAACTCAAGGGAATTCTCCCAGGACCCGTGGCCCTCATCCCATCACCCAGCTGGGGAGAGGTGTTATCTCAGCAAACTAAAACCTGCAGGCATGAGCCCCATTGAGGCCAGTTAGTGTTATAAGGAGAAGAATCGCCCTCCTCAGGCAGGCAGAGCTCGGAGCCCTGAACCTCCAAGCCCACTCCCCCTTGGCTCAACACAGGAAAACCAGGCAAGAGAGTGTGATTATTTGGCTCTCCAATCCCTGCTCCTGGAATAATGCCTTGAAATGTGGGTCAGGTCATCTTTGTGCACTGAAGTCACATTCATCACACATTCATTCCAAGTGCCTTGCACGCAGCTCCACACAGACCCAGGACTAACCCATCAGCCACTCAGCCTGACTTGACAGATGGCAGGTGCCTTGGGCTTACTTTCTGGCTAGGCAGAAACATTGCTTTTCTTCAGCTGGTCTCCTTTTCTTAAGACTTAGCTCCTCCAGGCCCTTGGCCCATCCCCTCCATCCTCACTCTCATCTATAGTCACCACCAAGGCCTCAGGCTGCAGGCCTGAGCTCCCCTGCTCAGAGTCTAGCCTCATTAGCCACAGCTTGCAGACTGAAGTTACCAAGATTCCTTTGGAGCCACCAGCCCTTGACAGTGTGGAGTCGGATGAGGATTAAGTGTATTTTGGATCCTGCCACATTCCTATTAGGCAAACACGGACATGCCAGAGAACATATTGATTCATAAGCTGATATTATCGCCTATCTCTCTAACAGGGCAGCTGCCCATGCACTGTGGGCTATCAGCAGGCACGAGGGAGCAGATGGCTCATGAGAAGAGATGCATCTGGCAAGGGGGAGGTGGCGGGGTTGCAGAGCCAGGCTGCTGCCAGGCAACTGAGAGGCCTCACCAGTCGTGGTTGGTGTGGGGGGAAATGGAAGATGGCCCCTCTCCCTTGGCTTCCTTGTCAATGTGGGCAGCTCATCACCCCTCCTCTATCCTCTCCCCACATGCACAGCCTGATGGAAGGAGGCCCATTTCAAGAAAGCCCCAATGTCCTGGATGTCTACAGATTCACAGTGGCAGTAGGGGGGATAGAGTGGATAGGGGCTTTGGTGTTCAGATCCCGGTTCTACACCATACTGGATGTACGACCTTAAGAGAGGTCTTTAATCTCTTTCAGCTTCAGATCCTCATTTTGTAAAATGGGAACAATAATGACAGTCACCTCATAGGCTATTTCAAGGAACATGTAAGATGTGTGCAAAGGCTTAGCACCATATCTGGCAGGTGAGAAGTGCTCAACATACAGTAGTCACTGAAATACTACCACGAGATCTCAGGCAGCTCTGGCCCTCTCCTGCTTTAGATCCCCTTGTCTTGGAAACCTGAGTTAGGAAGGTGTTTCTTTCAAATGTATTTTTTGGGCAGAGTAAGAATGAATGAGTTAATTACAGACACTTAGAGACAGCCCATCCAGAAGGCAGCCTGTCTATCTTCTTGCCTTTTAATTCCTACCTTCTTATCCCTCAATTATATCCTATTTTCAAAGTTCCCCTTAAGACAAAAAGATCCAGGAGCTTCCTTGATAATTCATTCTATTTATAATGACTCATGGGAGAGCTTGTAAAATGACAAGAAACCAGGTAGTGTGTTCTCTTATCATAATTTCCCAGGACACTCTAGGACTCTACTCCCTAGGCATCCTCACAGTTAGGAAATGCTTCTTTATGTCTAAACTTAGACTCTCCTGCTGCCATTGAAGGCTGGTTTCTAAACTAATATGGGTTTCTACACAACGAAAATCTTCTAAACCAATATTTCCCAAAGTGTGTTCCTCAGGACACTAGCTTTTCCAGAGGATGTTAACAGAAATTTCATGAGAACAAGGTTCCATGTTTGAATAAGGTTAGAAAACATGTATTACATCCACCTTTTCAAGATTCATAAAGCATGCTAGCATAGTAAAGGTTTAAAGAAGTTTTGCAGTGAAGCAGCTTGTTTAATTTTGTTTAATCCAGAATCTTCCAAACATATTGACCATTGGACTCTTTTTTTCCCCAAAACCTGTGAATGTCTTGCAGTAGTGTTCTACAGAACTTTGGGAAATGATACGCTAAACATATTCAAGGAAACATGTATTATAAACCCAAATCAACTGGTGGAGACATTTTGTTGAGAAAGATATTTCATAAAATGAACAGATTTCAGGATTGGAGGGGATTAATGGCCATCTGGTTCCTGCTGCCCTCCACGAGCTCTAACAAAGCACACACACTTGGCTCACTCAGGTTTCCTGTGCTCCCCCAGCCATGCTACCTGGCTGTGACCTTAATTGAAGTGAGAAAGGGCTGGGAGCCCTGGGGTGTCACAGGTTCTCAGGGTGACCTTGATTCTCTTCTTATAAATGTCTCAGGAAGGAAAATCCGTGGGTCCCTACTCCCAAGGGGAGTAGATTACATCGTCATGGCACGAAGGGAACCTGATGAAGAACAGAGCAAATGGCCATCTGGCAAGGCCAAGTGTGGGGCAGAGACCAAGACCAAATCTTCAGTTACTGCAAGTGTGCATGGCCTTGTAGTGCTGTCACCTTGTCATGCATGTGGCCTTTCTCTCCAAAGCCCTGTGTGTTCCCGGAGAGCAGAGATGTGTCTGCCTCTCTTTTGAACTCCATGCTGCACCAGGCATAGTACCTGATACCTGGAAGCTGTTTGGTAATTGCTTGTTGAAGACTGTTGTTTGAAGACATTTCAGTGCCCTGGGGTCCTCACCGTGCCCAAGTCTGATTACTAATCATACAGTCTTACCCCTACAGAAGGTGTAAGAACACGAGTAGAATTTGTACCAACCCCTGATTGTATTTTGAAAAACAAATTCCTGACAGCTTGTTTTCTTACCACTGGGCTTTCTCATTACAAAATTTTAAAATGTGCAGGCATGCATGTGTCTCTGAGTGTATGTGTGTGTATGTGTGTGAATTCTTGTGTATACAATGATTTGCAGGGAACCAAATAACTACAGTTGAAGGCCATGTCACAGCTACAAATGAATACAGGGGAGTGTTACCCTGGGAGGAAGGGTGTTTTGAACAGGCGTAGAAGGAATGCGTCATGGATAATGGCTTGAGAGCAACGTGGAAAGGCATCATGGTTTCAGCTGAGTGTCCCTCACTTTCTCCAGCAGGTGTGACATTTCCAGTGTCCTGGTTACCTACAAGCACCCCCCCACCAGTCAGCTTCAGGGACCTCTCCATGGCTCTACAGTCACTAAGCCAGGAGCAAGGGCAGACTGTGAGTGGGGGGCAAGGTCAGTTGACTAGAGCCAAAAGCACAAGAGGTTTTAATGATCCAGATTCAGTTTCTGTGCTTGACTTTAAGGAGAAAATCAGGAAACCAAAGCACAGGTCCAGACTGTGTCCTTGGGTCAAGTCCATTTCCTAACCCTTCACCACCTCGGCCTATGCCCAGGTGAAATGGGGAGGTAGGGGAGGTGGCATTCTATGATGTCCTCTCTGCCCAGCCACCGCTTCTCCCTTGCATTCCTAAACCACTAAGCGCATTATTGTTCCCCCGGCCACAGAAGCTAGAAACTTCAAAGGCAGCTCAAATCCCTCTTCTTTTAACTCCACATCCAGCCAGTGGCCAATTCTGTCAAATCTTTCTCCTTTCCAGTCCTTTCCTTTCCAGTCCCACCGGGGAGCCTTCAACATTTCTCCTTTGCAACAGCCTCGTAACTGACACCACACCTCTGATCTCAGGAGACATGACCACTACACTGTACAACTCCCAGGGCCATTTACACGGATGGAAATGTGAAACGTGGCCCCTGGAGTTGCGCAATGTGGCAATCTCAGAAGACAGCAGAATGTAGTAGAAAGAGCACAGGTTTTGAAATAAGACAGTCCTGGGTTCAAATCCTGATTTGGCCACATACTGGTTGGGCAATCTTGGGCAGGTCAGTAATCTCTCTGAACTTTAGCCTGCTCACCTGCAAAATGCAGATAAGAACATCTACCGTGCAGGGTTCATCCATGGAAAGTGGTAAGCACGTAGTAGGCACTCACGACACGTGAGTCCTCTTCTCTTCAAGTGTAATCTACCCTCCATGCTGTCCCCTTCTGCCTCCTTCTCCTGGTCCCCATGCTACAGCTGGGTCCTAACAAAGGGAAATATCTGGCCTAGGGTCTTCTCCTCCCTCCCTCTCTCCTTCCTCACTCTGTAACAAGCTATTCTTAGCTATTTGTCAAATGAGAAAAGTTTTGCTAAGTAAGTCACCATAAGGTGTTAACTGCTTGGTGTGGCTATTTGTGTCGAGACAGAAGGCTTGAGTCGAAGTTCCAGATCTTCCAACCATAAATAATTATAACAAAGCAATAATTATAATAATAATAACTGCTACAATTTATTGACCACCAATTGTGTGCCTGGCAGAACTAAGCACTCCACATGCATGATCTCAGTCCATCCTGACAGCAGCCCCGTGGCAGGAGTTATCAGCATTAATTTATAGCTGAAGGAACTGAGACCCAGAGTAGTGAAGTGGCTTACTCAAGGCCACAGAGCTGTAAACAAAGGGGTCTGGATTCAAACCCAGACCCTAAAATTAGCATAATTAGTAGCTGACTTCAAAGCCAGTGCTCTGTGTTCTTGTACCACTTACCCACCACTGTGTGTGTGGCCTCAGTGTGTGGGGCACCAACAGTCAGGGGCACTATGAGTTCACTGTGATTGAGCCGTAAAATATCTGGCAAGATTGAGTTAAAATTGATTTCAGAATACACAACTTGACTTTAAGACGAGTGAGACAATTTGCAGCTACAAAATGAACACTGGTAGTCTGAGTAAAGGGATTACCGAACATCCGCTAAATCTCTGCATGAGAAGGATTTTAATTACAAAGGAGTCTGGGGCTTGGTGTGGGCTCCAGACTGAGCAAGTAAACAATGATCTTGAGAACATGGAGAGCGGAGGTTTGCCCCACACCATGTCTGTTCAGCACGCAGAACCCAGAGAAGGAATACGAGCAAATGCCAGGTGCAGCAGGTGGTGAGGAATTAGAAATAAATGCAGTATAACTGAAGACGTGTGTGGCTAAGATGTGTAGAGAAGTAGGCAATCAAATGCAGATTCATGAACTTGGCCAACTTTTGCTGAGAGGTGTTCAGGAGCCTCAGCCACAGCCTAGTAAAACCTCTCTACGGTCACCATCATTTGAGCCACAAATGCTTCCTGCTGGCCTGTGAGCTGTCTCGCTCATTGCTGTATCCCTGGTGCCCACAGAAAACAGCAAAACCAAAAGCTGGTTCTTTGGTTTAATTAAACGACTAGGAGAGTAATTGTGCTGAAGAGAATGGGTACAGATTTGGAGTTATAACACTTACAATTATATACTGTCTATTGGTATTTTGTCCTAGATTTTCCCCACTGAAATCCCGTATCCAAAACCCAATCTTTGTTTTTTAAATTTTTTAATCTCTTTATTTTTATCTCTTGTAATTAGACAAGTTTCCTCATTACAAAATGGGAGAATAACACTTCACAGTGTTGCTGAGAGACTTAAAAGAGATATAAGAAAGGGCTACATAGACTGGAGGTATGATACGAACTCCTTGAGTTATTAGTTTTATTAGTAGTAACAATAAAATAGCTCAAGGAATGCATTTTGCATACACTTTCAGGCATCATTAGCAGGCAATGAGGAAGACAGTGTGGGGAGGGAGCCTTCCCAAAGCCTTTGGGACTATGCCACAAAGGTGGGTCATAAAGCCCTCAGCCCCCGTTGGCCTGAGAACCTCAATAACTCCCTTCCTTCCAGCGCCACAGGCAACCTACAAAAGGTGCCATCCCAATGCCTCTATGACCTCTGGTATCTCTCTGAATTCTGCCACCTGGACCCAGTAGGGTTCTGACTGTCTTTCTTTGCAGACCCTTCACTCCAGAACTGGTTCTTATTCTTAACGCAGTGTTTCAAACAGTCCCTTGCTTCTCGGCTGCTTTCACCCAAGACTCAGTCTTTGATCCCCGCTGCTTCATGCTTAGCCCTGGCCCCTAACTGCCTGGGAGGGGAGGCCAGCAGCCCTATATCACCCGGAACACAAGTCATTTACTAGACGTCAATTGACTATTGAATGTAATAACTTCCATCAATGCGGCTCTACGTAGCTTACAAGGCACTTTCATATATTGCTTTTGGTCCTCATGAGCACACTTGGAGTGGACAGGACAGGTTTTATTCATATTCCCACTTGGTGGAAGAAGAAACCGAAGTGCCTAGGAGTTAAATGTCTTGCCCAAAGACAGACATGGGATTAAGATCCGGCTCTCTGGCACACAAGATCAGTGCTTACTATTCCATCCCTCCTACTGGGGCTCAGCACTGGGCTCACTCACCAGGAGACACAGTATAAACTCAAATACATGTGCCCTTCACTGGGGCTGTTAACGACTGACAGCTTTTAACGTTTTCACTCCAGGAGTAGTACTGAGAACACCAAAAGATTCCAATTTCTTAAGCCATTATTATGCAGCTGGAATGATGGAAGGTATTCTTAAGACCATATCACTCCTAAACATGAACTCCTTATCTTTCCACCCCAATCTGATCCCCTCCCTTGGCTGGCTATCTGTGAAGGTGACCATTATCCACCCGTCATTCAGGCTAGAATTCGGAACTCATCCTCTACTTCTTTCATTCATTCATTCATTCATTCAAGCTCCTCATCTCATTCATTCATGCATACATGCATGCACTCATTCATTGTCATTGGAGAAGATTTTACTTCCTTAACATCTCTTGAATCTGTCTCTGCTCTCCATCCTCATCGCCTCTACCTCCTTTCTGATCTTCATCAGCTTGTTCCTGGACAATGAACTAACAGGTTTCCCTTTCTCCAGTCTTGTATTTCTCTAAGTTCCTTCTCTGTGCTATTGCTGCAGGGATCTTTCTAAACCATACATTTGATCATGAAGCCCTCTCCACCTCCCAATGCTCCTTACTGCATACAAGACAAAAGCAAACTCTTTAGCTAGATATCATGTCTTTTCATGCTATGATCCTTGTCTACACCTCTGCTCATTCTTCACCTTGACCTCCTCCACCACCCGAGCCAGGCAGAACTGGCCACCACCTCAACTGGGCCACCACTGTACCTCACAGGTATGCCTATTATCACTTAGAACTTTTATCACATGGGTTTGTTCAAAGCTACCTTCCAAGGACTGGGTGCTATTGGAAACAAATGCACTTACACTATCAGCATCTACTTGGTACACAGCATATAGAAATAAGTCAACACTGTTGACTGAATGAATTTAGGAAGGGAGTACCTGTCAGGCTGTCTCTCGTCTTACTCCACGGACCTTTCGACTTCCCAAGACTCTTCTTTATGGCTATACCCATTCATTTTTTCTTGGAACCCAAGGCATGGTGGAGGCCAGGCACTAGACTCTTGTTTCAAAAGTGCCCTCTTAGACTTTCTCAGGAAAGCCTAGGAGCCACTAAGAGTCCAAAATCTCTTGGGTACCCTCACATCCTCTTCCTCCCACCAGGTACCTGTCTATTTATCCGCAGCAAAGCCTGCACTTTCTGTAAGCTGGGCGATTGCTTTTTGTGTAACAGGTCTTTGAAGAAAGTAGCAGCTGGGAGGCTAATTCATACCTGTCAGTTCATTTAATGGGAGATTTGTTCCTAAGCCTCCCAGTTCCCAGCTCTCCTGGATTCTTCTCCTTGCGTATTTCCTATTCATTTACCCCCATGACCTGAACGTGCACATACACTCCTTCCAGAAATTCTGTCCCTTCTCTGCTTTTCTTTCCCAATGTGATTCTACCAACAGGACTTCAAAAGCAGACCATATTGTCTTGTTCATTGCTCTGTTCTTTGTACCTTACCCTGAGTCTGTGCTTAGCAAGTGCTGAATATACGTCCATTAAATGAATTAATGTTCATCTGCAAACGTCCATATGGGTGGAACCACCTTTACAAGGACTTCAGCCATTTGCTCCCAGGAAGAGGGAGGCAGAGGCTAGGGGGAAGAACTCTCTTACCTCTGCCCCAGCAGCTATGACTGTCTTCATTTTGTATTTAGAAGTCTGCTCTATGCCTCTGGGGCTAAATAAGTAGTTATTAACTGTGAAGCTGAAACCTCAGTGGGTCAACCTGACATGAGAAATGGTGGACACTTTGTGCTCTCCCCTTAGGCTGGGAAGAGCTACTGCTTTTCTGTAAGCCTGCTTCCTTTATCAGGCATCAATTCCTCACCTCTGAGGTCCCCTGCAGTCAGGATCCACCGATCAGGCCTCCTGTCTACACATCAGGTAAAAACCTCTCCCTTCCCAGGTCCCAACTCATTAGCCTCAGGCATGTAGAAATCCAAGTCCTCCCTGCACCACCACCCTCCCCCCACCAGTGCACCAGTCTCACCCAGGGTGCAAGGAGTTGTTGAGGAAGAGCGACACTGTCAATCAGAAGCCTCGGCCTCCTACTGACTCTGCCTGCCCTTATCTCTGCAGCAGGACCAAATGATGGGCTCCCACGGGGGCTGGGCATCTCACTGTCTCTGACAGTCTCAAGATCACTCAGGAATATGCAGCTGAGGCAGGATCAGGGCCCAGGCCACTGGGCTCTCAGGTGGCTCCCCATAGCAGGAGGGAAATGTACATAATGGGAGATTTTTTAGATCTTGGCCATTTTGCCTCATTCATTCCACAAAAAAATAAGCATCTCCTCTAGAACACACATTGTGTTCAGCACTAGAAATACAACAATAAGCAAACCCCACCCCTGTCCTCCAGGTGGCAAGCAGGAGGCTAGTCCTGAAGGGTGGTGAGGCCAAGTGCTGGGGCCCAGATAAAGGTGGTGCCTTCTCTCAGCATTTCTGTTGACTTGACTAAGCTGAGAGCTGCTTGCAGGCTGAGGCCTGACAGATGTGCAGGAGTTGGCCAGATGAAGAGGTAGGAGGAGGAGCTTCCCAGACAGAAGTGACGGCACACGTACAGCCCCAGAGGAGCAAGGGCGTGTAATAAATTCAGGGAACTGCGAGTCACTTATTGTGGCTGGAGTGGGGAATGGGGCAGGGTAGAGCCCTGAGGTAAGTTCCCAAGAGGCTGCGTACATCACGGTAAGGAGTTCCAACTATCCCGAGTGTGATGGGGAGCTATTGAAGGGTTTTAAGTAAGAAAGTGAAATGATCAGGAATGATTTTAGGATGATCTCAACTCTCGGCCAAGATAACAATCCAGCTTTGAGAGTCACAGGAGAGGCCTCCACCATGTGGGTTACGGCTGGAGGCTTCAGCTGGATGGGCAGGTGTCACACTTACTGCTGGGCTGTGAATGTGAGCTGTCAGCACCACAAAGATGGGGCTAGGGGAGCCTCAGATGGTGATTAATTGAGCTGTTGATGTTTTTGACAATGAGTGGAGCCTGATGCTGGGGAGAGAGAAGCTGGATTACTTAATAATAACAGCACTTGCCACTCTTAATGGTGCTTGTAATACAATAGCACTTACAATGTAATAATAATAATAATAATACGATTTGCTATAATGTCTTTTATTCTCAGTCTCCCTATGCTTTGCAAACATTCATTAAGTCCCAAATACTCTTCTCAGCAGGGCCCAAATTCTTTAGGGCTAGGAACCTCTGTGGTAGCTGCAGCAGTCCCCAGTAGCCTCAGTTTCCCCCTTTGCTCTGGCTCTCAGTCTTCTCTCAGGGGCTTGTTTACAGACCACCATTGGGAGCAGAGGGGTGCACCCCGCCCAGAGCCCCTCAGTGGGCCAGCAGACAGAACCTGGGTCTGTCAATGACATTATCAGGGGATGTACGATTTCTTGCCCCAAGAGTCCCAGTGCCTTCTGCCTGGTTCCCTGGCTAGATCTCTCCGTTTATCCTTTCACCAGGTGTTAGGGGGCGAGGGGAGGAAATAAAAGAAATAAACTAATTTACATGGTAGGCACATGTGGAAGGCAGGATTCTAAGATGACCCCCAAGACCTCATCCCCTAGCCCCGCTACCACACACACAATCCCTAGGACTGTGACTATGATGAATTTCACTTCCATGATTAGGTTCTGCTATACGGCACAGCTGATTTTAAAAGACAGAGATTATCCAGGTGGCCCTGACCTAAGCACATGAGCCCTTTAAAAACAGTTTTCTTTGGCTGGTTGCAGAGGAGGAAGCCAAAGAGATTCAAGGTGTGAGAAGAACTGGACTAGAGGGAGGTTCTGTGTTGATGAGATGCAGACACCAAGGGAAAGGACCCAGAGTGGCCTCTAGATGCTGAGAGCTGTCTCTAGACAAGAGCTAGCAAGAAAACAGAGATTTCAGTCCTAAAATCATAAGGACGTGAATTCTGCCAACAACGGGAATGAGCCCCGAAGAGGCCCCGCAGCTCTGTCCAGAGGAGTACATAGCCGGTTGACCCCTGAGCAGAGAGCTCAGGCATGCTGTGCTGGACATCTGACCCCCAAAACTCTGAGCTAACACCTGGTGTTGTTTTAAGCTGCTAACTTTGTGATAATTTGTTACACAGTAATAGAAAACTAATACAGCAAAGAAAAGCAAGACAGATCAGTTTGACAAGGAGAAGATGTGGGCTGGGAGGTCACAGCTAACTCTCAGCTCTACCACTTGTTGATTGAACAACTTTAGCCAAGGCTCTCAAACTTCTCTGGGCCTCACTTTCCTGCTCTGTAGAAGTGCAACACGTACCCTGTAGTGAGATTTTGAGGATTAAAGATCTTGAACATAAAGTATGGCGTCTGGTGCATTGCTGGCACTCAGAACCAGAGAGTGACTATTATTACAATGCCAGCTTGTGGAAATGCGTAGATTTCCACTCTCTTGACTGTGGATTATTGGGAATTGCTGGATCACTGGGCAGAAGGGAAGGCCGAGGCACCTCTCATTGAGTTAATGGGACTTCTAAATCTTTAACAAATTTGTGACAGAGGTCAAGGCAGGTCTCCCCTTCTTCCAAAGCTCTATTAGACAGAAGGCCTGGGCAGTCAGAGGGGCACGTTTCCACTGTGTTTCCAGAGATACTGAAGCAGAGTAGCCCCCAGAGTCTAATTCTTATTTCAATTTGATTTATTTCATACGCACATTCTGGTGCATGCAGTCAGCAACACACACTGGGATAGATGTGACAGCGTATGTGTGTGTGTGTGTGTCTAAGGGCAGATATAAGGAATGAGTCTCAATCTCTATTAAATGGATGATACACAAATATCTCAAACTTGGTTCTGGGAGCCCTGTGGGACCTAAGTTCGCTGTCATGCCTTTTGTCAAACATCAGCAAAGGGGTTGTCTGATAATTGGTTCCTATGACGCGACACAGTTTCTTCACCTCCACCAGGGTCTCAACACCCCCTATCGAATGCTTCTTCAGTTTCTACTGATTTTCCTGGCAATACCCATTCTGCTGTCACACCCACTGCCCCACGTGGTAAAGAATCAAGTGTATCTGGAAATTCCTGCCTCACCTTTAACAACCAGAGCTCACTGTGAGGCCCCGGTGCTGGGTTCCTCCTCCCCAACCCAGGCTCTGGGAGGTATAAAGGCCTAACTGGGTCATTTCCACTTTCAGTGATTCTGCATCCCTGGTATTGGTGCCTGGTTCTTCTTCCAGGATAATTGACAACAATGCCTCATTTTTTTCTCCCTTGGATATACTGGGATTAATCAGTCCCAGCTGAGACTATCGCTGTGGGTAGAGAGCAGATGAATGGGCCCAAATGGAATATCTCCAATACGGTAGTTCTTGGAGAAGCCTCCCCTGCAGCCTTGTCACCTGGGCTGGCCAAGGGGATGGTCCCCTCTCTGAGGCCTTTTCCTCTCCCCTTGCCCAACATGACTTGGTAGGCAGCCCCACATCTGCCAGCCAATGTAAGCAGTGACTTGATTGGTCCAGAGTTCTGTACCAGGGAGGATCAGAGTAAGGAGAGGATAAATTTCAGAAGCTCTGAGGAAGGAGTGGCCACCTGCAGATGTAGCAATAAAACAGGTGAACAGAGTATTAGAAAGGAGCCCTGCCAGCCTGGGGTGGCCTGGAGCTCCAGATGAAGTTAACCTATACCACCTGGCGTCTTAGATTTGGGTCTGTACCTGAGGATACTGTCGACCGCCCCCCTCAGCAGTCCTTCTCCAGGAAGGAGTTGCTCCTTTCTCAGGGTTGGAAAGCCCTACTGATGAGGAAGAGCAGAGAAGGGGCCAGGCCGCCAGTCTGGGCTAAGGCTGCTTCATGATAAGGGACGGGGCAGACTCCTGAGTTGGCAGAATAGAGTTTGCCCATCAGATACTGATTAGTAGCTGGCATCATCGGCACATCAGGGCCACCCTACCTATAGGACTGGCCAAATCGCCCTGCTTTTCCCCAGGGCAGCCCCGGCTTAGATTCTCTCTTTAGGCCAGTGGTGCCTATCACCTTGAAGGGGGACAACTGTTGACAGCTATCCAAGTGAGCATGGAATGGCTCAGGCATTTGTGACAAGCTACCACCACGCTCAAGCTGTTAACCAAGGTCCACTGGGGACTCACGCTTTCCCTCTCCACCTGTCTTACACAGGACAGGGAAGTTGGCAGTTGGCTGCCTGTATGGATTATGGGAAGGCTCTGAAAGGTTCTCCCCACCCCAAAACACTTTCCCCACCAGCTGCACAATTTCCCATCCTATCCAGTTCCTTGGTTAAGGCCTTGGTTAAAAAAGCAAATGTTGTCTAAGGCATTCAACTGTGTGCATCCTTCATTTAGCATGTCCTTCCCACCTCCCTTCTCTACCTGGCTAACTCCTATCGATTCTTTAAGGCCCATTGGGTGTGGCCTCCTCCAGGAAGCTTTCTAGGAACTTGTCAGTCTAGGCTGGAGGGCCTTCTTTGATGGTCCCATACTACCCTGTGGATATCTTCATCACTTTATTTAAACCAGTGATTTACAATTACAATAATCTGTTTGGGTTTATCTCACCTTCTAGTCTGACCTCCTCAAAGATCAGACCTTATTCATTGTTACATCCCTGACACATAGCACAGTAAGTGCTCAATTAATGTTGATCCAGTGAACCCATGGACCGTGGGTCAGAAGACCTCCTCTCTCCGCTCCTGACTTGCTGTGGGAGCTTAGGCAAGTCACTTTACCTCTTCAGTTATTTTTCCACAACCATAAAATGATAAGATTTAGTTATATGCTCTCAAAGATCCCCCCAAATTCAATGCTGTCATTGGCCAGTAACACCTTGGCATGGATTTTGAGATCGGGGAGGCGTGTCATCCATCAGGGCTCTTGAGGAGATGAGCTGGGCATGAGACACAGGGCAGGTACTTCTGGGCAGAGGCGGGTGAGAGACTCAGATATCTCATAAGATAGGGGTGCTGCCCCACTCAGGAGACCAGGACAGTGCAGGGTACTGGAGGGATAAGCAAGCCAGACAAGGACACTGAAAAACTATGAAGAGGAAAGTCACCTACTTCATGTGGAAAACAAGCTGTCCAGGAGAATTCATCCAGTCATTTATTATATACTCATCAAATCCACAAAGCCAACAGAATTGCAGGGTTGAAAGGTCTTTGGAGATCCTGTAGTTTATCCCCAGAGTACAAAGGACTTGTCTGAGGTCACATGGTCAGTTAACGGGACAGCCAAGACTAGACCTTGGGCCTGCCGATGCCAACTACAATGCTGAAAATGTCCAGCAACTTTGCAGGGCAGATGGGATGTCATCTGACCTGGACCTTCCTTTGTAGGCTCTGGCTCCCCCTCTCACCATCATACCCCCTTGCTCCAGCCACAGCAGGCAGCAAGCTCTTTCTCAGGCCCGTAACTTACCTCTGCCCACATGTCACTCCCTCATTCTCTTGTCTAACCAACCTTCAGTAAACAATTCAGAAGAAGCCATATCTGTAAATCTTTCTCCAAGCTCCCAAAGAAGCACTAAACGCTCCCTTCTCTGGGCTTCCACACCTCACATTTATAAACTGAGTGCCCTTCAAGCCACATCATACTGCTGCTTGTGTTCCCCAGCACACAATAGGCACTTAATAAATGTTTGCTGAATAAGTGTAGTTGATTTTAGCATTTTCCATAGGTAAGTTGCTTAGTGATGGCTGGCTTATCATTTTGTAATCCTATAACTGGAGCCAAGGGGCTTCCAGCCATCAACCACAGTTTCCCAAAATGCAAATGCAAAGACATTCTTCAGTCAATGCTTCCTGAATTTCCTTCTAATTTTCCCTGCCATTTCTCCTTCTGAATACACCCCTCTCTACCAACAGCCTAGCGAAGAGAATAGACACAGGAGGGTTAGCAGTCAGAAAGCACAATTTGGGAGCAACAGCTTCTCCTTAAGGTGCTATTGTAGCCAGGTATGCCCAGGAGACATTTGTGGTTGCCAGATCTGCCACCTCTCAGGTTTGCATTGGGGGGGGGGTGGTACCTTGGAAGCTCAGACAGATCATGGGGAGCTTTCACTCCATTACTTCTCTAGTTGCACTAAAAACATATTTATTCACCAAAGTGTACTGTATTACGCAGAGTGGTTCTCCTAAAAGGCTCAATAAAGGTGAAATATGTGGATAGTCTTAATAATTTTACAATAAACTGCACTTTAGAATCAATTGCTCTGGCACTAGAAAGTTGTCCGTCTGATGGATTGTAGCTGTTGGCTTAGCTGTGTGTGTGTGTGTGTAGGGATGTGTGTGGGGGGGGGTGTGTAGGGGTGCATGTGTGTGTGTGTGCGGTGTCTTTCAGTAAAAGATTGCAACATATGGAAGAGGCTCAAGCACCTGGGAACTGTAGCTCCAACGAGGTGAGAGGCCAATTTTGAAATGTTTCTGACAACAGCCTTGAGTTTTGGAAAGCCAGAGGCAGTAAATCAGAAAACTGAGATCGAAGGATGGAAATGCTTAACCGGGAAATGGGAAAAAAGCAAGGGAAGGAAAATAATGTTCACTAGCAGCCCACTAAGGATTAGAGACTTTCCATGTTCTTCACAAAATGATGTTATAAGAATTATTAACCCCATTTTACAAAAGGAAAAACTGAGACTCCAATAGGTTAAGTAATATGCCACATGTACATCTAACGTAGGGCAAGGCTCAGATTCAAACTCAAGTCCTCTCTGATCTCAGGCCCTGGCTACCTCCATTAAATCATGTTTCCATCCTCTGTGTCATGAGGCTCACTCAATCTCATGTGCCAAGCCAAGAGGACAGCAGACAGAACTAGATAATTTCAGAATGACCTTGAAAACCCAAAGGAGAGGTTTTGTCTGAAAGAACTTTGGGTCCTGGCTCCATGAGTCAGGTGCCAGGTGCTGGCCTAAAGAGGTCACTTGACCAAGACCAGCCCGGGCATGGTGTGGCCAGTGGAGGAAGCAGCCCCAGGTGACAGACAGCTATTCAGCCCAAGCAGCCAGACTGTCCTTGCCCTCTTCTGCCTCTTACCTGAATGGTCATTCTTGGTGCCAAGCCTGGGCCTCAGGTTTTGACACTGCCTTCACTCATCGGAACCCCCTGAAACTCTGTCTCTTGGATCCTAAACTAAACTACACTTCCTGGTCCTGCACACCCTTAATTCTAAATCTGTCCAGCCCAGAGTGGAGGAAGGACATTCCAGACTGAGTAGTCATGATGTGGGCTATGAAAGTGCCCAGGCATCCTTAGGAAAGGGGAGGCTGGGCCCAGCTCCTCCTGGCTGAGCTGCGAACCTTTTTGTTCACGGGCTTAGTCAGGACGAGCTAAATTCCTGTTGGATGCAAGGAGATGAACTGTCTCAACTGGCCAGCCCCACTAGTCCAAGAACTCTATAATGTTATGAACTGCTCCATTCATTCACTCAATACACACTTATTGAGAACCTATTCTGTGCCAGTAGGTTATAGTGACGGACAAGACAGACTTGGTCTTGCCTTTATGAAGCTCAAAGTCTGGTGGAGGGATCAGATACAGAAGAAGGAACTTCCACTTGAGAAGAATGATACATAATACAGAACACAGGGCGCTATGAGAGTGTGTAACAGCAGACTCAACCTAATGGGGTGTCAGGGGAGACTTCCTTGAGAAAGGAAGGAACATTTAAGTAAGAGCTGAAAGATGAGCAGGGTTGGCTTGCCAAAGGAAGGAGCAGAAGAGCGGGATGGTGAGCATGCTCACTTCCTCTGGAATCAATTACTTCCCTTCCTGTATGCCCTGGCTCCCCTTTCTGTAATAATTTTAGCAATTTCAATTACTCATGGCTAATCTCTCTGATAAACCTTTAGAAAAATAAACATAGGCTCAGTCTGCCTGACAATAACAATAACCCAGAGGAGAAAAATTGGCTGCATATATCCATTCTGCCCAAACAAGATAGAGACTGGGGCATAGAGCGGTTATTTCTGCAGGACTCACTGGGACCTGGCTATAGTTTGGGAATCTGAGGAGCTGAGAGCTGAACAGAACCTGCTTCCATAGGCCACGTGAGCCCTCCAATCCGAGGGGTCATTCTCCCCTCTCTCCAGGAAACATTCCCAACCCAAGGGTGCTGTGAGTTGAAATGCCAGCAACAGTGTGTAGGATGGAACAAGTCCTGGGCTGAAAAGACCCTCAGAGGTCAGCTAATACAACCTCATAACTTTTCAGATGAAGAAATTAAAGCCCAGTGAGGAGAAATGGCTTGCCTGGATAAATGCAGTAGAGTGAAGTGGTTAAGAGCTACCTGCCTGGGTTCATGAACTAGCTTGACTACATTCAGCAAGATATCAAAACTTTATAGTACCATGTCTGACTGGGCAAGGGAAACACTAGAAAAAATAAACAAACGGGACTACATCAAACTAAAAAGCTCCTGCACAGCAAAGGAAACCATCAACAAAATGAAAAGATAACCTAGCAATTGGGAGAAGATATTTGCAAACCATATATCTGTTAAGGGGTTAACATCCAAAATATATAAAGAACTCATACATCTCAACAACAAAAAAACTAACGACCCAATTAAAAAATGGGCAAAAGACCTGAACAGACATTTCCCCAAAGAACATATGCAGATGGCCAACAGACACATGAAAAGATGTTCAACATCATTAACTATCAGGGAAATGCAAATCAAAACTACAATAGGTTATCACTTCACTCCCGTCAGAATGGCTATACTTAACAAGACAGGAAACAACAAGTGTTGAAGAGGATGTGGAGAGAAGCGCTGCTGGTGGGAGTGCAAACTGGTGCAGCCACTAGGGGAAACAGTATGGGATTCCTCAAAAAATTAAGAATCGAACTACCATACGATCCAGCTATTCTACTGCTGGGTGTTTATCCAAAGAACATGAAAACACGCGTGCGTAAAGATACATGCACCCTTGTGTTCATTGCAGCATTATTCACAATAGCCAAGACTTGGAAGCAACCTAAGTGCCCATCAACGGATGAATGGATAAAGAAGATGTGGTATATATATACACAATGGAATACCACTCAACCATAAGAAATGATGAAATCCAACCATTTGTGACGACATAGATAGACCTTGAGGGTATTATGCTAAGCCAAATAAGTCAGAGGGAGAAGGTCAAATACCGTATGATCTCACTCATAAGTGGAAGATAAAAACAGCAACAAACAAACACATAGAGACAGAGATTGGATTGCTGGTTACCAGAGGGGAAGTGGGGAGAGAGGAGGGTGAAAGGGGTGATTAGGTACATGTATGTGGTGATGGATTGTAATTAGTCTTTGGGTGTTGAACATGATGTAATCTATGCAGAAATAGAAGTATAATGACATACACTTGAAATTTATATAATGTTATAAACCAATGTTACTGCAATAAAAAAATAAGATTTTTTTAAAAAGGCTTATGATAAACTCTTAAAAAATAAAAAAAATAAAAAAAAAGAGAACAGTATTATAGTATCAAATAAACCTCACCACTGTTTTGTTAAATTTTGATATAAATAAAAACGGTGTGTAAAATTTAAAAAATTTAGAAAAAAACTTTATGAGCCTCACCTTGCTCATCTCTAAAATGGGGATAAAACAGTGCCTTCTACTAGAGTTGTGTGAGATTTAAATGAGAAAATTACTGTGAAGCACTTATTACAGAGTTTTGCATGTAGAAGGTATTCATTTTGTTACGGTGTCACCCTGCTAGGTAGTGGCGGGGCCGAAACTAGAAGCCACAGCTGCTTCACCGCCTGTCCTCTGCATGCTGAGGCCTCCTGCTGGTGTAACCTTTCCCCACATCCTTCCAACACCTAGCACTTGGCCCTCTCTCTAGATTCCCCAAGGGAAACACTCAGAGGTACCTGCTGCCTTATATACCTGGCACAAAAGGTGGCCTGCCCTCCAGCGTGGTGACGGTGCCAAGAGCACGGAGCTCTGGCCCTGCCTGGGGCACAGCGATGAAATGGTGGTCACGGCATCCAGCTAGCCACACCGGCTGCAATGCCAGGAGCAGCCCAGGTGGCCCACAGACCACACAGCCTCCTGCTTCCGGTGCCCAATTATTCCCTGCCTTTCATTGACATTTCCTGACTTTTGACCCTTACCCTTAAATCTCCACGCTTCTCCCCACCAAGGCGGCAGCTCTCTCTTTTTGCACAGGGCCCATCTGTGCTCTCCGACAATAGATTAGGGTGATTTTATCTTGTCTATTAGGCAGTGATTGCGAATCTCCCTGGGTTCATTAGTAGCTGGATAATCCTTCCAGATTTATTAGCTCAAATTGCACTTCCTCCTTCACCTCTTCTCTTCAGATGGCATCTCTGCTGTCTCAGCGGCTGGCTGGGCTTTGCCCAAAGGCCCTTAATTCTTCACATCCTCTATCCCAACTTCCATCAGTCTTGCGGAACAACGGTTCCCCCAGCCAAACCTGGAGCTGCCTGGAGGACAGAGACTCCTTCCAGACTACAGAGCAGAGTAAGCACAGCGAATGTATAACCGTCCTGTGCCTGCCCCACCTGGAAGTGCCAGGCAGGACTGTCAGGCCAGCAGCCCACCTGGATGAGAACACTCCAGGCACAGACTCTTTATAAGGGAGCTGATACCTTTCTAAGTGCTAATTTCCACCTACAGGATCAGTTATCCTCTAAACAGACATGCCAGGCCTTAGGACGCTAATTTCTTTTCCAGCATACATGAAAGAGATGTGTGACAACGATTAATAATGTAATAATGTGGCAGATATTGCTAGTGGAGCACCACACCCATTGCCTCTCCTCCCTGGGCACACAGTGGGCGACGTTTCCCAATCTCCCTTACAGGGAGGTGCGGGCATGTGACTGGGTTCTAGCCAAAGGAATTGTGAGGAGAAATCCTACATGCCGCTTCCTTAAGGCCTGGCCCATAAACCCTCCTGTGTCTGATCCTCTATATTTTTTCCCATTCCTGGCCTCTCAGACACAAAGTGGTATCAACAGCTAATTTTTAATTTTACCAAGATTTTTTGAGACAGATATTATTATTCACATTTTACACACGAGGAAACGAGGCTCCCAAGAGTTTCTGGGGCACACAGCCAGTAAGCTCCTGAACTGGGGATTTTCACCAGGTCTGACCGACTTAAGGACTGGGTTTTTACACGCTGGCTTCTTTCTCTCATTATGAACCTTCCTAATCAGGACTCGTAACTTCGGCCATGTGGTATTGCTGCCTTCAATTTGCAAACTCCAAATAGAAATATGCAACACATCTGAACACTTCAGACCCATTAAGATGGCTATTATCATAAAAATAAAAAATAGCAAGTATTGGTGAGGATGTGGAGGAACTCAAACCTTTATCCATTACTGGTGGGAATGGAAAATAGCACAGCTGGAAAACAGTTTGGCTGTTCCTCAAAAATTAAACATAGAATTATCGTATGATCTAGCAATTCCACTCGCAGGTATATACACCCAAAGGGATTGAAAGCAAGGACTTGAACAAATATTTGTACACTTATGTTCATAGCAGCTCTATACACAGTAGCCAAGAGGTGGAAGCAACACAAGTGTCCATATTGATGGATGAACAGATAAACAAAATGTGATATATACTTACAACGGATTATTATTCTGCCTTAAAAAGGAAGGAAATTCTGATGCATGGATGGCCCCTGAAGACATTATACTAAGTGAAATAAGTCAGACACAAAAGGACAAATATTGCATAATTCCACTTACATGAGGTACTTAGAACAGGCAAATTCATAGCAACAGAAAGTAGAATGGTGGTTGCCAGAGACTGGAAGGAGGAGGGAATGGAAGAGTTATTGTTTAATGGGTATGAAATTTCAGTCTGGGAAGATGAAAAGAGTTCTGAGGATAGATGGTGATGATGGTTGCACAACAATGTGAATATATTTATTGCTACTGAACGGTACACTTAAAAATGGTTAAAACGCTAAATTTTATGTTAGGTATATTTTACCACAATAAAAAAAAAAAAACTTGAAAAAAAGAGTGAGGGGCCGGCCCAGTGGCGTAGTGGTTAAGTTTGCGTGCTCTGCTTCGGCAGCCCAGGGTTCACGGGTACGCACCCCGGGCACGGACCTACACACTGCTCATCAAGCCATGCTGTGCTGGCACCCCACATACAAAATAGAGGAAAAGAGGCACAGATGTTAGCTCAAGGACAATCTTCCTCAAGCAAAAAGAGGAAGATCAGCAACAGATGTTAGCTCAGGGCCAATCTTCCTCACCCAAAAAAAAAGAATGAAGTTCTAATACATGCTGCAACATGGAAGAATCTAGAAGACAGTATGCTAAGTGAAATAAGCAAGACACAAAAGGAAAAATATTATATGATTTCACTAATATGAAATATCTAGGATAGGCAAATTCATAGAGACAGAAAGCAGATTAGAGGTAACCAGGGGCTGGGGGATGGGGAATGGGAAGTTATTGCTTAATGGTTACAGAGTTTCTGTTGTGGGTGATGAAAAGTTTTAGAAATAAATTGTGGTGATGGTTATACAGCATTGTGAATGTAATTTAATGCCACTGAATTGTAAACTTAAAAATGGTTAAAATGACAAATCTTATGTTACATATATTTTACCACAATGAAGACAAATTGAAAAAACAAATCTGGATAAAGGCAGGAATCGGTTTTCCAGGTTGTTTGTGAGTATGTGTCTTTTTTGACTTTGCAGAGTAATTTTCTCGTTTGCCTTGCTTTCTTCCTTGTTTGGTCCATCTCACTTCGGCCTGGACCCTTGACTCCTTACCTTGGCTACCACTGGGACCTGCTTCCTTCTGGTTCCTCTCCAGATCTCTAGCCAAGTGCATATCCTGGATCTCAATTTACCATTAAAGCTATCATGATTGGGACCCCAGGAGCTGACCTTTTGCCTCCCACCTTAGCCAGATGCCTTCAGAGGCCCATTCCCACCCGTTGATCAGAGATTTCCTCTCATGGGACTGAGTCCTGACCCATTAGAACCAGGAGCAAGGGCAAGAAGCTGTTTCACTGATCAAACCTCTGACACCAGTACAAACTATCCTAAATCCCATTTCAAAATAGATACATAAATAAAAGACCTGGAGATCTGTCCTCTGTTTGCTATGACTGTGTATCTTCAACATCTACAAACTCCCTGTCAGTGACCTCTTCCTCTCTTCTGGAGAGGGTCTGTCCCTGTATGTGGGTCTCCCTCCTCTTGCTGAAGTGTTTCTCTCATTGCTTGACACCTCACTGAGCCTTGGCTTCCCCTGGACCCCCAGACCTGGCTCTTCCCTGGACCTGTGCAGCTTCTCCCCTGGCTCTGCCTGATCCTCCTAGCCAGCCTAGCTCTCTCGGGCTCAGTTCCTCTCCGTGCATCAGTCATCTCCGTCAGCCAAAGCTCAGGGCTGGCACACTCATTCTCCCTGCTGGCCAGACCCTGACAGAGAAAGAAACTGTGTTTCTATAGACTCAGATGAATTGATGGTTTAGAAGTTTGATTTGTGATGGATATTTTGTCCCGACTCTTGTGATGGTAATCAACTGATTGACTGCTCTGGATTCAATCTAGTTCATTTATTACAGATGCCCTAAATCAATCAGCCTTCTTAATGCCTGGATGGAACTGAGGTATGGGGACTTAATCAATTAGTCAGTAATCACTGACACAAATAAACCCTACAAGGGTCAGTTCAGTCGTGCACAATAACTGAACTACCTAGTTCTATTCATTCTCTGGAAGTAAGTAAAATGGCACTTTAGGAGCCACTTTTACAGGCTGTTAGAGATGGGCAGCAAAATAAGTCTCTCCTGTTCCTTTGAGCACATGGAAAGCATAAATAGGACTTCTTAAAATAATACCTTCCCTTTGCTAAACTCGTATTGTGAGCCAGTTGTTGTGTGCATATTATCTCCTGAGGCAGGTATTAGTATCCACTCGCAGATGAGGTTGTTGAGGCTCAGAGAGGTTAAGTAACTTGCACAAGATCACATAGCTGGTTGCTAGTCCAACTAGAATTCCAAGTCATGTCCGCCTAATGCCAAGGCCTATGCCTTTCTTGCTCACTGTGCTGGCTCTCAAAAAGCTAATCTGAGCACCTGCTGCATCAATGTGGCAGAATTCAGAGAGATGGGACATGATTGGGGTCCTTGAGGAAGTCACAGTAGGAATAAATAAGAATTAAAGTCTGGGTAGCATCCGTATTTGGGGGGAAGGGACTGGAGAAGCACAGAGGGTAACTCATTGACCTCTGCACGAAGCCCCTCCCTTTCCGGCCCAAGACTCCAACTGCAACTGGGCAGGAAGAGTGGACTTCAAAATAGTTTCTTAATGCCTAATAGAGGCCTGTCCCTTCCAGAAAGCCAAAGCACTAATGAGAGGCTTCCAGAATACTCTCTCACAGAGTGATTTTTGCAATGGCTCTGCTTCGAATTTCTCTAATTTTTCTTTATTCAGCCATCCTCATTCATGTAGTTACTTCTCTGATTTTCCCCTTGCAAAATTACAAACTGTGTCAATCCTGTTAATTCCAGGTTCAAAGAACTCTCTGACTGAGGTATGCTCCCAGAGCTCATCTCATTCAGTGCCCACCCAAAAAGGAGAAAAGCTCTTTGAAAACTGAAAGTATCATAGTGTTATATAAAAAAAAAAATTACAATGCCTTAGAAACATATAGTACTTTGTAATTTATAATGCATTTTTGTGTGTGTGTGTGAGGAAGATCAGCCCTGAGCTAACATCCATGCTAATCCTCCTCTTTTTGCTGAGGAAGACCGGCTCTGAGCTAGCATCTATTGCCAATCCTCCTCCTTTTTTTTTCCCCAAAGCCCCAGTAGATAGTTGTATGTCATAGCTGCACATCCTTCTACTTGCTGTATGTGGGACGCGGCCTCAGCATGGCCGGATAAGTGGTGCGTCGGTGCGCGCCCGGGATCTGAATCCCGGGCAGCCAGTAGCGGAGCGCGCACACTTAACCGCTAAGCCACGGGGCCGGCCCTATAATGCATTTTTACTTATCCTCACAACAACCTTGTAAGATTTTATTATCCCCATTTTACAAATGAGAAAACTGGGGCTCAGAGAGTCAATGTGACTCCCCCAAAGTCACAGAGTGAGTGTAAGGTAGCGTGGGGACTTGACTTGGGTCTCCTGACTTCCCAGACCAGTGCTTTTTCCACTAGATAAATCATCACAATCATTACTATCATTTCTGAGAAGAGGAAGTGGTGGTACACAGTGTGGGTGATGCTTTCTTAAAAATCTCCAAGCCAAGCAACTCCACCTTAGTCTGGTTACTGTCCTGGGAACTCATATTCCAAATGACTGGCCTCCTTCCCTCTGGGAAGTGACCCACGACTCCTTGCTGCCCAGCCTCACCCTCCTCCGCTCTCATGGCTGCCTAATGCGGGAAGCATCCCTGGCAGGCTGGCACGAGGCAGGCAGCCCCTCGCCTGCCTTTCTCACTCCTCCCCTCGACTTCCAAGGCTCCCAAAATGGAACATGACTGCACTTTAATCTCTCTTTACTCTCCTGCCAACTTGCCCGGGCTCCCCCAGATGCCTCCTTCCTTTAAGCAAATGCTTTTGCACTGCCCTGGGAATAGTCTAATCCTTTTCTCCCCTTTTACATGTTAATGTTCTGATTTACAGCAGCAGTGTTAGACAGGAAAACATAAATCAATGAGAAAACAAAGTAGTCCCTTCTGTTTTATATTTCGAGGGGTAGTGACTGGGATGGGGCATGAAGGCGATTTCTGGGGTGTTGGTAATGTTCTATTTCTGGATCCGGGTGCTGCTTACACAGGTGTGCTCACTTGGAGAACGTTCATTAAGCTGTGCACGTGTGATATGTGTGGCCTTCTATCTGTGTGCTAGACTTCAATTTAAAAATTCCAACAATGGAGCAGGCAGTTTTGTGGTGGTGGCGAAGCAGGTGATGGCTGAATGACTCTCTGGCGAGCCTGCTGTGGACAGAGTCCCTGTACCAGAAAAGAGACTACACCGCATTCCTCTAAGCTGTCTCAACTTGGAATGCAAAGGCCTGTAGGATACATCAGCATTAACAATTCCACAGCAGCCCCAAGAAAGGGCTCTTCATGGAAATCTACAGCTGGAGAGGAACAAGGATCACAGGGTCCCAGCCTGTCTCTTTGGGCAGGCATCTCCTCAGCCTCGCAGGACATTTCAGGAGACATGGTCCCTAAGGCAGGGAGGGACACTGCACCATCTCCTGGATTACCCTATCACATACGTTGATCAAGAAAGTCTTAACTTCTAGGTAATCTTTTTCATTTTAAGATTGAAGAGTCAAATCGTGAGGTTGAATTCTACTCCCTAACTTACCAAAGATCTTAAAATTAATTGACAACTGCCTTAAATCCTCTAAATAGGTTACTCTCAAGGATGGATACAAATAGATAAATGAATAATAATTAACTGACAGGTCCATTGCTGGAGCAGTCCATAAGTCTGACTTACTGTTTCTGGACATGCCACGTACTTCAAATCTCCAAGTATGTGGATATGCTGTTCTTTATTCTGGAATGCTCTTCCTTTCTTTGTCTATCTAGAAAAACCATACCAATCTTTCAGGGTATAGCTTCAAGGCCCCTTCTTTGGTGAAGCATATCCTGCCTGCCCCAGGTTGAGCAAGTGGCCCCTGCTCTAGGGTCTAGAGCACTGTGTATACACATCTAACAGAACCTACCATTTTGCACTGCAATAGGTACTTTGAGTTTTTCCAAGGCAGGCTTAGTTCCTTATTCCCATTTTAATTCCTAACGCCTGGCCCAGTGCCTATTATATCAAAAGCACCTCTGGATGAAGGGGCTGCCTAGATAAACAATCTCGATATCTCACGCATTTATAAAATAAAAGACTTCTTGTCTGAATTATTGTTTATAACAGTTCTATTTGTAGTAGCCAAAAACTGGAAACAACCAAAATGTCTCTTGATAGACAGTGGTTAAGCAAACTGTGGTGCATCAACACCATGAAATACAACTCAGCAATACAAGGAACAAACTACTGATTCATGCAACAAGTGGGATGGGTCTCAAGGGCATTCCACTGAGGGAAAGAAGTTAACCTCAAAAGGTCATACACTGTATGATTCCACTTATATAACATTCTCGAAATTATAAAATTACAGAAATAGGGAGCAGATAAGTGGTTGCTAGTGGTTAGGGATGGTGGAGAGAAGGGCGGTGGGTGTGACTATAACATGGCAGCAGGGAGATCTTTGTGGTGATGAAATAGTGTTTTATCTTGATTGCAATGGGAGTTACACACATCTACACATGTTTTGATACATTTGATATTTTAATATTCTGGTTTTGATATTATGCTGTAATTATGTAAGATGTAACCATTGAAGGAAATTGGGCTAAAGATACATGGTACCTTTTTGCAGTATCTTTATGCCTTCATGTGAATCTATAATTATTTCAAAATAAAAAGTTACAAAATTTTTTTTAACCAGTTCTCTGAGATTCTTTCTACTCTCTAATGAGTGTGTCTATACTTCACAACAACCTTTCACATTTCTTAATGCTTTACAGTTTCAAAATGCTTCCACATAGATTAAATGACATCATTTCAAAATTACAGCAACTCCATGATGTAGCAGTCCTTACCCCTGTTTTACAGATAAGGAAATAAGGCTCGGTGCTTGTTGAACGGCACCCAGTTGGTGTGTGGCAAAGCTAGTGCTCCAACCTGACTCAATAAAATGTCTATAGACCTGTTTTCTCATCTGCAAAATAAGAGGATTTAGCAAAGATGGCCTCTGAAGGTGCATCGAGTTATAAAGTGGTAGGACACACATACTTTTGCGCTCTAGCTGTCCTACTTCTGAGCCAGCACAGATGTGTGGTAATGCAGAGACAGCATTGCAGGCCAATAAGTGGACCTAGAGAGGAGACTCATTCATCAGAGGAATCAGCGCTATGTAGCTGGTGGCATGTGAATGGAGGCATTAGACTCCCCAAATTCCCATTCTCCCAAGGCTAAGAATGGATGGGATGGGAATCCCAGTGGCTCTCGGACTTCCACGTTTCTGGGATGCCCTGCCTCTCTGGCTGGCTTCTGCTCCTCTGCTTCTGTTTTCTCTACTCCCCATCTCCTGGGCTTCAGTCCGTCACACCCCACTAACCCTAATTAATGATACTCTCTATGCTAGGGAGGTGAGCTGTGAAAATGTCTTACCAGATTAGTGAAGATGTATGTGTAATAGGCTGACACCATCCCTAGTTCAGCTGCCTGCAAAGGGAAGAGAAGGAGATTAGAGAGGAAAATAAGAACCCACTGGAAGTAATGAGCAGTGAGAGCTCCACGTGTCTGCCATTTGTCTGGCCCACCACCTTCGGCGCCAGGCAGAGTAAAACATCTTCATTGGTTCTTCTGTTGCCCTTTACCTTGGAGGATGGAGGACAGAAACACTGGCCTCTAGAGTAGGGTCTCTCTACCTCCACCCCGCTCCTCCCCCTGCAGTAACACTCACAGTAGCTGATGTTCTCATGCACAACACATTCCCATGGATATAACCAGATATCGTGGAAACCAAAATGACTTTAAGGGAAATGAAGGAAATAATAAAACAGACTACAATAATTATCTCCAAAACTATTAACAATAACAACGGCAAACCTGTACCACTGTTTAGTATGTGCCAAGCACTAGAAAGCATTTTACTGGTGTTAACTCGATGAGGTAGGCCCTGTGATTCCTCCTCCACCCCCTATGTGACAGCTGAGGAAACTCAAACACCAAAAGGCTATGTAACTTGTACAAGATCACACATCTCATAACTAGAAAAGTCAAAATTAAAGCCAGGCAGTCTAATGTCAGTGCTTTTGGCCAAATTCTACTCCTCCTGGAGGATTGTGATATTGATGGAACTAGTGACAACTCTGTTGGGGGCAGAGGCATAGATAGGAGAGTCTGCAGGTTGTAGGCAATTCCCAAATTAACTGGACCCCTGTCAGAAGCGAGTGAGCGAGACTCATAAGAGTATTCTTAAATCTGCAGTAATGCAGGAAACAAGTGAATCATTTGCAAACTTTGGTCCTTTATTAGCAGTAAGGAACCAGTTGCTTGTGACATGCCTCACCCTTCGTCACAGCACACCAGTGTGTCATCATCTCACAGTTGAGAACTACCACTTCAGAACAGCCTCCCTTTTGTCTGATCTTTGCAGCCATCATAAATACCCCTCACTAGCCTTCCCTGTCAGTGTGCCTGGCTTTGAGTGTGACAGGTGCTATAGAAACTGACAGGAGATCACATAAATAATGAGCCCAGCTCTCCCCAGAGCCTTCTTCCCTCCTGACAGTCAGTTAGATTTTCATAATGTATCCTGCAGCCCTGGGGCATGGGGAAACCGTTTTTGTCATGACTATTGAGGTGCATGGGGGAGAAACAAGACCAGGGATGATTACATTATCCTCTAACATAGTGTCTATCTCCCAAGGAACGCCAATAAGTTTGAGCATTCTTATAGGTAGCCTCCCGGGCTCCTTGGAGAACAGGCTGGGGTAATTATATCACCAGCATTCCAATGGGAAACTGAAGAGCAGAAGATCTTAGTCACGGGGAAAGACAGCATGGGGTCACAGGGGAGCTCAAGGCCTCCCACATGAGGCTCCTTTTGCCAGCAAAGCTACCTTTCCTCCTCCACTTCCAAGAGGATGGGACGGCATGATGCCCACCCCATCCCACGCCCCTCCCACACTGTCCATATAATAGCGCTGTTGCCTCTCACCACCACCTATGACAATGGGAGCCTCCTGGTTACAGGGATGGGCTGGGGGCTGGGGGGTGGGAGAGGGCACCGTCCGTGGTTAAAACCCATTTTGTGAAATCTGCTGTCCTAAAGATAAAAGGCAAGAGATCCTTGGTTTTTAAGACCTGAATTCTGGGTAAACACGGAGTTTGTTGCTGGAACAGCCGCTCAATAAAGTAGGGGATTACTCTGCAAATCCTCCTGAAATCAAGAAGACAGCAGAGTGCTGCCAAGCTCCGGGGCCAGGCTCCCACGTGCACAAAGTCTCCCAGAGCTCCCTGCGCTCTCTGCTCACACTGCTTCCCACACAGAGTCCATCCTCCCTGAGGCCCCTCGAGGCCGTGTTGTAACTCTGGTGAGGGAGGAACACGGAACCCCGGAGGAGCATGCAGACTGAGTCCAGGCCTGATGCACAGCCTGCCCGCCTGGGGCCACTAGGAATCAAATGGGGACAAAGGGAGCAGGGTTTCCTGACACCTCACTGGCCATTGATGGGTTTGGTGCCAAGGTCATAAGAACTAAGACCAATAGGTGGCCTCAGGGAAGCCTGCCACCGGCCACCCAGCAGACTGTTTGCTAATAACGATCGTTACAAGCAGAGTTGCCTTCAAAAGCACAGCCATAAAAAAAAACATTAAAATCGTTTTTAATGAAAATACCCAGTATTGGCAAGGGTGCTATAAGACACCTATACACTGCTGGTGGGAGTGTAAATTGTTACGGCCTTTCTAAGAGGCAATCTGGCAAATCATATCAAAATCCTTAAAAGCATGCATACCTTTAAGTTAGTAATCCCGCTTCTAGAAATTTACGCTAAGAAATATTCATGAATGTGCATAAAGATTTATGTATAAAGATGTGCATCCTACCATTATTTATTACAGCAAAGATTGAAAACAACCTGTATCTCCAACAATGAAGGGATGGTTAAATAAACTATGGTACATCCATATGATAGGAAATGATGCAGTCATTAAAATACTTGTAGAAAAATATGTAATGACACGGGAAAAATGCATGGCATATAATTAAGTGAAAAAAAAAGCAGGTTGCAGAAGAGTATGTGTTGTGATAATTTTGGAAAAGAAAAAAATATGTCTATAAAGCCAGAAAGGATAGACATCAAAATTTAACAGTGGTTATCTCTGGGTGATGGAAATGTGAATGGTTTTTATTTTCTTCTATGTGTTTTGCTGTACTTTCCAAAATTTCAACAATGAACTGGACATACTATTAAAAAGAAAAAAAAAAAAAAGAGCTCAACCACGTATGCTGAGAGCCATAAAATATTCCCGGGCAAGGGCTGACCCTAAAAGGCTTCCACCTGGGGGCTGTTCAGGTACTCCAGCTCCCGCCCACAGAAATGTGCATTCTGACTTGTCTTCCTCAAGGGGGCTGGGGGAACATCTAATTCACTCTTTACTCCCACCTTCCCTGAGGACTCCTCAGCCTGTACCCCTTTGCCCTGAAACTTGTAGGAGCTTTTCCATCCTTGATGACTTCATTGATCATAGCCCCACAGAGAAGAAATAAAAAGGAAGAAAAGAGAAAAATTCTGTGTTCGAATGCGTGTGTGTGTGTGTGTGAGAGAGAGTTGGGGACATGCACACAGACAGACGTAGGTTTGGAGCCATGGAAAATTACTATAGCAACAGGCTGAGGGGACAGCCCTCCCTACTCAGAGAACTCATTCAAATCTCTTATTAACTCTGGGACAAAAACTAGCTGGGAAGGGGAGGTTCGAGACGGAGGGAGGGAGGGGAAGAGACAATCATCTGAGTGTCTGCTGGGCTCCGCACAGCTTGGCAGAGGTTAACGAGGAGCCTCGCTCCCCCAGAGAAGATGGCAGGTTGTGTTTAAATGTGCAATTAAAATGGCATTAGAAGAGGCCAGTGCACCTGGAGAGGCTGGGGGAGCTGCTGGGAGGCACGGAGGAGGCTGGGAGCAGGGTCTACTCTGGGGTTGCATGCCTAGCCCAGCCACCAGCCCAGGAACTGGTGCCAGGTGACTGCAATGCTGCCCAGCTGTTTCCAGCTGTTTGCCCAGCATGGACCCCCAGGCACCTGACTTCTTTCTCTGTCTCTCTCTCTCAGATTGGCCTCACTCGCAGAGTTCCGGTTTCCATGTGTGTATGTTCTGATTCAGGGGCTGGCACCCTCCCTTGGTATTCCAGAGGGTAGGAGAAGCTTCCTGATTTGCTTCAGAGACAACTGGTGGAGGCTCAGCTCTGCCCTTCACAGGGCTGGGCCTTGGACAAAGCCGTTAATCTCTCCGAGTCTCAGTTTCTTCATCTGTCAAGTGCAGATATTATACCAGCCTCACACAGTCATTGAGAGGATTACATTAGGAAATTACACAGCAGCACTTGGTAAACTGTAGTACCCTGTGTAAGGATTACAAACAGGGCCAACATTCAGCAATACACACTGATGTGACTGCCCTGGTTGTCAAAATATGGAAATACTTCCATACCGCTTGGCACATAGTCTCTGCCCCAAGACCCCCAGTGCCCCACCCCCACCCCCACCCCCCGAGCCCCTCCTAGGAACCCATGGACCTTGCCACAGAGCCCTGGCAGGTTCTAGGTTAGGCTAGTGTCTCTGTTGGTGCTGCCCTCCTGTACCAGGAGTTAAATATTTTTACATTACCCTCATCCTGATTCCTCCTTTCAGCTTTCAGGAGCCCTCCATTGAAACTGAAGGACCGAAAGATTTGTCTGGGTTCAGAGGCCCAGCCCAGGGCTCCTCAAGCCATGTCCCAGGAGGACACCCAAGGCAAGGAGGGAGGAGGGTGCCAGCTCACAGGGAGGAGAGAGGAGGGAGGAGGATGCTCTGCGGCCACCAGCACCCGCCCCGGCCCGGCTCCCACCTTCAGGAGGATGGTGTGGGACATGGAGGCGTTGGCATGGATGATGATGGTGGCTGTCTTGTCGTCCCGGATCTCCTTGAGGAGCGGGGTGGGGTCCCGGGTGTCATCCAGCATCCGGACTGAGAGGGTATCCTTGGAGATAAGGAATTGCCGGAGCAGCTTCTCTAGGTTTAAAAGGCCTGGAGGGGAAGAGAGGATGAAGCCCCTGAGGGTCCACAGGGCTGCCTTGTGAGACATCAGGGCAAAGCAGGTCAAGTGAAGACCTGGGCCCGAGGCAGGGTGGTGGGTCTGGCCCCACCACTGGCACTAAGCAGCCGCATCTTAACCTGAGCAAGTTTCTTAACGGCTGTGGGCTTCTTTCTAAAATAAAAAGAACGCTCCTGAGCTCCCACTGCTTCCCCCAACTCCCTCGGGAATGCCCTTTTAAAGTGGAGAATGAGGCTTCCTGAGCAGGATGGGAGAATCCCCCCTCCTCACAGCCCTCGGGAGCAGAGACCTCCAGGCCTGGGTTTCTTTCCCTAACTTGGCCACTAACCCACTCTGTGACCTTTCCATGTGGCCAGGTCTCTTGGCCTCAGTTTCTTCACCTGAGAAATGAGAATACTAACAGCGGCCAGCCGCAGGGCTATGGCGAGGATGAAATAAGGTAACAAGTAAAGTGCTTGGGCCCGAGCCTCGTACGTGGTAAACCCCAGACGTGTTACAGCTGGCTCTACGAAAGCCTTCCCTTCCACTGTGGGGGTGGGGGAGCAGTTCCCTCAAGGTCACAAGGCCCAGAAAATAGGTCCAGCAAAACCCTTGAACTCCTCAGGACACGAGCTGCATTGAGACAAGGTATTATTATGATCTTAAAAGAACAGCCTTTGAATTGCACTCCAGCAGGCAATAATGTGGGCCCAAAACAACGGAAGATGGGACTGTGAGCTACGGACTCTTCCCCTCGCCCCTACTTAGGGGCAGTGGAGGGAGGAGGAGGTTGGAATGTGTCCCTGAGAGACAGGGTCTTTCTTCTGCTTTGTCTCTGAAAGGCAGGCCAGGGGCAGGGTGGGAGTGGGAGTCCCCTGGGAAAACAGTGGTCTCAATTCCAATGGAAAGAGACCTACAGGCATTTGCTCCCAAAAGCAATGACAAGAGTAACATTTATTGAGTCCTTACTGTGTTCCAGGTAATGGGCTAAACATTCGACAGGGCTCATCTCATGTAAGCCCTCATGACAATCCTATAACGTATTATAATCCCACGGCACAGAGGAGGACGTGAGGCGGGGAGATGAGTGACTCTCCCGGACGCCGTCTCCACACACTGTGGATGGTGTGGGAAGGACTGGCTCTCTAACCAATCAAAGTCCCCAGGCTCCAACTTCTGTACCGGCTAAGGGGATATTAAATGCAGGGATGCCTTGAATACGACCCCCAAGACTCCCCCTGCACAGGTTACTTACCCTCCTGCCCCTTGAGGATCAAAAGGTAAGAGAGAGGGGGCTCTGAAGAGCATCATATCCACCTTCCTCATTTTGTAGGGAGGTGACAGGACGTGCCCAGTCACACCGGGACACAGCTGGGACCAGAATTCCCATTTTCTCATCTCCATCCAACCCTCTTCCCATGAGACCAGGCTGCCTCTTAGGACAAACACAGCAGGGGGCAGCAGGCACAGAACCCAGAGGAGGCCCCGAGGACATGCGCCTCCGGACTTGGGGAGGAAAGCCCACACTTGGTATGTGGTTTTAACAAGAAAAAAGTAGCAGGGTGGAGCACAAGGGCCTGACATGACGGAGACAGGAGCTCTGGGAAAATGGTGCCAACCCCTATCCTCCCATCACAGGTCCTGAGGAGACGGTCCAGAGAGCTGGAGGCTGCGGCAGTGACGGGGAAGCCCTGGGAGGGCCTGTTATTCACAAAGAGGCGTCAAAAATGGTCCAGCTGTGCAAGCCACAACATCAGGTTGGCCTTTCCTTCCTCCCCCAACAGGCCCTCGACAGAGATTTGTAAAGATCCACAGCCATCTCTGCCCCATGCAGCCCCTCACCACTGGCCTCTATCAAGAATGGCACGTCTGCTTCCTTCATTAACTAAAATTTCACTTTACTCTAATCACCACTTGGTTTCGAAGTAGCTTCACTATGTTGCTGGGCACTTCCTGCCATTCCTGATGTGGAAGATCTGGATTCAAGCTCAAGGTCAGCCCTCACTGGCTGTGTGACCTTGAGAAGTCATCTAACCTCTTCAGGGCTCCATTTTTCATCTGTAAAATGGGTGTAACAGGTGAGAACTCACTGAAATCCTATGCGGAAGCACCCCGTGAGCTGGAGTGTGTGGTATCGATTCTTGTATTTACTCATCCTCACAAGAGCTCAAAGGGCAGGCGTGGCTCGGTGAGGCAGAACGAAGAAGGAGGAGAGTACAAATCTGTTCAACCGACACTCTCTGCCCTAAGTGCAGGCACTGGGCCAAGACACCAGCAGAGAAATGGATCAGACACAGACCCTGCCCTCCAGGAGCTCAGAGTCCAGGGACTTGCAGCTAAGTCTGTAACGAAGTTCAAATCAAGTAGCTATTTTGTTTGATGTCCTAAATAATCTGGTTTTCTATGGGGCAGCCTCATTCTGTCCTATATGTAAAATGGAGGGAATATTCACACCCTTCCTCAGAGATGATGTAAAAACCAAAATCCCACCTGCACAAAGGTCTGAGTACCTGACCCACAAGACACTCTAGCAAGGAGGTTGCGGGTGGCCATGAAGCTGGTGCTCCTGGAGTCTCGGCCATCCCCTTGGCTCAAGAAGAGATCTGCATGGGCATCCTATGGGGGAGGGAGCACTGCAGCTGGATGGGTGAGTAAAGGAGGGGTGGCGGAGGGAACCCCACAGTTCATAGAATGTAGCAGGAGAATCTCTGGTGCTTGACTGGGAAAGAGGCCAAATCCCCTAGGATCCTCCAGATGGGCAATGAAATTCAGTGGGACGAGACAGAAAAGCCTGGGGGATGACAGTAGGATTATGCACAGCATGGAGATGCCCGGCCATGGCAGCCCAGGGGCCCTTCACCCCTTTAAAATTGGCAGGTGCACCAAGCTCCCAGGGAAAAGATTCCCCCAGATGTCAGATGAACTGGGGACCCTACTCCAATCAATGCCCAGCATGCCCCATCCCGCTGTCCCTTGGGGTGCTCTGCTGCCCTTTAAACGAGGAAGCAGCACCCTCCAGCTCACCCAACACACACTCCGTGTGCTGAGAGGCAGGGCAGGAGAGGGGAGGGGAGAAAGTCAGGGAGTCCTCGGGAGGTCTGCATCCCCACCCAGGATCTCCTTTCCGTCACTCGTTTCCCAGCCTGGACCGCACCTGGCTGCAAAAAGAGCACAAGGTCTGGATGTGAATCCCAGCTCCAGCATGCCACGTAGTGAGTCAGTGTGGGCAATTCCCCCCACCCCACCACACTTGATTGTCCTTATCTGTAAAATAAGGGTGATAACCACCTGACAGGGGGAGTAAGAGGATGTCACGTAAGCAGAAGAGTGTCTGTCACCTAGAAGGTGCTTCACAAATCTGGTTTCTATTCTGCCCTCCCCCACCCATGCACATCCTAACCATCCTTCACCCCACCTTCTCCCTGAAACCTCCTCTCCATTCTCCAGCCTCTACCCACTTCTCACTTCTCCCAATTCTTACCCAATCCATAAAATATACCCTTGGTTCTAAACCATACAAAATATCTGATAGCATATACATATGCATTTATGTATATATATCACAATATATAACATATACTAATTATTTCACAGCCTTAGGTAGGGATCCCATGTCAAACTTCTCTGCACATTCCCCGTGTGAGGCAGGGTGCACGGTGCTTGCTGGTGGACTGAACTAGAAACTCTGGAGAGAAGAGTGAGATTCTACACCCTAACAGACCAGGAGAGCAGCAGTGCCAGGGGGGAACGAACACCACGTCACTTGAGGAACAGCTGAAGGAAAGGGGTGCCTGCGTGAGGAAGAATGGGACGGGCTGTCACGAGACAGAATTGCTCTTGGCAGCCTCAAGGACTACACCAGGAAAAAGGAGTGGATGAAAGTCATAGGGAGACACACTTAGCTCAACCTAAGGAACAACCTCTGTTCAGGCTGTCTAAAGATGCAGTGGGCTGTATCATAAGGCAGTGAGTTCCCCATCCCCGGAGGTAGTCAAGGAAAGACTGAAGCCCCTCTTGAGGATTTTTGTAGAGGGAATTAAACCAGTGGATGGAGAGTAGAACTAGAAGAATGTGATGTCTTTCCAGCCCACAGATTCTCTAATTTTATGAATCAGAAGAGGATAGTTTTTTTATTCTAAGCAGTGGAAGGAATTTGCAGAAGAGAAAGTGGGTCTAGTTATATTAAGAATACTAGGAGTTTTTCAGTGCATTTTGGCATTTTCCAATTGTCATTCTTCTCACTTCTATCCGTTTAATGGAACTAAGGGATTTACCAAAGGCAGCTGCCATCAGAGGGGTTAAAAGCTGCTCTCTTCCCTGGCTTCCCCTCCACCTCCACCCCAACCCTCCTCTCCTGTGAGACCCTTGGCCCAGCAGCGGGTCTGCCTGCCAAGTTCAAGGCTGAGAGGGACCAGGGGAACCTATTAGTCTCACTCAGGATGCCACGGGATGGATGGATGAGAGACTCGGCAGGCGGGTTGTTCTGGGAAGGAGGAGGGAGGCTGGCTTCTGGAACGGGAAGGCAGGGGGCCAGGTGGGTGGGAGGAAGATGGAGAGGCTGTGAAAGGCACAGCTGGGGTTGGACAGGGCCGAGGACAAGGATACAAATACCTAAGCAATGGGTCAGCCGGGGACACAGAGGACCCTTGTATCAAAAAGTAAAATTTAAAAAAACACCCACTTCCACTGGCCTCCCCCTCCCCCCGGCTGCTTCCCTTGGCTGCCGGCTCTGGTTCTGCAACACGCGCATGTTCCCGGAGGTGCAGCACCCTCCAGTCCCGTGGGAGGCCGCTGACGGAACAGTGACCTCAGAGGTTCGTGGGGAGGACGTAGTGAGATGGTGAGTCCACCACTGTGCACACGCCCGAACCGGGCAAGTCTTCATTCCCCTTCCCCTCGCCAGGCGCACACGCCTCAGGCGTGTGGTTTTTAGACCTTTTCCACGGAGGGATTCTGACAGAGAGGATGCGAGTCCAGATGTCGCCGGGCCGGGATGGGCACAGCACAAGTTCAAGTGCTTGAACAACGTGTTTCACCCGCGTCTCGGTTTTGTCCAACCCGCGCCTGGGTTTGACCCCAAGAACAGGCAGGGAGGGCTAGACCCCGGGGGCCAGAGGAGGAGACAGAGAGGGCACGGGGCAGCAGGCAGAGGCTTCCCGTTCACAGGACTGTCTGCTCCCCTGCTTGGCCACCGAGCTGTCCCCTTCTCTGAGGGCAAGGACGGGAGTGGGAAGACCTGGCTCTGTGCTCCCATCAGTGTGTGTTTCTGCTGGGCCCTTGGCTCCGGGGCCCCGCAGGCAGCCCTGCCCTGAGAAATGCCCTCAGTGTCCCTAAGCTCCTTCACTGGTCGTTGATTTTAGCCAACAAGTGCCCTGGGAGGCAAGTGTTATTCTTACCCTGGGTAGAGATCCAGTCACCAAGGCGGGGGAGATGCAGTGACTGAGGTAGTAGAGCTGGAGAGCCCAGGGCAGGCCGAGATCCGAGTGCTGGCCTCCAACTGACCACTCGAGTTGGCATCGGAAGGCCTCAGTGCTCCCACGAAATAGGAAAGATGGTGGGTCCCTCACTTGTGTGTCTTCCACAGTGTTTGGAGAGGCAGGGAGAGGAGGTAACAAGAACTGTGTGACCTGGAATGTGGACTTAATCTCTCTTCTTCGTGCATATAATGAGAATGTTTACAGAGCCCATCTTACACGGTTATCGTGAGGTCTAAATGAGATCATTTAAAACCCGTAGCAGAGTGTCTGGCACATAGTAAGTCCCCAGTAAATGATTAATTTTGTGTTGCTATAAGCAAAAGGCCTCCACAGCACCTCCTAGGGGTGCCACGGGGAAAGCCCACTACTTCCCAGTTACTCTCACACTGGGCCCTGAGTATGGTTCCCTACCCCACCCCCCCAATCCTCCACCCTCTACAGCCACAACCAGGGTTGCAGGATGAAGTAACAATAATCAAATGTGTATTATGTTCCGGGTCCAGATACCTTCCACCCAATTACTCTGAGATGCATTATTATCCCCACTTTACACAGGAGGAAACTACGGCTCAGAGAGGTAGAATGACCTGTTCACTTGGTCTGACTCCAAAGATGGTTCTCTTTTGACTGCACCATCTGCATTTCTCTTCAGCTGCACTTCCTCCCCGGGAGATCAGAGTCTGCTCCTCTCCGACAACCTGGACCGAGTTGAGCCAACACAGGAATGGTATCAGGACAGCCGCAAACTCTGGTCATTCTGCTCCAGCTCCTGACCTGGCCTTGTTCAAAAGGATCCAAGGAAGGAAGGAAAGGAAAACTCGTGCATGCTGAGTGTTCCCTAGGTGTGGACACTGTGGTATGCCCTTTGTGTATGGCATCCTATTTAATCTTTCAACCATCCTGGGAAGGAAGTGCCACCATTCCCATTTTATAGATGAGACTATAGAGGCTAGCGAGTGCCTAAGTCACTTTCCCAAGATCACACAGGTAGTGAGTAAGCAACAGAAGATGTAGGAGCACAGGACACATGTCACAAGAAGGACATTAAAATACTTAGAAAGAGCAAGCATTAAAAAAAGATGATTTGAGCTATGTAAAAAGATACCAGGAAAACACACAGCACATTACACCTGTGACCACAAGATTGGAAGGCTCAGGGTCCATCTTGAGGGTCTCAAAAGGCAGCTCCATGGCAGGGCTGTTTGATCTCACCAAACGGGCCTCAGGGGCCATAGCAGAGAACCCCAACTCCCTTGGAAGCCCTCTAACAGCAAACTGCCCCAGGCTCCGTGGGGATGCGTGGACAGCCATGCCTGGGCTCCTCACATCTCCCCCAGCCTCATTAGAACTAGGCACTTGCAGATGTTCTGATTTTTTTTTTCCCCATTGAAGAAGAATAATATAACCTCTAATACAACTCTACTTGGTCCAAAAGCTGCTCATTAAAAATCTACTTTTGGGAAGAAGGAGAGTAAGTGGTATGATTCCCCAGGGAATGATCTCCGTTATGCCTAATTTTGATGGCTGGAAAATAGAATTAGATTCCTGTTCCTAATTTGACTTGCAGTGTCTCTTGGCCCTGCATTAATAAGGAAGATGGACGAGTGTCTCCTCCCCAGCTCTGGGCTGCATTTCCCTTCAATTCCTCATTTCTTCATCCTTTGATTGGATGTTTAATCCTCTTTGCCCTTGAACTTCTCCTGCTCTGCCCCTTCCTTCCCCTGGCTCTGGTGGGAGTCACTCAGCAGCCTCAATGGATGAATTCTCCAAGCAGAGACGACACAGCATGGTTGATGAGTCCTGTCTGGGCTGCAGGCCGGCCTCCCAGGACCTCGTCTGTGCTCAGCCATTGCACCCTGCTCAAGGGCGCAAGGGGACACACCGCTCCTGAGAGATCTCTGCCCTTCAAAGGACATTGTACCTGCCAGGCAGAGCCCGCCCTGAGCCACCACTCTGAGGCTGTGTGTGCAGCCCAGGAGGGTGGGAGGGGCCATGGAGGAGGAACCCCAGCTCAGAGTCAGAGGACCCCAGTTAGGGTCTTGGCATTGCCATGTACCAGCTGTGTGACCTTAAGGGAGTCCCTTCACAGCTCCAAGACTGTTTTCTCAGCTCTAGAACAACTGTGGAGGAGGGAGGTAAAACGGTAAAACAAAGGTGAAAGTGCTTTGCAATCTGCAAGGAAATGTTTGAATGTCAATTCTGATGGAAAGAGTCCTGGGCTAGGAGGCAAAAGTATCTAGCATAGTGCTCAGTAGGTGCTTAACAAACATCTGAGCAACTCATAGCTCGGTAAGAGCTGAAGCAGAGGAAACAAGGCTCAGTTTAAAAGCAAGAGGGACTGTGGCTAGACACAAGAAAGAACTTCCTGTCAGATTAGTGAGACATTGCACACAGCACTGAGGAAGACTGCAGGAGAATCTTTGCATGAAGATATACACAGCCTGTCCTCTAACTCTCAACATTCCCGCTGTGTGCGCAGGGTGTGCCAGTTCAGTCCTGCCTGAGTGGGCTTGTGGCAGAAATTTCCAGTGGACAATCCCTGATTCTGCGACACCATTTGGTGGGGCAAGGATGCCACACGCAGAGGGCCACCTGGTGGAAAGCAACGTTTCCCAACTGCGTTCCCTCAAACACTAGCATCCTGTGGGCTTTTAGATCAGCATCTTTTGGGGGCCTCTGGTCAAACCAGTTTGGAAGATGATGAGGTAAATAGTTGTTTGGCCGCAGGACAACTCAGAGTGTCTGCGCTAACGTGTGCTGTTAATCTCCACGAGGGGGAAATAGAATGAAGTGTTATCCAAACATTTCGTTCTTTTTTCCTTTGGCCACAAAACCCTCATCATCTGAAGAAGCGCTGCCCAACAGAACTGCCTGTGACGATGGGAACGTTCTGTACCTGCACTGCCTAGATGTGGCCATCGAGCACTTACATGTGGCGATGAGACTGAGGAACTGGATTTTAAATTTCATTTAACTTTAAAATGGGACATCCCAACACCTCCAAACCCACTGGGTTGTTGTAATAATTAAATCAGGTATAGCAAAAGCACACACAGTTGGGACTCACTTTGTTTCTTGGGTAGCACAGCACAAGTAATCAATCTGTGTTGAATAAATGAACGAACACACCTGTGGAGGCAGTCAGGTGCAGAGGCCTGGTAACAAAGGTGGTTCTGACCCTGGACAGAGAGGGGGCTCTTGTTTCCCGATGCTGTAGGGATTCTGGGGTGGAGGAAGGCTGAAGCATGCAGAGCAGTTCTGAGAAGCCATAGACAGGAGCCCTGATGGAGATGGCATTCCTCTGCCAGTGCAGCCCACCTCAGACCTGCAGGATGAGACCTGCACGGGTGAGCCGTGCAGGACGCAGGTGCCTGTGGCTCGTGCACGGGGCCCCAGTGGCAGCCAGTGTCCAGCACCTGCCTGACCACGTGTGGGTGCACAGCTGCCACCGGGAGCACGCAGATGCACAGATTTGCTGCAAAGTGTTGGCTGAAATTTAGCTAAATCTATAAACACTAAATTTATGTTACAAATTGTCTGAGAGTCAGAGAAAATGCATTTCCAAAACCTGCATTTCCAAAAAAAATGCTTCAGCAGGAATTGACCTTGGACCTTGTTCCATCAGCAAAATCCGTTCTCTAAGGGAAGAAGCTCTTCAACCCATCAAGTACAAATGCATCCAATTTTATATTTTCCCTCTGTCTCTCTCTTTTTGTAGCTCCTTAACAATGAGGCTGAAAATGTGGGAATTGAGTTTGCAGATGCAAAAAAGGCTTGGCCAGCCTCCCTGTAACCCAGTTCATCTCTGTTCCGTCCATGCACCTGGCAAAGGGTGCTCCTGGACCGCGCACCCTCTCTCTGTCTCTCTCTCTCTCTCACACACACACACAGACACAGACACACACACACAGACAAGGATACATGGGAATGCTCAAACCCTCTGGTTATCATCCCCACGATCTGAAGGATCCCTCCCCATCCTGGCGTATCTCCAGCCAGGGGCAAATCAATCAGGTTGAAATCAACAGAGCAGACTGTCTGGGGCAGAGCCAGCTTGGGGAGACTTACATTCTGCTTTGGCACAGATGAGGCAGGCGGTGGTGCAGTTGAAGAAGTTCAGGATCCCAGCCACAGCCACGCTGATGTCGGTGTTGCTGGGGTGGAGGTTCAGGGTTGTGAATCTCTGGAACTGGAGCTTGATAAATTCCTCTGGGGCCACTTTGAAATGAGGGACCTGGGAGGAGGGGCAAAAATGGGCAGCAGGGAGGATCCAGAAGGAGTGAGAAAGAAAGAAAGAGGGATATGTGAGACAAGGCTGCGGAGGGGGATTCTTTTACGTGAAACCTCGCCACTCATGGTGGGGGAAGGAGCCTGCAGGACTCAGGGCACCTACTCCCCAGGAGGAAGAGGAGATGATGTCCCTGACAACGCTAAAGATAGGAAGACCCGGGCTGGGAAACCTTTCATCCGGAGACCTGTATAATGTACTGTGGATCTTGGAGCTGGGGTCTGTAGCCCTGAAAAGGCAAACGAATAGGTCTTTATTCTCAAAGGAACTGCCCACTGCTGGGCAGCGAGACAAATGGTTCTTGAAGGCATAATCTTTACAACTATTTTATTTGTAGTTAATAAATCAGAGCAGAGATGGCAGAAGGAGAAAGACAGCGCCCTGGGGACTACGAGAAGAGCCCCACTAGTCCAGCCCAGCCAACAGGTGTATAAACCAGCTCCCAACAAACTTCCTGGGTGAAAGCCCGGGATAGATTCCTGGGCAGACATGCATATGGAGGAGAAAGCACCACAGGCTGAAGAACCATCTAGAGAGCTCCCAAATGGAGCCAGGTAAATAAACACCTGCTTTGGCTTCATGACCACAGTGTCAGCTTCCCTCTGCAACTATTACTGACATTTCTGGGAGGCAATGCCCCTTCCTTCTGCTTCTCTTCTCCTGGGAAGAGATGTTAACAGGCTGTGATGGCTGCTTTATTGGTGGCTTAGGCTATTGGGTCGGTAATGGGAAGTTAAAACGTAATAAGCTGCCATCCACCTTGATTTTATTCTGTCACCCTCATATCTGGTACCTAGAGCTAGGAGAGCGGAAGGCTGGTTGGTGCCTCTATGAGAGATGGGTCTGAAACCTCAACCCTCATCCTCCCTTAGGACCAGTGCCTTGTGGGAGGGCCAAATTACTGCAAGTATGGGTTTGGATTGATGTTAAAGCAAGTTAGATTGAGGGTAGACAGCAGGAAGAACTTCCTGATGGTTTGTTTGTTGGCTCCTAGAGGGGTTATTCATAAATCATTGCAGAAGTTTTCTTTGGCTGGGCTGGCCCAGAGTCTGGGATGATGTTGGCATTGTGTCTGTAGGATTCTGCTACCTTATCCTTTTAAGCTTCTGGGAGAAGTCAGCCAAAGACCAGAGCTCCTCTGAGATTAGGGTGAGGGGAGAGTAAAGATTTAGCAGAAACTAGGGAGAAAATTCCTGAATTAAATTAGGATTAGCCCTTGAACCATAGAGAGAGGACAACCAATATTTTCCAGCAGAGACTGAAAAGTGCAGAATTGGGGAGAGCCTGGAGAGTTAAGAAAGAATTCTCTGAAGAGTGACCTTGGACGTGTCATAAAGGGTTTTTCTTCCCACTTACATTTTGCATCCCATACAATCTGCCTAAAATGAATAACAAATGCACTTTGAAAGGAAGATAGAGCACAAAGGGGCAAGATGGAAGCCAAGGCTGGGCAGGGGCAGGGCGGCAGGCTGGCTGGCTTACACATTTGAGCATCTCTGATCAAGGCCCCCCTGTGTGGCCATCCAGCCTACCAGGTCCCATTAGCAGCTAACTCACCATGCCCCCCCACCAATAGAATGTACCCGTAGAGATACCCTTGAATCCATGGATCCTAGAGACACAGCAGGGAAAATACTCGGGAAGGTGAAAGACAAAGGGGTTTTGCAATCTGTAGACTTAGGTTTGCACCCAGATTCTGCTGTGTGATTTGGGGCAAACTGCTTAACCTATGTAAGCTTCATTACAGCGGAGGTAACAGTGGTGCTTCTTGGAGCTCTGGGATATCAAAGGAGATCCCGCATCTGAAGGACATAATAGCTCAGGACCTAACATGTGGTAAGTATTGAGGCAATGCCTTTCTCCTTCCCTCCCCACTTTCTCCCAAAATCTAGGAGCTCCCCAAAAAGCTCTTGGGGCGTATGTGCAGGAGGTGAGGGCTGATGGGCCTCTCTAGGAAGGGGAGTTGCTGGAAGCCTCCAGCACAGCCTGCCATCTTGAAGGCTCTGATGGGCCCAGGCAAGGATGGCCCAAGCCAATTCCTGAATCTCTCTCTAGGACAAAGATCAATCCATAATTGATTTGCAATTGCAAATGCATCATCATGGAGGTGCCTGAGGGGAGGAGAGGTGAGTGGAATGGAAGGGAGGGCAGCAAGGCAGAAAGCGCCCAGCCACAGGGGCTACGGAGATGTTAGCAGCATTTAAAGGAATGAGCTCCTTGGGGAGAACTCCATTTCTTTTCTCTGAAGCTGAAGGGAATCAGTATAAGGCAGTTCAGCCTCATAAAATAGTAAAAGAAATGCATAATCTGAACAGAGAGGAAAGGTTGCTCTGGAAGGAACATGATCAGACAAGGAGAGAGTACCATCTGGCAGTTCCCTGGGCAGTGCAACCTGTCTGGCTGGTCAACGGCACAGGGACCTGGGGCAGGATGGGGACATGGTTGCGAATCAGGGTCTCTGCCTCAGGCCTGAAATGCCAAACAGGGTTAAGGAATGTGTGAGCTGAGATAAAATACCCACTGAACCCCAAGAGGAGGCCATGCAGGAGTGGGAATTGGGGGGATGACTGTAAGGGACATTGTGATGGGGAGGAACGTGTGATGGGGAGGACGGAGAGAGCAGAAAAGAGACAATGTGGAGCGGAAGTCTTGGCAACCTCACTTGCTGAAGATCAGAGGGATTGCTGAAATAACAACCTGCCACACATTTGAGCTATTACTTGGAGCATGGCAAGAAAGATTTAAATTAAACATCGGTGGAACTTCCTGGGGCCAAGGCCTGTGAGATGCTAGAAGAGACTGCAGCAGGACAGAAGCTCCTTTTTTGGCCTGGGCTGGTGCAAGAGTCATCTTTCAGGACATCTAGCGGGTAGGGGATGGGGAGTTGTCAACACAGACCCGGCCCATGGTCAGAAGGCTCGGGAGGCTCAGCCTACAGAGCAGTGGCCTGGCACTGGGGAGCAGGACAAACCACAAGACTGGGGCTAGGACTGCATGGCACTCCAATGTGCAGGTACCAATTCTGAGAGTGGGCTCATAAACCAGGGAAGATAAATATTCTGCCCAAAGCCTGAGGGACTCACCAAGCCCTCTGATCATAAGAGAAGTAGGGGCATCAAGGGAGTAGGTTTTGGGGGGCCCAGGGCAGGCAGAGGCCTATCTGCTGCTCCGCTGCCTCTGCAGGAGCAGCTCACTGAGGAGTTGCCCTGTCCTATTTCTAAGATCCTCCCAAGACTAAAGCTTCTGGAAGGCTGAGCCTCCAGGCCCCTAGGACAGGCACAAGATTGATCCTTCCTTCCTCTGTCCTCTGCCCTGCTCCCTCCCTAGCTCCTGACTTTGTGCCCCTCACCAGCAAGCTCCGTCTGTTCCCAAAGCACCTGGCTAGAAGGCCCTTGGGAGCAGAGAGAGGCTAAGGGGTCACTTTGCCACCGTCTCCAGGGACATATCTGAAGGGGAAGGACTGATTGATTCCAGGAAGGACTAGGAAAGATTCCAGCAATAGACAGAATGTCTGAAGTTTCAAGTTTGTTTCCTCCAGGGGAAAAGGAGGGAGAGAGTTGATGGAACAGGGAGGAAGCTATTACTCGGAAACTCATCCTGACCATCTTTACCTCCCCTGGAACTAGAACTAGAGGAAACGGACTCAACACTCCGAAACTAGAGCGATCCCAGTTAGAGTGACACCTGAGGAGGAATGTACTGATTGGAGAAGTGAACACTGGAAATGGTGAATGAGGAAGAAAGCAAAATAAAATCTCTCTTCTAGAGAACTTATAAAATAGAGTTTTCAAACTTAATTTTAGTAATAAAATGTAGCAATGCCTTGCCCCCAAGGCATTCTTCCCCAGAATCCCAAAATCTAAACAGATAACCAGGGAGCTGCTCATGTGGAGCTCAGACCTGCCCTCTGGGCCTCCCCCAGACCACTACCCTTCCCTGCCTCTCCCTCTACCCACCTCCAGCAAGCGGACCCCTGCAGCACCCTAAGACTCGGAGGAGCTCAGCTTGAAAATCCTGCTGTGAAATCTGTCCTCTAAGTCCCCTCCATCCAAACAACATAGACAAAAGTAAGTGTCCAACCAAGGACCACTCCTTTGATTTGTAGTGATGTCCTTGTTAGTGACACCAACCAGGTCGTGAGGGGCTCCTCCAGCCCTTAAGAATCTATGACATCTTTGGCCCGGAGCACGCTGCCAGCCCGCAGACAGTCCCCCAACCCGCCCAGCACTCACCTCTTTCTCCCCACAGATGTTGCTGATGATGGAGCTGGAGGCCGGGCTGGAGGACGGTCCCAGGACGGCGACCACCCCCTTGGGGAGAATCTGACACACTGCAGCCAGCACGGGGGCAGAGGTGGGAGCAGAAGAGGAAACAAGGCACTCATCAGGGGGCCATGGGCCGACCACTTGCCTGGGCCTCCAATCTTCACCCGCTGCCCCCTCACCTTCCGCCCACCCCTGCCCCCACTCTTCCAAACCCCCTACCTCTCCTCTCTTGGACTACTAGGCTCCAGGACAGTTTTATAGGACTTTATGGACAGTATTAAATGAGGAAATGATCCAGGTTATGACAACATACGGCCACAGCCAACAGGGTATATAAATTGTCTGGGCTGTCACCGAAGGACAGAGGCTAATGGCAGAAACCTGCAGATTCCATCCCCTGGCTTGGCCTGCAGTGTGGGTGTTGGGAGCCGGGGCACAGCTGCTGCAGGGGTGAGGGCCCGGCTCACAGAATGGCCACCTGGTGTGCAATCTATTGACCCCCTCAAATATAAAGAAAGAGAGTCTGGGGAGGAAGAAAGGCAGACAAGCAGAGGGACGAAGGGTAGTGAGGATGGTGCAGGCAGAGAAGAAAGCAGACTCAGCTCAAGTCAAAGGGAGCAGGAGAGAGAGAAGAGAGCGAGTGAGAGGCAGAGAGGGGTCCCATCTCTCAAGGCCACCCTCCATGCACCTGAGCCGGCCCGGAGCCTGGCATGCCTGCCTCTCTGAGTGGGTCAGCCGCTTGCCTGACCAGCCAGCACGCTCTGACCTTGTGCCTCCTACGGGGAAGGCGCCCTTCCCTCCTCCCCTCTGGACACTCACTGTCCTGTCAAGGAGCACCTCGAACGCCTTCTCCTTACACCTGCCTGGGCTCCTTTAGGTGAATTAATCCTCACCAGGGCTCCTGAGACCCGTGGTTTGTCCCTCTGTTCTAAGACCCTTGTAAATGTGTCCGTTTCAGTTTGTTGTTTAGATGTCTTTCTCCTCTCACTAGATTTCAAACCCCTTAGGGCAGCAGCGGAGCCATATTTACGTCTAAATCCCCACTTGTCACTTCCTCAGCGTCCAGTACAATGTTTCCTAGGTGCCCAGTTCCTATTCGTTGAACGAATGAGTGGATGGATGGGACATGTGGTCAGAACAGGAGAGGATCTAAGATTTTAAAATGCCAGAGACTGAGATAGAAAGGACAGGCAAGAAAGGAGGAAAGAGATGGAGAGAGAACACAAGATCATTCTCAGGATGCACATTGTGGTATCAGAACCTTGAGCCATCCCTCGGAATACGCACCACGATTCCCTGTCACTACAAGACATCCTTCTCTGCAAAACTCAAAGCTTGATTGTGGACACATTGTCCTCCTACTCACATCAAGAGTCAGGCAGAGCCATTTTCCAGGTCAGTAAACTGAGGTTAAGGGATCAGTCCAAGGATCCTCGTTGAGTCAGCTGCAAAGCCACACCTGCAACCTGGATGCTCTTTCTTCTAGGGTAGAGCCCTAACCATTGGCCCACACAGTCAAGTGATAGCCCTAATGGGGCACAGGTGGTGGGGTAGAGCACCAGGGTTCAAATCCCAGTGTTGCAATTGACCACACAAATGAGAGATCTGTGAGGTCTTCTCTCAGCCTGCGGGTCGGCCAGGGATCCTGCAACATGGCAGATCTCAGATGCCTGAGAGGAGGCGGGCATTGTGTGCCCGAGGGGACTCATCAGTTCTAAGTGTCAGAACCATCCCCAGTGACAGAGTAGCCAGGACCAGGCTTTCTCTTTGAAGAATGCTCTTCAAAGTTCAAGCTATTTCCATATGAGCTATCTCACGTGATCTCAGCCAACTTAACTCTTATGCCTGCTGGGTGCTGTAAGTTCACAAGAGCACAAGGCCGTCAAGTTCCTACAACAGCCTCGGAGAGATAGCCTCGGAGAGATAGCCTCGGAGAGATCTTAGTTCCCGATTTCACCAATAAGGAAACAGCATCCAGGGGATGTTAAGCAACCCCCCTAAAGTCACACACCTAACAAAGGTCAGAGCCAGCACTGGAATTCAAGTCTGTTGACCCATCCAGGGTCCACTCTACTCTCTCACAGCCACCTATTTTGTCCACCCTACTCCTTGCAGCCACTTCACCCCTCTCTTCTCAACCCCCCACAGTTGAGGTCCTCACTCCATCTCGTTCTACTGACTCTGCTTTCCCAAGATCACCACTGACCTATTATCAGCTCCCATCCTACTCTTTTTGCAGCATTTGATGCTGCTGATTGCATTTCTTAAATTTCCTAATGCCTTCCCATCCTGATTCTCATCCACTTCTCTGATCAGTCTTTCCCACTTTCTTTGCTGGCTCCTCTTCCTCCTCCTAACCGCTAAATTCCAATTTTATCCATGCCTCACTTCCCCTGGGCAATCTCACCCTTGCCTCTGGCCTCTACTCTCATCTTTACCCAGGTGACCCTACACTATGACCTATGTCTTGACTTACAAAATCAAGTTCCAACCACCTGCTGGATGCTGCCACAGGGACTTCCCTCTGGCATCACGTACTCAACACGTCCACAGCAGAGAGGCAGAAAGCACGGTCAGTAAGAGCTTGGACTTTGATGTAAGACTCTGGGTTTGAGTCTTGGCTCTGTCACTTACTAGCTGTGAGACCTTGAGCAAGTTAACCAAACCTCTCTGGGCCTGCTGCCTCATCTACTGGGTTACTAAGAGCACCTCTCTCAGAGGGTTGTGAGAATTAAAGTGACTTAATACATACAAAGTGCTTAGAATGGTACTGATATACTACATGACTCTTATTATTATGCCCATGACATAATATTTGCCATATACTTTTCATACATAATCTGATTTGATCTTCACACTTCTAGGAAGATTCATTATTATCTCTACTTTACTGATGGGGATTAGAGAATTTAACTTATTCAAGATCACAGAGGTAATATATGGTAGAGCTGAGCTTAAACTTGGAGCAGGACCCAGCACCAAAGCCCAAGGTCTTAACCACTCCACCCCCTTAGCACCTTAAGCTGCAACCACAGTCGCCCTTGACTCTTCCTTGCCTTCCCTCACTGAATCTGTCCACCCGCTATACCGTTCAGGGGCCAGGTTCTGACCGTTTGACCTGCTCATCTCCGCCGTCCCCTCCTTCCCACTCCTGCTGTCACTGTTCCAGGGCAGCCTCTTATACCACCTGCCTCCTAAGGGGTTTCTCTGTCTCCAGGATTCTTCACTTCCACTCCGTTCTCCAAACTGTGAGGCAAATTATAATCCTAAAACCTAGGTCTGTGTGGTCCCGCGGGGCAGAAAGCTTGCCTTATTAATCTCTGCGTCCTCTATACCCAGCCCAGGGCCTGACTCGGAGTTACGTGCTCCATAAATAGCTGTTGAACCACACTGAAGCCCGCTCAACACTTCCCATGGAAAATTGGAAATAAACTAAATGTCCAATCATAAGGGAATAGTTATCTAAAGTATGGGTCATATACCCAAATGGAATATTATTTAGGCATTTAAAATGCTTATGAACAGTTTATAATAGTATTAAAAATATTTATGTAATAATATTAAGAGAAAGAAGCAGGATATAAAGTTATATGAATATCTATATGAAGGCTACAACTAAGCAAATACAGAAAATAGTTATGCACTCAGGAATGACTGGAAGATGTGAGAAAAGCCCACCTTTACTGAATGCTAATTATGGCCCATTCTAAGCACTTTATATGAATTGACATTTAATTCTCAAAAGAACCTAATAAGATGGGTACTATTACTGTCACCTTCATTTTACAGACGATAAAACAGGACAGCAAAGTTAGAGAGCAGAGTCAGGATTCAAACCCTCAACTCCTAACTCCACAGTCAGTGCCTTAACCACTGTACCACACAGCCCCCCTTAGTTCACAGTGACTAACTGGGATATTAATAGAGATTGCCTTGGCCAATGGAACACTGAATAATTTTCTTCCCTTTTTTTCTTTACTTTCTATAATGAGCATGTACTCCCTTTATAACATATCATTATAAAAAATAAAATGTCATTACAAAAAATTTCTTCTGATGAGCGAGTAAAATCCAAATGGGTCTGACCTCAAGATTCTAGCTTTCCAGCCCTTTCTCCCATCGTGCCTCCTCCCCCTTCATGCTAGCTCACCTAGAACATTCTCCATATTTTCCTACCTGAGCCTGTTCTCTCTGACTAGACCAAGGCCTCTTAACCTGCTGCCTGAGGTCAGTGGGTAGAAGTCAGTGGTCTGTGAACATTTTTTGGGAAAAAAAATGACATAATTATTTTCTCTGACCCCTAACTGAAATTTAGCATGCCCTTCAATTGTGAATGTAAGCAATAAACCACAGTGTATTGACAGTACTGTGACTGTGTCAACGACAGACATCACCATGTTTTCACATCACATCACAGTGCTGCAGATATCTTGAAATGTCACTTATATTCATTGCTACTTCGGAATTACGCTCCTAGTTAGACCTGATGCTAGGCTTGGCTAGTTAATACATTAGTAAAGAAGCAAATATATTAATATATCACTATTAAAATACTTTAACTGCATTTCCATATAATTGGTTTCCTGGTCATCATATCTATTTTACTTTATTCATTTAAAAGCACTTCTCTACAGCAACTAGAAGGATGTGCAACTATGACATACAACTATCTACTGGGGCTTTGGGGAAAAAAAAAGGAGGAGGATTGGCAATAGATGTTAGCTCAGAGCCAGTCTTCCTCAGCAAAAAGAGGAGGATTAGCATGGATGTTAGCTCAGCGCTGATCTTCCTCACAAAAAAAAAAAATTTAAAAGCACTTCTCTGAGGTGTCCATTAGCACCCCCAGACTACCACGGTCTAGGCCCTCTCTTGCCCTTCTGCCTGGCAAACTCCTACTGATCCTCCAGCGCCCAGCTCAGATCTTGCCCCTGGACAAAAAGGCACCTCTCCTTCCCTATATTCACGTCACACTGTGGCTCTGAGTCAGCTCCGTGCTGGAGCTGCCTAAGAAACAGGTCAGCTTCCCTGTTCTCTGAATTCCTGGCCAGCTTCTGCCCTAAGCTGGCTCATTAATGTTGGGTCTCAATGGAGAGAAGTTTCTCCAAAAATTAAATTCTTATAGAAGGCCATAATTCCTTATTTCCAATTATAAAATCCAAAAGGGTCTGAAACTGGATGGTTTTCAGCAAACTCATTTGGTGGCAAAATCTGATCTAAATCGATGTGAAGCTATTTATAATATGTGAATATTTGAATATGAACATGCATTTATTTGAGTACACCATTCGGCCCAAGCCCCACCTGAGATGCTACTTAATATAGAGCATATGCACCACATGACCTTTCCAGCATCTGGAAATTTCTGGATTCTAAACACGTCTGGCCTCAAGTGTTTGTGGACCTGTGCCTGCTGTTCTGAGTGTTCAACTCCCATCTCTCTCACTGGATTGGAAAGTCGTTGTGGGCAGGGATCACAGCTATTCAGTCCTGGCAAAAAGGGATTGCTCAATGGATGTTTGCTCAGCTGAATTGAAATGATCCAAAATGAATCCAATGAAGTTGAATTATCATCTTCCCAGCAGCCACGGCTTGGGAATTTCCTGGGATCTAGGAATTGCTCTTTCATTCCCTATGAAGGATGCCCTGCTCAATAGAAATGGAAATCATCATTTATAAATGGCCTCAGCTCTGAAATTTCCTGGATTCTGATTCTGCAGGCCCTGGCCATTTCTGTGAGGGCCCCTAAGCAGTTTGTGTAAGGGATGGGAGACGAGGGAAGTACACTTTACCTCTGCCTCCTGGGGAGCAGGGAAGAGAGGGAACAGGGAGACTTGAGTGACATTGCCATGGCAACGAAGTTTCCCAGCCAGTGGAAGAGTTGGAAGGCAACCGTCAGAGCAGCTGCTAGAATAACAGACCACGATGGGGTGTTGTAAGAAGGAGGAACTTCTTCCCCTCAAGATGCCAGCTCCAGCCTTGGTTTGAAGTCCCCTTAGAAACCTGGGCTGGACAGCTGGTGCTCATGGGACCTTACTCCTTCCCTGAGTCTTCCCAGGGAGCGGAAGGACCTGGCTGTGATGCAGATGGTCCACCGGGATTAGTCATAGGCACCACTGATTGCAGGCCCCCTAGGGAAGGGGCAGCTCCAGGATGGGGATGAGGTAGCCAAGCCAGGGCCTCCTCACTGACAGTGTGGCGCTCGATGAGTCACTCAGCACTCTCTGAGCCAGTGTGGTAAACAACCCCGGCCATCGGGAGCTGACAGTGACGTGGGCGGAGGGGGCTGGGAGAACTCCGAGTCCTTCATGTAAAAACAGTTCACGGTGCTGGAGCGCAGGTGGAGCGGGAGGGCAAGGTCCCTCTTTATGCTGGTTATGCTGCACACTGAGACACAGTGAAGCCCTGATCGTCCCAGAACAGAGCAGACAATTACCTCAGTCGATGCCAAAGAACCATCCCCTCCCTGTGCCAAAGCTGCAGGAGCATGTTCCACTCTCAGCTCTCTTGGTCTCCGAGCTGAGAAGGGAGCGTGCAAGGGTGGAAGTGCCAGGTCTCTGCACCGGCAAACCCCACAATGGGGACCTCCCTGGTCAGAGTGCCCAGGGTATCAGAGAACTCAAAACTGCCATTGGCTCCTCTCATCAATGGCATATCGTTCAAAGCCACCAGCCTGGACCCAAAACACCGTGCAAGCAGCAACACCATTTCCAGGGGTCTTTCCACATGCAGGCACCGGGCTGGCAGCCAGGCTACCACCCTGAATCCTTACAATCACCTTGTGAGAGAGAAGTTACTATACTAATTCTACCACTAATAATAATAATAGGTGAAATGTATTAAGAGTTCACCCTATACCAGGCATTGCTCTAATTCTTATAAGTGCATCATCTCATTTAACCCTCACAACAACGTCAGGAAGTGAGAACTCTTATTCCCATTTTACAGATGAGGAATCTGAGGCCCAAGAGATGAGCCCACAGTGCCGGTAGAGCTAGGATTAGGATCCTGGTGTGTCCGACTCCAGAACCTGAGTTCTGACCACTAGTCTACACTGCTCTCCCATCCTGGCCCTCTCACCACTGCCCCCACAGAAACTCTGTTGTAGCCACGCCCATCTGTCATTGTGCCCCAAGGTACTGCATTTTTTCCTGCCTTGAGCCTTTGCTCATGCTATTATGTCTTCTGCATGGATGCCCTCTTTCCTTCCCTTCACCTATCGAACATTCCAAGGTCCGGCCAGAGGCCTTACCTGAGCCCCTGGCTACACTATGACTGACTTCTGACCTCCCTCTGCCCTTGTCTGAGTCACTCACTGGCAAGCCCATAGCAGAGCTACTGAGACTTATGTCATTTTTCGATTGTGTGGTCGGTCTTACCTGCCTCCTGGTAAAGACCGTGAGCCTCAGTTTCTCCATCTGTAAAATGAGGGGGTTGGACCAGATGATTTCTAAGCACTGTAATTCAATGCACTTCTGAGTCCGTATTATGCATACGTGATGTGGGTAGCTCAGAGAAGGGAAGCAAGGAACGTCCGTTGAATGACTCATCACCATTCGTAGGCCCTTCTCTTCTGGCTGCTCACTTTCTTTCCCTCACGCAGACTGGGATTCATTCTACTGAAGTGATAAAGGGGTGATAGCCCTCACTTACGAGAAGCAGCTCTCAATCACCAGAAGTCAGGCCCAGAGCCTGCGAGAAGCTAGGGAGCTTGTGCAGGAGGAGCAGCCATGCGGCTGGAACATCACACAGCATGTCCCTCTCCAGGCGCACGGGGTCCACACGGGGGCGGCATAGCCAGTGCGTCTCTGGGTTTCCTGGGGAAGCGGTGTGCAGGGCTGATAGCGCACTTGGCCTCATCGAGAAAAATCGAGGCAGAGGCGAGGGGTTGACAGGGAGCCTCCTGCTTCCAGCTCTGCAGTAAATTGAACCTCAACCGGGCTCTAGTAGCAGCAGGGCCAGTGACTCCGGGTGTCTGGGTGATGAGAGGGTGGGCACTCAGTTAAGCTCTAATACATTAGCTGCAGGAGACAACACTGATCTATAGGAACAGAGGAGGCCAAGGCCTGTGGGAGCGCCCTGCACAAGAAAGGCTGAGATGGAGATAAGATAGGAGGTAAAGGAGGGAAGGGCCAGGCGGGAGGGGAGATGGCCTAATAGGTCTGTCCATCCCTCTTATTTCAGATCTGTGGGCTGTGCAGAGGGAGTTGGGAAGTCGAACATCAAAAAGCCTGAGGCAATGACGGTGAAAGGGCAGAGAGGTGGACGGAATCAGACATGGGTTTGAGGAGCTTTCCGAGTGACCCTCACTTTACATAAACCCACTATATGAAAATCTATGTGAACCAGATGGAAGTGGGGTGCATTTCTACTTGGATCTTTCCAGTGTCCAGGTTTGTTATTAATTAATGCCTCGTGTGATACTTTCCCAGCCTCACTTTCAACCATCAAATGAGGAGGATGAACTCTCGCCTCCAGCACCTTTAGTTTCTTGACACTTCATAATCTTTGATTCTGAAATTGCCATTGCGCTCCACGACTGACACACCTGCCCCGAATGCGATCATTCAGTGCGATTTGTGAAGACCTTTTTGAAACTCACCTATTGCTGAAAGCAGGCACAACTGTGCATTGTAGGATTGCTACCGCCCCAACTTAGATCAGAGCCTCTGCTTTCTGCAACCAAGAACGCCATCACTAGGATCTCTTTCACGCCCTCGAAGCAGAGTCCTTGGACACACGGTGACAGGTGTGAGGCTGGGGGCATTGTTCAGGGCCCCAAAGCCACTCAAATAGTCTTAAGTTAACAATGCAAATTAGCCCTAGGCCACTAGCCCAGGGAAGACACAGCCCATGACATCAAGCAGTAGATGGCTTTGGGTGGTGCACCACAACTTCCAAAGGCTAAAAGCTGTCAGTTGCATCAGGCCCCCACAACTGGAAAGACAAGGGGAATATCCAATTAGGACGGATGCTCCATAATGCATGCTGACATTAAGACGGGCCATGAGAGATGAGCCAGGAGATAGACGGTGCTGCCACGTAGGAATGGCTGAACTTTGAAACAGAGGAGACAAGGAGATGGTGGTGAGAGGCAGGAGGAAGCCTGCTCCAAGGTGAAGGGGAGAGAAGAGAGCCAGCAACAAAATCCATAGCTGCACTTACTGAATACCCGTTATGTGCATGGCGCTAAGCACTTCCCCCACACTGTCTCGTGCCATGCTCCGAATGACCCTTGTGTTACAAATGAGGAAACTGAGGCACAAAGTGGCTAAACAGCCTGTCCAGTCACACAACTAGTAAATATTAGAGCCAGGATTTAAACCTCGTCAGTCTGATTCTAAAATCCACTCCTACTCTTTATACCGCACAGTCTCCCCAAAGTAGGGATCACAGAGCTGTTGTTTCTCCTTCATCCGGGGATCTTCTCTCCCCCCTCCGCCTCCCCCCAACACTGTCACTGAAGTCCAGTCCCTGCCCGCCCTGCTTCAGCTAATAGCACTAACCCACCACCCACTCTCTCCCCCTTACTTTGGGAGGGAAAGAGCTGGGCTGGAACCTTTCTATGAACTGTCTGGGTGACGTTTAAAATCCATTGTCGGGGAGCAGCTCTGGCTTCAGATGAAGGGCCTTTGGGGTGGAAAGATACAGAAGTCCTATTTCTAACAAATGCTAATCATGCCTCAAACACATGGAGATGTAAAAGCTGAACCAAGGGCCACTTGCTAATAAAATACCTAACGCCTAAAAGTAGGGCCTTAGAAAGATGCCCCAAAGCTCTGTAATGTGGAATAAAGATATCCATTTCCTTTATTCCCTGATTCATCTGGCTTACTATTTTAGATGTATTGACTTTACTAAACCAGGCTGCATGGGTCATTGGGAGAGGAAATTTACATCTGCTAATGACCCCCATCACAACCGGCAATCTGTGCTCTCTGTTCTGCTGGGGAAGCCCAGAAAAACCAAAGAAAAGGAAGGAGGAGCTGTCTTTGCAAAGTACAGACTAAAGAACTGTTTGGAAATCCTGGCCCTTGTCTGAGACCTACCCTCCTGGACAAGGAAATACTACAAACTGGACTAGGAGAGTCATAAGAAGTCACCACCGGTATTTCTGATTTCACTTGGAGATCCTAAGAAATCTGAATCTTCCTTTCATTGTACTAGAATTTAACCTCTATGACATCTAGGATTTCTGTGTGTTCCCTGCTGAATCCCCATTGCCTAGAATGGAGTAAAACAGGCACTCACTAAATATTTCCTGACTGAACAAGTGAATAAATGAAGGACTATTTCAAATACCTGTTTCCCCATGCTCTCTTCTGGAGGAATCTGTCCACGGATCTCACTGGCCTCAACTGCCCTGTTCTGTGGTAGGAGCCCACCCTCAGTCTCTAGGAGTGGACACTCTCCCCAAGAGTAGTGATTAGGCCATCTGGCCAACACCTGTGACTTGTGAGACCAGCCATAGCAAGATGAGCTGGACCAGTCGGATCCTCTACCTTGGGAATCCAAACCAAGAGGCACTGAGGGAAGCTGCCACTCATGTGCATGCTGAAGAGAGACTGTAAACCCCCTGGGGGCAGGGACTGTGTCTATCTTGTTTTCTGCATTGTTCCCAATGCATGATATCCTGAATCATGCCTGAAATAGAGTAAACGCTCAGTGCAAGTTTCCTGAACGAATAAAAAAATTGTAAATTGGGCCTGGATGGCCGTTATGGGACAGGTGCATGATGAATAAGCCAGGGAACCCAAACTGGAAGAGAGGGAGGATCACGGATCAGATAGCGCAAGAGCATTAAAGCAGCTCTGAGACAGAGAGAGAGCCGCTGCCTCCTCCACTTCCTGCCCTCTCTGGATCCTTACAATATCCACCTCTTGTACTTGGGCTAGTATGAATGCTTCTTCTCTTGCAATCCTAGTAGCTCAGATTAGAGCATTGCTGGATCCACACATAGAAGACCAGATGTCTGACATGCATACTTGAGCAAGTTGTTGTTTTATTTTGTTTTGTTTGTTTTTGCAATTGAGTGTTGCTAAAGGTTGAAATGGGTTATAAAGGGAGGAGATGGGGACTTCAAAGTCTTAGGGAATAGATGTTATCATCTCTCTGGCTCCTCCCCTCCTCCCTGAACTGGAGTTGTTCATTTCCAGCTTAGCTACAAGCCATCAGCCCACTAACTTGGAAGCTCATCCTGTAGAGCTGTCAAGGTAATATCAGCAACACAGCAGAGAATTCCAGGGGAGGTATTGGGGATTGGGCACTGGACTTGCAGGGTGACAATGTGAGTTCAGGGTCCAGGATTCGCTCAGCCATTGACTAGCCCTGTGGTTGGGCAAGTTACCCAATGTTTCTGAGCCTGTTTCTTTTGTAAAGTGGGGATAATAACATTTAACTTTCGGATTGTTGGGAGAATTAAAAGCAGAAACCAGCACATAGCAGGGGCTCCATATGTGTGCCTTGAGTGACCTATCATGTGTGTCTGTAAAGCGTTGCAACTTACAGGAAATTTTCCTATATTTTAAGCCATTTAAATCTCACAACAACTTGCAAGATTTGCAAAGTAGAGCCTAGCATTCCCATTTTACAGACGAAGAAGCTGAGGTTAAATAGGATAAGTGACTTGTCCAAGGTTACCCACAGAGCGAGTGGCCAAACTCTATCCCAAGTCTCAGTTTCTTCTCACATCACTGCCCTCAGCACAAGAAAGCAAGACAGGCAATCAGACGTGCAATGACTAAGCTACCCTTGGGCTGGCCATCTCTCTCCTTTCTTAATCACACACAAGGTTTCATTCAGGGATTTGTGTTCAAAATGTCCAGAAGATGAATGAATCAATATATGAAGGAATGAATGAGTGGGTAAATGATGAATGAATGAATGAATGAGTTTCCTGTCTTAATTCTACTCTACACATGATTCACAACAAAACCTGGAAATCTTATCTAGACTAAGCCCTATACGGCCTCCTGGCTCATGTTTCTCTCCCTCTCTTGGGAATATCTATATCACAGGCCTGGTGGTGGGTGCAGCTCACACCACCAGCCCCTCCTCTGCCAGCAAGGGAAGCAGAGGGCAGCCCTGCCCATTCTACGTACTGGTTTCTGCAGTCTCGTACTCGCTGTCTCTGAGAAGCTCAAAGATGTCCACTTCGACCTTGGCCTTGCCCAGCCTCTCAGGAGCACGGTTGATGCGGTTCTTGGCCAGGGTGATGGAGAGCCGCTCCCCTCTGCTGCACTCCATGGGGTCATCCAAGATAGCAGCTGTAGGCAGGCAACCACATGGAGACAGTTGGTACCCTCTACTGTTACCCCTCCTCCTTCTCCAGTCTCCTCCCACTGCCACCTTCCTCTTCCAGGCAGCTCCCCGCATACCCCTCCACCCTGCCATGCTCAGATCTATCCCCAAAGCAAGTCTCTACATGCTAAGGATCTTGGTTTGTACCCAGGTATAGCAGTGAATTCTAATGTTAATATCTAGTCTAATGTGGATATCCACCTTGGGAACCCTGTAATGCCATGGCAGGCCACCAGGGGTCTATCTGGACGAGGTCCCTAGGCCAAGGCATGGCCATATCCTTGGATATACGTCTGCATACACACACAGGCACATGTGTGGAAAGGAAGGGAGATAGTGGCTGTCCTTCGAAAATGGTTTTCTGGGCACTTGAGAGGTGAGAGAGAGTTAAAGGAGACCAGGTTTGAGAGGGAGAGCCCTGGTATCAAGGAGCAGCAGCAGGATACTGCTGAAAGCTGGCTCTCTGGGTTCTGACACCAATGAACCATGTCTCCCAGAGAGCCATGTAATTTCTCTGAACTTCTTTTCCCCACTGAATATTAGGAATGGTAAGACAACCTCAGGGGGTTGGTGTGAGGATTCACTAAGATAAATGTATGTAAGTGGCACATCATATAATTTAATCAGTATGACTTAATCAGTGTGAATGGCTGGAGCGGTGTAGTACCAATTGCCCCACTTCCAGAAGCAGTATTAAGGATAAGTGTTATGCTATCATAGAGAGCTGGATTCAAACCCCTGCTCTACCCCATATTAGCTATGGGACCTCAGTTTCCTCACTTGTGAAATGGGGAGGGAGCCTACTCCTTGGGATCTTCTGAAGATTACATGAATAGTATGTCTGAAAGGCTCAGCACAGAACGTGGCACATGGTAAACCCTCAACAAATCTAGCTACTGATATCATTCATTCTCTTGGTAGAGGAAGTTACAAAATTGAAAATCTCTACACAAAAATCAGACACAAGTGTTCAGAGTAGCATTATTCACAACAGCCAACAAGCGGAAAACCCCAAATACTCATCAACTGATGAATGGATAAACAAAATGTGGTCTATCCACACAATGGAATATTATTTGAAAATAAAAAGCAATGAAGTACTGATATATGCCACAACAAGGATGAACCTTGAAAACACTATGCTAAGTGAAAGAAGCCAGACCCAATAGACCACTCGTTGGATGATTCCATTTATATGACATGTCCAGAATAGGTGAATTCATAGAGACAGAAAGTAGATAAGTGGTTGCCTAGTGGTGGTGGTGGTCGGGGGCGGGGGGAAGTTGGGGGAGAATTGGGGAGTGACTGCTAATGCATATAGTGTTTCTTTTTGGGATGACAAAAATGTTCCAAAATTGATTGTGGGAATGGATGCACAACTCTGTGAATATACTAAAAACCACTGCGTTGTATACTTTAAATAAGTGAATTGTGTGGTAAATGAATTATATCTCAATAAGGCTGTTACAGAAATAAAAAAAAGAAATATCAAGCTTATTTTTCAGAGGCTGAAGGCTCAGAAACACAACACAGAAAAATCAAGCCAAATAGATTTCACCAACATGCAGCCCTTAAATCTCTGGCTGGTGTATACAGAAAGACCCAGGTTCCACACTGTCTTTTCTGCATACTGCTCCTGTACCCACTGTGACCCATTTTCCAAACCAAAAACCAAGAGACAGAGTAATACAAAGCATTTTTTTCTGATTTGTGGATTTACTTGTATGCATAGCCCTATTGAACAATAAAAATTAGATTTCATTTACACAGGTTAGCCATACCTTGGGCAACAGAGGTGTGTCCCAAGACCTAGGCAATAAAGTGGGCTTCTGTGAGTTAAGTAGCAAAGCCAATGAACACCTGATGGGATTAGCCACCTGCACGAGCAGCCAAAGGACCACAAATATATGATTGAAGAGCCTGAGGGCACCTAAAACTTTTACCCACATGACCTTAGGGAAACAAGACCAGAATGAGATTATTACTCAGGAAGCAGAAACCTAAACAATTACATTGTGCTGTCTCAGAAGGAAGACTCGGGGAACTGAAGGGAAATGGGGCAGCATAAAGGAGAGATTCTCAAATGGTGTTCCTTGGAGGACCCCTGGGCTCCTTCAAGAAGCAGAGAGAGAGGCTGCATGGGGCTCTCTAGCCCCACACCAGCTTCAACCAGCACAACTCCATATCCATCAGTTTAGATGTCGGGGTTCCACATAAGGCTTGCTGGTGAAAAAAATGTTTCACTATTAAAAACATAATAGAAACCATCAGTCCAGCCCTAGAGCATAGAAAAAAGACATCTAAAAATGTCAGGAATTGGCAGTGCCATCCCGCAGAAGTCACGGGAAAGAGGCACTGGATCCACGGCACGTGAGCTTCAAGTTAATAGGCACACATTTATTCAGTGACCACAACCACATTAGTGTAAGTAATTAGTGGACACGATCTCACTTTATCTCTGCAACAACTCTGTGAGACGAGTGTGTTATCTGTGTCATTCTCACTTAGAGAGGAGAAAACCAAGGTCAGAGAGGTCAAGCGACCTGTTCACAGGGCTGGTGAGTGGTTGGGGAGGGAGGTGACCCCAGGTCGGCCTCAAATAGACCCTGCACCCTTAACCACTGCTCATCTTCCTTCTAATGAGACTTGTCTTCCCAGGGATTTGCTGCTGAGAGCAGGTGTACTAGGTAGGTATGCCTTAGTCAGCTTGGACTGCTAAGGTATCATAGACTGGGTGGCTTAAACAACAAACATTTATTCCCCACCACTCTGGAGGCTGGGGAGTCCGAGATCAGGGTGCCGGCATGGTTGGGTTCTGGTGAGAGTCTGCTTCCTGGTTTGCAGATAGCTGTCTTCTCACTGTGTCCTTACATGGCGGAGACAGAGGGAGAGCAAGCTCTCGGTCTCTTCTAATCCCTTAGGGGCCCCACCCTCATGACCTCATCTATACCTAATCACCTCCCAAGGGCTCCATCTCTTAATACCATCACAGGAGTTAGTTTCAACACATGAATTTTGGGAGGACACAGTCAGTCCACAGCAGTGGGGCACATGAGCCTTCTAGTCACCATAAAGAAAGACTCACCAAGGCAAATCAAAATTCCCCCAGGTAATGCCCCCACCTCCAGAGAGACTTCTAGACTGGGGCCAGCTATCTTTCTCTTTGGGCCATGTGACCCCATTCTTACCAACTTTTCCATCTACAACTTAGTAAATTTTTAATAAATCGCTTATAATAAAATTAATTAATTAATAAAATAATCTCTCAGAAAATTCCCATGTCCCCTATGAATCTGGGAACTCAGGGTCGTAGGGTGGAAGGGGAGTTCCTTCAGTAATGTCTTTGATCAGGCTGTTCACGTTATGGAGTCACACTGGCCTCGGCTCTGCCCCATGGGTACTCAAAGGTCTTTGCCAGCTCGCTAAGATCCATAAGATGCACAACTGCATCTATACCACAGGAGGCAACACGCACAGAATGGTCTGTTCCAAAGCCTACTAGTTTGTCTATCCCCTTCTTTTTGCAGAGCAAAAGAACACATTCAAGATATGTGTTGTGGACTGAATTAGGTCCCCCTAAAATTCATATACTGAAGCCCTAACCCCCAAATGTGACTGAATTTAGATATAGGGCCTGTCAAAGGTGTTTAAGATTAAATGAGGTCATAAGGGTGGGGCCCTAACCTAATAGGATTAGTGTTCTTATAAGAGGAGACACCAGAGAGTGCTCTTTCTCTCCCTGCCATATGAGGAGACAGGGAGAAGGCAGCTGTCTGCAAGCCGGGAAGCGGCTCTTGATAGAAACCAACCCTGCTGGCACCCTGATCTTGCACTTCCAGCCTCCAGAACTGTGAGAAATAAATGTATGTTGCTTAAGCAACCCAGTCTGTGGCATTTTGTTATGGCAGCCTGAGCTGACAAAGACAACAGGCTAATACAAACCCAGATGTGCAGCACACCAGCCAGCCATGCAACATCATACAGTCAACTCACAGAGCTTCACCGGACACACTTTGAGACAGAGGGATCATGGCCAGGTAGGGAATAGGCAACGTGGGAATTTTATATTAAGTGGCATATGAGATCTCCTTGGCACCCCTTTTCTCCTCTCCCCACAAGGTCTGACGCAGGACCCTGCACTCAGAGTTATTTGGCAGGTGTTTGCTAGCTCGCTAAGATCCACAATCCTGCCCTCCCTTCCGCCCAACCCTCATGCCATTCTGGGCACCACTTTTCATTAGGTTTTAGGTTTTATACAATAATTAATTTCTGGCTGGGAAGAGCCTCAACTAGGTGGCTGATTGGCATCAAACATACTGCGATTGGAATAATTAGGATGACAACAGGAAGCCGGATTCTGGGACTGTGGACACCAAGGATGAGGTGCAGGCTCGGTGTCTCAGGACACCAGAGGAACATGTCCCCAAGAGGCGTTATCACACAGCACACTTGCTGTTCAGCCGTCCCCGGGGAGGCGCCCCGTGGGTGAAGGAAAACAGTGTGCTCAGGACTGAACATGCAGCCGATGCTCCTGCCCACGCTGTGTCCCCCAGCCTGGCTGTCAGGCTGGGTCAGGATGCTCAGAGTTCCCAGCCACTGCCTAATGAGAACAATATCATCTGGCACACCCTCCACCTCTGGGGACTGCTCTGCGGAGAAGTCACCAGCAGCCACGGTGAGGCTGGGAGGTCTGTCTGGGGCTGAAGCAAGGGCAGGGCTGAGATGAGGAGAGGCAGTCAGGGGCCAGCGTCTGTCCTCCTTTCCAGCCATGAGGACTCTGTGTGCAAAGACTCTTCAAATCACCGCTACTCAACATGTCTCCTTCATGCCCAGGGAGCCAGTGACCCCTTACATTTAAATTGGGCCTTTCTCCCCGAGCCAAGAACTTTACCCTCTGCCCAGTTCCCTCTGAGTTCTAAGGCTCATGCCAAGGAAAGGGTGGCCTCTTGACTCTGCGCCCACCTCCACCCCAAGCTCCTCTCCAAGTTTCTGGCCCACGCCTATGTCCATTCTGGAGAGGACACCTCCCCTGGGACTGGCAGTCCTAGAACCCTAACCATCCCCTGGCTCTGCCCACTGCAATGCTTCCTGGCTCACTCCTAATGAGTGTGGCTCTGACTACCCAGGGGAGGGCATATGATCACTGACCTGCTCAAAGTCCTCAGGCCTCCCCATTGTCTGAAGGACTGGTCCCAATCGAGTCTCGAGGATAGCATCAGGCCCTCCACAGTCTAGCTTCCACACAGCTTCCTAGCTGCAGCATCCCCTTCTACCCCATGTGATAGTGCTTCCATGCTAGGACTTGGGCTAGCCTTAGGCTCCCCCCTCCATGCCCTGTTGACACTGGCCCTTTCCCTACCAGGCTCTTCTTCTTCCCCTCAGACCCACCTCTTCCAAGAAGCCTCCCTGACTCCCCCAGCCCAGTGCTCTTCTTGGATTTTCCGAGAGACTCCACACTGCCTTGGAGAGGTACTTATCTTTCCATTTCTATATATGACTTTCCTCAACTAGCTTGAACCTTAAAAGCCCAGAGCGGTCCCTCCTTCCTTTGAAAACCCCCAGGTTTCCATCCCAAATTAATTCCCTCTTCCTTAGAACTCCCACAATTTTCTCTGTACCTGTCATTAGACATTAATCACTTCGGACATTTTTATTATGCTTATTTGTCTATCCATCTTTCCTCCCCTAGACAGTCGGCTCCTCGAGGGCGAGGGCCATGCCTGATTCATCTCTGTACCAGCACAATTCCAGACATGCGCATGCAGTAAGCCCTTAATGTATGGTTATTGAGTGAATGAATAATGCAAGGCCACTTTGTCTTTTCATGCCCTACAGCAAGTAGCAGATATTGCTCCCACCAGTGGTGCAGTAAGCATCAGATGATGTGTGGACTGAGGGTGGCACTTGTGAACTGGGCCTGCAGGATGGGGAACCTGTGCGGAGACCTCCAGCACACCTAGGGGCTGGCAGTTCTGCTCTCTGCTCACCTGTGTAAACTGGAACAGGGCTTACCTTCCCTCTACAAACTCTCAACTGCCCAGAAGTGACCCCTCAGGTTGGAAAATCAGCCTCCTTAACTCCTTGGGTCTTCAGAGTCTCTGCTGAAGACTTCTAGGCACTTCCATAACTCTTACCTCTTTAATGGGGGGAGTAAAGAGGTTTTATTGGAGAGTCTTCATAGGCAGTATCTATAATTCTGCCTACGGCTATTTGGCTCAGCCAGTTAGAGCCCTGTGCTAACAAGATGAAGAGATGGTTTGAGCCTCCAGGGATCCTGCTCTGAAACCGAGCCCTAGACTGCTCACTCCCAGGGTCCCCAGCCACAACCCCATCATCATCTTTCATGTGGTACCAGCTTCCTCCACTCACCTCTGTCCTCTCATGCCCCTCTTTTCACCCCTGTTGGCCCTGGTCATCCCTCCTACTGGAGGACATCACACCGTGGAACAGGCTGCTCCCACAAACTCAGATTTATTTGTCTTTCTCTGACTTATTTCACTTAGCCTAACACCCTCAAGGTCCATCCATGTTGTCGCAAATGGCACGACTTCAAACATAAATTTTGGGGGGACACAACTCACCCCATAACATGGACCTTCACCTCCAGCCATTGCCCAGCTCCCACCCCCTCGCCCTTGGCCCAAAGACTGGTTAAACTGAGGCCACGCTTGGTGAACTGCCTCAACTTTGTGCCCCCACCCCTTTCCAACAAGCTCAGATAATGAGGGCTCCTGTTCCAGGAGAGTCCCCCACGCCCTGCCTTCCTCCCCAGCACCCTGTCTCACCACGTTTCCCTTCTCTCCTTTCTCTTCAGTCTCTCTCCACACCAGCTCGCCCCCTTTGCTAAAACATGGTCGGAGCCGTCCCCTTCCCTAGGGACCCTCCACTGACCACACGGACCAGGTACGCCCCTCTAGCTCTCCCTTCTATCTCACCTTCAATTCAAGCCACGCTTCTCAAGTGATTGCTCACCGTTTGCTAACTTCACTTCATCCCATATTCTCCTCAACCCACTGCAATCTGCCTTCTGTCCCCACCACTCCACTCAAGCTGTACTGACAAAGTCGCCATCAACAACCATTTTTGCAAAATCAGGGGACACTTTTGATTCCTTGTCTAATTATATTACTAGCTGTCATTATTTACTATCTGCCAGGTGCTGTTGGAAGAACTTCGTATAGTATCTCATTTAATCCTCACACAACCCTACAACTTATTGTTCCATTTTATAGGTATGAAAACTGAGAAAGGGGCAGGTTGAGCAACTTGCCCGAGATCACACAGCTTTTAATGGCAGCCTGGGTCCAGAGCTACCTCAGCATTATGGGCTCACCTCAATTCCTCATCTCCCAATTGCTTCTGGTTTTACCTCCTTGATATTTCTCGAATCAGTCCTCTTCTCTCTAGTCTTAACACCACCGTCCTAGTTCAGTCCTTTCATGTGAGCTGCTAGACCTCTTCATGCGGCTGCTCCCAGGCTCCCTCTGCATCCGAGAGTCCTAAGCATTCTTTTCTGCCTGACACCCCAACCTCCTTGGCTTCCTTGACACGAATCCTCTGGGGTTTTCCTCCTACTTCTCCGACCATTCTCTCAAGGCACACTCTTTTTCTTTTACTGAGGTAAAATTGACATACATTATATTAGTTTCAGGTGTACAACATAATGATTTGATATTTGTATATATTGCAAAATGATCACCACACTAAGTCTAGTGAACATCTGTCATCATACACAGTTACAGAACTTTTTTTCTTGTGATGAGAAATTTTAAGATCTAGTCTCTTAGCAAATATGCAATATCATATTATTAACTATAGTCACCATGCTGGACATTACATCCCCAGGACTTATTTATTTTATAACTGGACGTTTGTAACTTTTGACTTCCTTTCAAGGTACACTCTTTTCCTGTCTACCCTTTAAATACTGGTGAACCCCAAGGTCTGTGCAGAGCCCTCTTCTTGCCTCACTCCCAGGAGCTTCCTAAGTGATCTGGTTCACAGCCACCCCCACGGGGACACTTATGTCCACCTGCCTGATGACATCTCCACATAAATGTCTGATGAGCATCTCAAATTTATTAAGGCCCAAAGTAAACTCACCCTCTTTCCCCTGATATTCTTCCTGTTATGTTCCTAAGTTTAGTTAACGGCAGCACCAGCCATCTAGGCATCATGGCCTCACTGCCCAATTGCTTCTGGTTCTACATCCTTGATATTTCTCGAATCAGTCTTCTTCTCTCTAGTCTCAACACCACCGTCCTAGTTCAGTCCTTTCATCTCAACTACCGAACCGCAACCTCTTAACTCTCACTTGGTTTTCCCACCAGAGTTTTAACCACCACCCTGCACTCCAGAATCACACCCACACACAGCTGCCAGCCTGATCACTTTAAAGTGCAAACCCCTGCTTTTAGATTTTAATCTCAAACTAAATGGAATTCCCTGGCATGGCAGACAAGACCTGGCTCTCTCTCTCGAACCTTATATTCTGCTTCTCTGCTCATCCCACTCTACCTTCAGAAATATTGAAATACCCGTAGCACCACCTAAACGCACACGATCACACACGTACACATGCACACACACGTATACATCCACACATACACACACACGTACACACACACATGTACACACACACGTACACGTGCACACACACACACGTACACACATGCACACACAGTGCTGTTGCATGCCCGCATACTTTTGCTCATGCTCCTCCTTCTGCCTTCTCACCTTTGCTCACCGACCACTCTCATTCAGAATGAATCTTCAGCTCAGACATCCGTTCCTTCTGGAAGCTTTGTCTGAACACATTGGTTGATCAAGTGCCCCAACTATGTATATTCATAGAATCCCACACATCTCATACTCTATTTCGATCATCGGTTTAGTCTCTAACTTTAACTCTAATTTTTTCTGTCCCCAGTGCCTGACACCTCCTCTAGTACAGGAGGCACTCTATAATATAGTGTTTGAGCCAAATCTGTCTCGGCTTTTGAGGGATTTTATGCCAACTTTATTCTTTCAAAATTACTATTCTGACCCACACATATACAGACGACTGATTTTGACAAAGGAGCAGTGACAAATGGTCTTTCAACATATTGTGGTAGAACAATTGGATATCCATATGTTTAAAAAAAAAACCTTCAAACTCAGACTTATACTGCATACAAAAATTAACACAAAATGGATCATAGACCAAAATGTAAAACCTAAAACTATAAAACTTCTAGACGAAAATCTTTGTGACTTTGAGTTAGAAAAAGATTGCTTAGATATGGCACCAAAAGCAAAAAACATAAAATAAAAAATTGACAAACTGGACTTGATCAAAATTAAAACATCTGCTCTTCAAAAGACACTGTTCATAGAATGAAAAGACAAGCCACAGACTGGGAGAAAATATTATATGCAAAGCACAGACCTGAAAAAGGACTTGTATGCAGAATATACAAGAACTCTCAAAACTCAATAATAAGAAACCGAACAACCCAGTTTTTAAAAATGGACAAAATATTTGAATAGACACTTCACCAAAGAGGTTATATGGGTGACAAAAAAACGTGAAAATATGCTCAACATCATTAGTAATTGAGGAAACACAAATTAAAACCATAATGAGATATCACCATAAACCTATCAAATGGTTAAAATTAAAAGGCTCAATCATAGCAAGCTGGCCAGGATGAGGATGCAGAGGAACTGGAATTCTCATATGCTACTGGTGGGGATGTGAAATGGTATGACCATTTGGAAAACAGTTTGGCAGTTTCTTAAGAAGTTAAACATACACCTACCATAAGATTCAGCCATTGCACTCCTAGGTATTTATCCAAAAGAAAAGAAAGCATACATCTACACAAAAATTTGTACATAAATGTTCATCATAACTTGATCTGTAATAGTCAAAGACTGGAAACAGCCATCAACAGGTGAATGAAGAAACAAACGGTGGTATATCAATGAAATATAACTCAGCGACAAAATGGAATGAAAGAAGCCAGACAAAATGTATGATTCCATTTACAGACATCTCTAGAAAATACAAACTAATCTATAGTGACAGAAAGCAGATCAGTGGTTGCCTGGGGATGTGGCTAGGGGTGAGGTAGGAAGGAGGAGGAGTGAGGAATTACAAAGTGGCACCAGGAAACATTTCTTGGGTGATGAAAAAGTTCATTATCTTGATTGAAGTGATGGTATTATGGGTCTATGCACAGCAACACTTATCAAATTACACACTTCAAAATATATGCAGTTTATTGTATGTAAATTATACCTGAATTTTGAAAAAATGCTTTTATGAGGAAAAAAATTACTATTCCTCTGGCTCCTTCCTCCTTCTCCCTACCCTCCCTCCTCACCCTCAGCAAATGAAACATTTTAAACTCTGTAGTCTACACCTATGGCCTCCAATTCCTCTGCATCTTCTCCATCCTGAGGCTCCACCATCTCTGGATTCACTCTCAGAAATCACCAAGGCTCTCCTGCCTTACAAACCCAAAGGTCTTTCATTGGTTTTCTGAGGCACTTGTGACTGAAGCCTTTTTCTTGGCATCATCTTTTGATATCCATGATATGATACTAGTCTGATTTTAATTCTGATCACCTTCACCCCAATAACCCTCCCAACCCCCTTCCCTCTTTTATATAACCCTAGGTGTCAGAGTTCCCCAAACCTCACTCTGGATTTAGTCCTCAGTCCACTTTCTCTTCATTACGTCCTTTCTCCCTTGAAGAATTAATTCTCTACTATCTGTTCTACGCAGATCACACCAAAATCCCTATCTCCAGCTCCAACTTCTCATCCACACATCAGAGTCTTATTTCTGCTAAAGGGAAATGTCCCTTTGGAGGTCCTTCCAAACTCAATGTCAAAAATGTAACCCATTATCTTTTCATAGAATGGGGGGCTCTTTCTGACTTCCCAGTTTCAACTAAAGCAGCCGTTTCCCACACACGATCCATGTCAGAGCTGCCCTGCACTCTCCCCATCCCCTCAGCCACTGTATCTGCTCCGGCACTGGATCGCTAAGGATTTGCCTCCCATCCACTGCTCTCTTTTTGTGTTCCCACTGCCGCCACCTCGCCTCTCTCTGCCAACACCCCTGACCTGCTTCCTGCCTCCACTTTCTCCTGCACTGATCCAGCTACTCCACTGCAGATTCACCGCCTGGCCCCCACACCCTCCACAGTCTGGCCCCAATATGCCTTTCCAGATTCACATTCTACTAAATTCTCTGAACACTTAGCTACATCTAGGTAGTCCTTGCTGAAACCTGAAGAGACCATGTCACGCTACCTTCTGTCTTTGTTCCAGGTGGTCTCTTCCGGGAAAGCTCTCAGCTTTTCTTTATGCATATCCAAATCCTACCTAAATTATGCCCCATTCTCATGCCCACTCCCACCCTGCCCCAGGCAAGTGCTCCAGCCCACTCTGATCTTACCCTCCTCAAATCCCCCAAAGCACTTATAGTCTGAGCTATTTGTTTACCACTTAATCTTGTGCTTTATAATTGACAGAGGTAATGCATTCATTCATTTAATCATTCCTTTATTTATTAATTCATCAAATACTTATTAAACGCCTACCTTAAGCAGGGCACTATGTACACAGAGAAGGATAAGATGTATTTCTGTTATCAAAGCATCCAGAGGAGGATATTGCCATAAAAGCAAATAACCACAACCCAGTATGGTAAATGATATGACAAAATCTTATTACGCTCCAGCCATAAGCCACTCAGGTGCTCACTGTGCTGGGAAATCACAGACAACTAAGGCTGGGTCCTTGGCTCTCAAAGATACCTGGGGGTGGGGAGAGAGACAGACCTGTACAATGAAGTAAGTGGTTCAATAGAGAGAATCATGAAGTTCCAAGGAAGCACAGATAAAGGAAAACCAAACTCTTCCCAGTGGTGAAGGGAAGTTTTAGGGAAGGCCTCAGGCATTTATCTAACACACGAAGTGAGCACCTGCTACCTACCAGGTACTCTACCCGGCTTCACAGAAAAGGCAACCTTGAAGTCAGCATGTGAGTTTCCCAGGAAGGCAGGGAAACAAAGAGTGTTCCAGTGTGGGGAGCCCCCAAAGGCATGAGGAAGCCTGGGGTGACTGGTTCAGCTGGCCTGAGGGGTCTGAGCGCCTGGTGGGAGAGACTGGATGGGAGGACAGGAGCGTGAGCATGAAGGACCTTGTATGTCATGCTAAGGAATTTGGGGGGCACTCTGTAGGTGCTGAGAAACAATAGGAGGACTTTCAACAGACAGTGACATCATAAGATTTACATTTTAGGGCTATCCTTCTCACAGCACTGTAGACATACTGGAGAGAGCTGAAACATAAGCTGGGAAGATGAGAAGGGGGTGATTTTAATAGTCCTGGAAAGAGACATGAGGCAGGTACTGAGGGGCAGGGCAATGAGGATCAACGAGAGGGGGCAGATTCAAGCGAGATTCATGAGGTAGGATCAACAGAGGGGCCAACTGTGGAGGGGTGGGAGGAGATGAGAAGGGCTCCCAGCCTCACTTACTATTTAGGTGGTGACATCACTGACTAGGATAAAGAATATAGGGAGATGAAGGTTGGTCACTTTTGTTTTTGGAGAAGAGTAGAGATGATGATTTTGGAGTAGTATTCATTAAGTTTGGGGCACACTGTATAGCAGCAGACAAAGGAACTGGCCTGGCTCTCCAGAGAACCATCCAGGATAGAGATATAGACCTGGGAGACTTCAGGTTAGGGTGGCAATGACAATTGGGATCTGGCATAGCATGGAGAGCAAGGAAAGAAGAGGAACAAGGCTAAGACCCTGGGGAGAGAGTGGAGGAAGAGAAGCTGATGCAAGAGACTGAGATGCAATGGCGAGGCCAGCTGATGGAAGCAGGATGGAAGTCAAATAAAATAACGACTGAGAATTTTCCACAAGATTTGGCAATTAGGAGCTCACTGGGGACATTAGCAAGAGTCGTTCCAGTGGAGAGGTGGGGGCAGCATTTAGATCACAGCAGGCTGAGAAGTGGATGGTGTCAAGTAGCTTGTCTTCAAGGGAAGGAGCATGATTAGGGCAATGGGAGGAGTGAATACATTGTCTAAAGAAGGGTTTTTAAATTGATCTGAGAGGGACTCAGAGGAAGGAGCCAGAGGGGAGGGAGAAGCTGATAATGTCAGAAGAAAGGGGGCACTCTCTGAAGCAAGACCTGTAAAAAGCCAGGTAGAGAAAGAGCCTGGAGCACAGATCACAGGTTCATCTGGACCCGAGCGGAGGGATGGCAGGGGAAGAGGAAAGGAGGCACGGCAAAGACTGCTCACTGGCCCCTAGGTGCCTTTTCCTTTCCTTCCTTTTAATAATCGAACACCCCAAGTGTTACCTGGACGCATTGCTGCCCACCGACAGACTACATTTCCCAGCCTCCTCTGCAGCTGGAGGAGCCCATCAGCTGAATTTGGACCAGCGAGTGTGAGTGGAAGTGACTGTGGAACATCCTCGCCATCTCGCTGCCCTGGACTCTCCTTCCCTTATTTGGCGACTACAGGAACATGTAGAAACTACATGTTGATAATGGCAGCACTGCTTCTTGCCCCCTCCACACCCCGCCAGCCTCGGAGCACCATCTACCTCCAGATTTATATGGGAGAGAAATACTCCTCTATCTTTGAGCTCCTGCACTTTCAGGTCTCTTCATTCCTATAGCTCAGACTATATTCCAACTCAGTGCTGTCCAATAGAAATATGATGCAAGCCACACTTGTCATTTCAAATTTTCTAGTAGCCACATTTTAAAAAGTAAAAAGAAACAGGTGACATAAAATTAATTTTAATATATTTTATTTAACCAAAATTTCTAAATACTATTATTTCAACATCTAATCAATATAAAATTCATGGAGATATTTTTTATTCTTGTTTTCATGCTAAAACTTCAAAATCCAGTGTGTTTTGTTTCTTTTTTTTGGTGTGAGGAAGATTGGCCCTGAGCTAACACCTGCCAATCCTCCTCTTTTTGCCGAAGAAGACTGGCTCTGGGCCAACATCCATGCCCATCTTCCTCCACTTCATATGGGACACCGCCACAGCATGACCTGACAAGCGGTGCATCGGTGCGCGTCCGGGATCCGAACCGGCGAACCCCAGGCCACCACAGCAGAGTGCGTGCACTTAACCGCTTGTGCCACCGGGCCGGCCCTCCAGTGTGTATTTTACACTTACTATACATCTCAATTCAGACCAGCCACAGTTCAAATGCTCAATAGTTAGTGGCTACCATATTGGACAGTGTAAGTCTAATTAACACTACTAGGTACAGCTGTAAATAAATATTTTGGCAGGTTAAGAGAGACTGAGCTTGATAGATTCTATTTTCTCTGAGAAGAAGCAAAACAGTCACCTCCTGAGCGCAAGAGTGACAAAGACGGGGTAAGTAGCTTCACGTGAAAGCTGAGAATAGGTGCTCTGATATGTACAGGTGTCTCTGTTTGGGCCCAGCTGAAATGAGGTATTGGTGTGTTTCTGCAAGCAGCCTCAGGACACAGGTGAAAGCAAGGCAGGTAGATGTCAGAACAATCAAGAGCAGGAGTTAACAGGTGGGTGGGCAGGATGAGGGGACAAAGGAATTGAAAGCACTAACAAAAAAGGACGTGAAACCCAGAAAAGGCTGTCCAACTGGTTAGAGCCAGAGGGTGTGAGAGGCTGTGGATACTAGAATATGCGAGTATGTAGAAAAGCAGCAGCGGTGGCTGCGAGATGGGAAAAGCCGGGAGGATAAGATGCTGCTTTCAGATGGTGGGATTTTGAAATTTAAGGTTTTAGAGGCAGAAGAGGATCAAGGGTTGCCACATCCAGAGTGTGGGTGAGACAGTGAAGTGGAGAGGAAGCAGGTCACTGGAGGGGAGGACGTTAAGGATCCCCAAGGCAGTGGCACTAGGCAATGGATTCACGGGCACTGAGGATGATCAGGGCGAGAGCCAAGGTAGAGATGAGAGGAAGGCTATGAGGCAGGGGTCCAAGTTCTACGTGAGAATGGCAGGCACAGGGTGAGTGGAGATTTGTCCTGGGGAACAATGGCGGCGGGGGCGGAGGGGGCTGTTTGTTGGTTGCACTAGGGAGCAGGGAAATGCAGCTGCCACTCTCTCGACCACGCAGTTGCCTCTGGAGATGGGTGGAAGGGAAGCACTCCATCTCACAGGTTTGGGTTCTGGCAAGTGGAAGCAGCCATGTGTGACAGGCCGGACCTCTTGGCAGTGGAACAGGGCTCTGTGACAAGCGGAAAGGGCCTGGAGGGAGGTCAGGAGAGGAGTATGAGCTGGGGAGAAGGCCCAGAGCCACAAGGGGAAGTGATGGGAAGAAGGATGGGCGATGGGGCCTGCACACGTTAGCGAGAGCATTGCTGAGTACTGTTTCTTGGTACCACGGGCCTGCTCTCTCAACTGTGAACGTGTGAGTGCAGGAACCCTGTCTGTATTTCCCAGTGTCCTCCATACAAGGCAGCACAGATCCAGAGCATTGCTGAGTACTGTTTCTTGGTACCATGGGCCTGCTCTCTCAATTGTGAACGTGTGAGTGCAGGAACCCTGCCTGTATTTGCCAGTGTCCTCCATACAAGGCAGCACAGATCCAGGCAAATACGAGGCACGTGTGCCTTCTAAACTTGTTAAAAGACTTGATCCTGATGTGTGCTAATTGTTGGACTCGCACAACACAGTTCACCTTTTGGTCCGTCTCTAATCCTTCATACCCCCACAGTTAACAAAGGACATGACCCCTGGAAAAAATAATTATGAATAAAGCCCCTGGCATAAATGGCAATACATCTGTGTTTAGTGCCTTATTAACATGGTCACTCTATAAAGTCTCTGTATACCTGACTGATATTCACACTTAACCTGAAGCTCATCCCTTCTCTCTGGATCTTGCTACCTCCCTCTAGGTTTTCTTTGGGGATGGGCAGTTCCCACATGTTCTCATGGTCACAGAGGGTGACCCCAGCTATGTCTGTGGCAGTTCCCCCAGCCAGCTCTGGCTGGACCAGATGCACGACCGTGGCAGGGAAGTGCCTGGCATATCCACACTCAAGGCTCTCTGTGCACAGAGCCAGGCGGGGGAGAGAAAGAGTGGGCTGAAGGTGCTCCTTTGTCTTTTATAATGGCTGCCAGTGATAGCCTTCTGGCCAAGCTATGGGATAGAGCGGAATAAAGGCAGAAGGATGGGGAGTGATGGGGGCTGCTGGGAGCCTTAGCGGTCCAGCATGTACAGGATGCCAGGCAAGGTCTGCCTTAACTCCAGAGGATCCTGAGCCTAGGTCAGGCTCACTGTCTGGGGGAATTCAATTTGACGGGCACTTACCAAGCACCTATCTGACGCCAGGCATTAGGTGGGTAGATGCAGTTGAGAACACAAGACATGGAAACATGAAGCAGCTCTGGTCCCTGCTCTCAAAGACTCATGGACTAGTTGGGTAGATGGTGATGGTGGGGGGAGTGAGAGTAAAGAGCACAAGCAATGTGCTGGGCAGACTCTGAAATGTGAGCTCAGCTGGGAAGCTGGCAGGTACCATCCCCAGAATCCACTCACCTCGGAGCCCCCACGGCTCCATGTTGTCTGCTGACCCACCCATCAATCTCCATCAAGTTACATCACCCTGGCTTTGTGTTCCCTCCCTGATTCTAGGGAGGGAGACCCTAAGCCATAATAGCACTGAGGGGTTCTTATCTCTACATTTTACCCAAAGCTGTGAATAAATGAGGGTCAGGCCCACTGGAGTTTATAATGCAGGACCTTGTCCCCTCCAATCAGAAATGGCAATTACAATGGGAGCTAGATGTTTGACATGTTTCGTTGATGCTAATCTCCCCCTACCCAAGGAAAAGGGCAAGAGAGAGATAATGACCGATTAGAATAGCTTTGAGTTCTTTGCAAGAATATTTTTGCAAGAATATGGCTAGAAAAATCCAAAGCACTGTTACTTTGATTGTTTTCACCTTGGAGTTATCTGGCTCTTTTCCAGGAGATCAAAGCACAAGTAATAGATCTTCTTGTTCATCATCATCATCTCCCTGAGAAAGCGTCAGAACAGGCCAGGGAACACTTATCCAGGAGAACATGAGGTTTAGAGAGTCTAAGGTAGGGCCACACAATGGGAGAAGAACAGAACATTCTTTTGCTCATTCATTCGAAAAATATTCAGATAATGTCATCCTCTCTCTTTTGCCCTTTTCCTAAGATGGTAAGAAGGAGATTCATATCAACAAGATGTGTCAAACTTCTAGCTCACATTGTAATTCCTGTTTCTGACTGGGGAGGACAGTCACTGTTCTACGAGCTGGGGAAGCAATGTTCTCGTGGAGCCTACATCTAGAATGTTGGTAGAACTCTGTCTCACTCCTCCCTCAGCCTCCCTGAGGCCGGCACCTCCCTGCCACACTGCCTCCCACATAGTCTACAGAAGACTCAAACATCCTTTGTGCCACTTCACCAAAACAAACCCTCTTGGGTCAGTTCTCCCTCAAAAACCCATATTATGCACCATATTTCTCCTTGAGGCTACCATATTATGCACCATATTTCTCCTTGAGGCTAACTTGCTTTTAGCTGGTGTCCATGGCGCCTCAGAGTGTCCCCGGGGAATCACGTATGCAGTGGTTTGTGGAGGGATAGTAAGGAGGAGTTGGGGTGGCCCCTTCAGGGCAGAGCAGTGGTCCCTGCCACCTGGAGCCCAGAAGAGCAGCCTAAGACAGGGAGGGGAGCACTCTGAGAGCAGCGGGATGTGCCCAGGGTCTGCATCAGAATCCAGCAGACCAGGTCTTGGTCCTGGTTTTCGGAGCAACCTTACACTGACTGGCTGAGTCTCCTAAAGAGCTGTTTTTGGCTGGAAGAGATGCTTAGTGGCTGTTGTCAGACTATTCAAAATGCACAGAGGGACAAGGGAAAAGAAATAGCACAAACCTGCAGGAGATAAAAAGCAGTCTCATTCAGATGCCATATGCCACAGAAGTAAAAAGCTAGTAAATTTAATTTAGTATAGACCATGCAATTACCCACTTTAAAAATTAAGGACTGAGACCATAAACCCACTAAACATCAAATCTTCATAATGAGCAGTTAAATGAGAGAGAGAGAAAAAGAGAGGGAGCAGAGGGGGAAAGGAAGAAGAAAAAGGCAAGAGGAGAGAGGAGAGATGAAGGAAGAAGGAGAGAGGAAAGGGGGCGGGGAGGAAAAAGAAACAAAAGATTAGCAAGACAGAACATGAGACAGGCACGAAGCGAAAAGCAGGAAGAAAAAGAAACAGAGCATAATGCACTGCATGGTCCCAGAGGAATTTCCCGTTCTTGGGGTCTTCTGAGTCTGTTGCCAAAAAGATTTAAAGTCACAACTGTAGGCACAGAAGGGGACAAAATCTCACCCTGCAGAATAGAAAATATTCACTCGTGTTTTTTCTCTCCATTCCCACAACTACCATCCTAGTTTAGAGCCAGGTTTCTCAACCTTGGCACTACTGATATTTGGACCCGGATAATTCTTTGTTGTGGAGGCCTATCATGTGTTGTGGAAAGTTTACAGCACCCCTGGCTTCTATCCACTAGATGCCACTAGCACCCTTTCCAGTTGTGACAACCCCAAATGCCTCCAGATATTGCCAAATGTCCCCAGGGTATGGGGGCAGCAAACCGCCCCCAGTGGAGAACCACTAGTTTAGACCATTATCACTTCACAACTCAACCCTTGCCCCCAACAGTTCTCTGTCCTTTCAGAGTCCTCCTGCTCCACCATCCTCTTCATAAAGCCCCAAGGCACCACTCTGAGGGCATCACTTCACTATTCAGAACCACTTAAAAGCATCCCAGTAGAACTAAATAAAAAATAATACTGGAGACCTACAATGTGCCTGGTTTTGTTCTAAGCCCTGGAAATATCCTGGTGAACTCAACTGAGACCCAGACTCAAAGATCTTATGCTCTAGGTGGGAAAGGCAGACAATGAACATGTAAAGAAAGAAATATAAAGTAATTTCAGATAGCAAGAAGTGCCATGGGAAAAAAAGGGTAGTATGAGAGAATGATGGAGGGTGGTCAGGGAAGGCACATTTCTAAAGAGGCATCATCTGAGCTGAGACCTAACCAATGAGGAAGAAGAAGCCATCGGGGAGACGGGAAGAACATTCCAAGCTGAAGGAACAAGACAAGACAGAGGTTGGCAGGCACTGGAGTTTAGTGGCTGGAGTGCAGTGAATGAGGGGAAGCACGGAAGGAGGCAAGGTGAAGAGGGAGACAGAGGCGATCATACTGCCTCGTGGGCCGTGAGGAGAAGTTGAACCTTATTCCAGTTGCAATGGGCAGTCACCGGAGGGTTATTAACAGAGCCCCACTCCCTAACGTAACTCTAGGCTTCATAATCGAGCCCCTAACCCATCCCTGCTGACTCTGCTTCTACTCCTCTGTACAAAGTTGAGCTTGCATCAGAATCCCCTGGAGAGTTGTTCAAACACAGACTGCCAGGTCCCACTCCCAGAGTCTCTGATTCTGTATAGGTCTGGGGAGGTGCCTAAGAATTTTCATTTCTAGCAATTTACCAGGAGCTGCCAATACTGCTAATCCAGGGACCATGCTTTGACGTTTTGAGTAGCACTCTCTGAGCAAACCTTATTGCTTCTCAGATATGTCTCCAATCACACTATTTCCATGCGGAGACCATCCACTACTCTATCCCTCCTCTACAATCTCTGTGTATTGAAATCCTAGTCATTCTTTAATGTCTGGCTCAAAAACTAACTCTCATACACACCTGCAGTGATCACCCTAGGCAAACGGGCCACTCTACCCCGTCCAACCATCATACGGATACCATTCGTAAGTGCTCCTGTAGTGTACATATTTATGTGAGAGCCTCAGTTTCCCTTTCAAACCATGACTTCTTCCAGACCAGGGACCTCATCTTAATAAATCTGTTTAAAATCCCTCTCTCTTTTCTGTTTTGAATGATGTAAGCTATAATTAAATCAATTACTTATATAAATGGCTAATAATGTATCTTCTTTTCACCCCACACCGACGAGGGTGGCTATTATCAAAAACAAAAAAATAAAAACAGAAAATAACAGGTGTTGGCAAGGATGAGGAGAAATTGGAAGCCTTGTGTACTGTTGAAGGGAATGCAAAATGGTGCAGCTGCTGTGGAAAACTGTATGATGGTTCCTCAAAAAATTAAAAATAGAATTACCATGTGATCCAGCAATTCCACTTCTGAGTATATATCGAAAAGAATTGAAAGCAGGGTCTCAAAGAGATATTTATATACCCACGTTCATAGCAGCATTATTCACAACAGCTAAAACACGGAAGCAACCCAAGTGTTCATCAACAGATGAATGGACAAACAAAATGTGGTCTATTATACAATGGAATATTAGTCAGCCTTAAAAAGGAGTGAAATTCTGAGATATGCTGCGACATAAATGAACCTTGAGGACATTACGGTAAGTGGAAGAAACCAGACACAAAAAGACAAATACCGGATGATTCCATTTGCATGAGGTACCTAGAGTAGTCAACTTCATAGAGACAGAAAGGTGGTTGCCAGGGGCTGGGGGATGGAGGAAACGGGGAGTTGCTGTTTAACGGGCACAGAGTTTCAGTTTTGCAATATGAAAAGAGTTCTGGAGATGGACTGTGGTGATGGTTGCAAAACAATGTGAATGTGCTTAATACCACCAAACTGTAAATATTTGGTGTATGTAAATACCACCACTTAAAATGACCGAGATGGTCAATTTTGTTATGTGTATTATAATTAAAAGTAATTTTTTTAAATGCAAAAAAGCGTCTTCTTTTATAATTTACAAAGCACTTTCACACATCTTATCTCATTTGTATCTTTTAATAATCTAGGAGATAATAGCAAAATATTATCATTCCCATTTTATAGGAGAGTATTCAGAAGCCCTGAAAAATTAAATCAGCTCAAGGACACACAGCTGATGTGTTAAGGCATTAAAAATCAGATCCGTTACTCCACTATAATACCCTGTCTAGTATATCACAATGCTTCTCCTAGAATGTTCTGTATAGTAAATCACCTTTCATGTGCTAAGTGATATATAAATACTGGCTAACTCTTTGGGAGGAAGGAAAGAGGGCAAGGAGGGAGGAAGGGAGAGAAGGAATTATTTGAGGAAGATTCCTTTCTCATTATTTAGGGAAAGAGGAAAAACCAATATTTTCTGGATGTTTCCATGTGCCTGGCAGTTTGTATATGTTTTTCTCCTAACTTTTACATATCACAACCTGATATGGTGGGCATTACTATTATTATTTTACAGATGATTATAAAGAAAATAGAGTCCTTAAATCACCTGACCACTAGCACTATTTTGAATCCAGATCAGTGTGACTCTGGGTCCAGGCTCACACTACTGGGAAACACAGCAACCTCCATGTTCTAGAATGGTCTGGTTGCCAATACGTGGCATCTGTGTCTTCTCGCCCTTGGCTAGCAGCCAACTGATTACTTACCCAACTGATATTTTCTTCCTTCACCACCACCCCAACGGGGCATTTGTAATTGAAAGGGGATGCTTTCCTGAAATGTTCTCCCCTTTCAGTGGACCCACCTGCCTAGCTGTATTTTGCCCCACCCTGGACCATTCCACTCTGCTCAGGCTTTCAGGGTGAGGAGACACCAGGCCTGTGGGAGGTTCTCCTTCACTCCCCCTTCCTCCTGGCTCACACAGGCCGTGCACCATCTCTTCCAAGAGTGGTTGGTCCCTCCTCTCTGTCACAGGACTCATACCTCCCTGGGACTTCTCAGGGGGCAAGGAAGAACCATACCCGGTCAACCACTCCTTCCTCGAACCTCTTCCCCTCACTCATGAAGGAGCGCACAGATGAGGTCTTGGTGCACCTCTTCTAGCAAACTGGCACTCACCACTCCTGGGCCTGACAGATGAGCAGCAGAGGTGCTTCCCCTGCAGGGGCTGGACTGCTGGCCAAGTTTCCTAGGAAACCCACCCTCTCAACTCACAAAGTCGTCTCACACCACCTCTTCCGAGTCAGCTCTTTCTCCCATCCCTGCCTCCAAAGAGTCTGGTGCTTCGGCACTGCTTGAGCCAAAGACATCTACGGGCTGCCCTGTTATAAGAATGTGGAGGGGTCTGAGTTCCCACTGATTTGAAGCTTGGGCTCATCGACCCCTGTGTAATGAATTTGGCTCCACATGTGGCTCAGCCCCTGATCCTCCATCAGAATCTGCCCTTTAGTAGCTTTCATTCCTCAGCATCTAGAACTGGTTAATCTACCAAATGTTAACCCACTCCATGAATCTGATGGTAATGAGGTCGACTTTCGCCTTATTTATCATTAGAGCTGGCAGACCCAAGGGTAATTTAGTGTTTGAAAAGGCCGATTTTAAAACTTTATGTCATGGGACACAGTGCCAAATGCAGCCTAATAACTGCATCATTAAATATGGACTAAAGTCTTTATTTAAATTCACATTCATCTCACCTCTGTCTATAAAACATGGGGATGTACACGAAGCAAGTCTTTAAATCTCAAAACAAATTTATCTGCTCTTGTTTTTCTCCCCCAATCCGTCCTCCTGGTGTTTGTGGAAGTTTGCTGGGTGTCTGACTCTGTCTCTCTTAGACACTCTTCAGTTCCTGCACATTCAACATTCCTCAAGCCTCTTCCACATGCCGACACTGTGCTAAGCAGTGGAGATGCAAAACTGACGTGTTCCTGGGGCCAGCCCGGTGGTGTAGCAGTTAAGTTCACGCATTCCTCTTCAGCAGCCGGGGCTTCCCCAGTTCGGATCCTGGCTGCGGACCTACTCACGGCTCATCAAGCCATGCTAAGGTGGTGTCCCGCATAGAAGAACTAGAAGGACCTACAACTAGGATATACAATTATGTACTGGGGCTTTGGGGAGAAAAAGAAAAAGAGGAAGATGGGCAACAAATGTTAGCTCAGGACCAATCTTCCTAAAAAAATTGACATATTCCTGGTCCTGCCCTCAAGGAGCTTACAGACTTGTGTGGAAGTGAAAGCAAATAATTCCAACATGATAGACTGGGAACACCCTGTCCCCAGATATCCTCCCAATTCAATCCCTCACTTCCTTCCGGTCTCTGTTCCGTGTCACCGTGACAGCGAGGCCTTCTCTGAGTACAGTGTATGAAACAGCCTGCCCCACTGCCACTCACCGGGCTGCACCTTATTTTTGTCCATAGCACTCATCAACATCCGACACACTCCACATTTCTTTGCTTATTTGTGGTCTGTTGGTTCCTACTACAAAGTAAGTCGATGGGGGCAGGAATTTCATCTGTTTTGTTTGCTGCTATGCCTGCAGCCCCAGCACAGTGCCTGGCACAGAGTAGGCACTCAAGCAATACTTTCAAATGTGCGATGAGTCGGTGCTGGAGTAGAGGTATATACAGAGTGATTCTGGAGAACTGGAAGAGACCTCCACTTTCTGGGGACTTACCTACGAAGGTTTTACAAAGGAGGAGTCAGTTAAACTGGGTTGAGAGAGATAAATTTACTGGTTAGAGAAGGGAGATTCCTGGTCCCTGGGCATCAAGAAATGAAACTAAGTCATTCATGTGGCTGGGATTTGGAGTGACTGGAGAAAAGGGCAGAAGATGAGACTGGAGTTATTGGTGTGGTGGCGGGGTTGGGGGGGACTATGAAGTGTCTTGGAAGCCATTTAAAGGGACTTGAACTTTATCTCAAAGGTACTAGTTGAGTAACAGTATCTTTGGAACTGGAATGCAGACCCCCAGTGAAGTATCTAGTTCTCTATGAGACTCTACCAGTACAGTTCTCTGCTAGGTGACATAGTAGTCAGCCCCCAAGACGGCCCCAATGATCTCTGCCTCCTGGTATTCACACCCGTCTTATAGTTCCCTCCTACATCATACTGGGGTTGATCCAACCAGTAGCATACAGCAGAAGTGATGGGATGTCACTTCTAAGACTACCTTCTGTCTTATGGTAGCCTCTGTCTCTCTCACAAACACACAAACAGAGACACACACACATACACACACACGCCTCCTGCTCTGGAAAAGCATGCTGTGTTGTCTCTCTCTATGGAGAGACCCACATGGCCAGGTGCTAAAGCCTCCAGCCGACAGCCAGCAAGGAATCAAGGTCTGCCAACAGCCATGTCAGCGAGCTTGGAGATGACTGCAGCCATGGTCAATACCTTGACTGCAGCCTTGTGAGGGACCCTGAGCCACATCCAGCCAGCTAAGCAGCTCCTGGATTCCTGACCCTCAGAAACCATGTGAGATAGCAAACATGGTTTTAAGCCACTAAATTTTGGGATCATTTGTTATGCATTGATAGATCATGAATGCAGCCTAATTCCTCTCCAAGAGCATCCAGCAACCTCCCACTTTTGGGACAGATACTAGAGCAGAGACGCAGGCTGTACCTTCTATAAAGGTCACTAATCAGAGATTCCTACTGAGGTCAGGCAATAAAGAAGTGAGCTCCAGCTCTTCCTCTTCAAAGCCCAGCGGGTGGAAGAAGGCCGGGAAGTCAGCCTCCTGCTGAGCCCTCTCTCCAGCTCTGGGGCTTGCAGCTCCCTGGACCCGGCGTTCTGACCCACACGGGTCCCAGAGGCACGGCAGTGATTTGAGCATGTGGCCTGTTTTACTGCTCCCCCCGCAACTTAATTCATGAACTCATCAGAGGGCATTGCAGCAGCGACCACACAGCAATAACAGGACACACGACGCAGGGCAGGCTTAGCTCCTGTTAGAACAACACTCAGAGGCTGGCCTTTCTCTGTCACATTTATTAAGTGTCATTCACACTCTTTAAAAGGCCTCAGGCTTTTGGTCAAACCAGGACACCTTCTGAGGGAAGCCTTTCCAGCCTGCCATCGTGCCACGCAGCCCGCTGAGGGGGCCCCAGTGACAATCCGGTAGCGAAAGAGGCTCAGCCTGATCCCCAACAACAATATTTTCATTTATTTATTTTTAATTGGGATATAATTCACATATAACATTGTGTAAGTTTAAGGCACAGAGCATGTTGGTTTGATACATTCATATATTGCAATACAATTACCACTGTAGCGTTAGCTAACATCTCCATCACGTCACATAATTACCATTTCTCTTTTGTGGTGAGAACAATTAAGATCTAGTCTCTTAGCAACTTTGAAGTTTATAGTGTAGTACTGTTGACGACAGTCACTATGCTGTGCATTAGCTCTCCAGGCCTTAATGACAATAATAAAAATATCTTGCAAATGCTCCAAGAAGGTGCACTGTGTGTGGGGAGACTGTAGGCCTGGGAGTCAGGCACTCCCGAACTCCAGTTTCAGCTCTACTGCTGAGTTTCTGCCCTTGGGCAAGTTACTTGGTTTGTCTGACCCAAGTGTTCTCAGCAGGGTTGTCATGGGGTTTAAATAAGCAGTCGCATATCGAGTACCCACCACGGGGTCTGGAATATAGCGGGTACTTGGTAAAGGTCTTCCCCCCAGGATGATGGGTAACAGTCTTAACCTACTCCACTCCGCCCCAACCAGTACACTGGAAATTCCCCTTTTCTCTGCTCTGTGCCTGTATTAAGTATCCCCAAACAGTACCTGTCATTATTGTCATGTTTTATAATTCACATGTTTTATAATTCCACACTCATGAGCTCATCAGATCCCCAGGTAACCTGGTGAGGTCTGAGGGGTGGGTACAGTTAGCCGCAGTTTTGCTCAAGTCACACAGGTGGTGAAGGGAGGAGCTAGGACTAGAACCCAGGCTGTCTACTTCTCAGTCTCCTTGCCACCCAACCCCAGCTGCGTCTCTAGGCACTTCCGCCTCCTTCCCCTCATTACACGTTTCCCCCCTTCGGGGGGCCCTCTTGTACGGCTTGTGTGTGGTTTCACATGGGAGAGTCCAGATTCTCCGACAGCAGATTCTAGACGGACAGGGCCGTGGGCTTGTTGGCAGACCAGATGCAGAAGAAATACAGAGGCCCAGGGACGTTGCAGGACATTGGATAAGGAGGGGCCACATTACAAGGCCCTGATCCAATACCAACTCAAATAAAGTTGAAAGTATTGAAAACATGAACCACCCCTGGGATGCTCAGGGCAGAGAGTGAGGAGGAAGGAAGGGCCGCTGGGTTCCTTCCCCCCACACACACACACCAATCTGCACCTAATCCCATCTTTATCTCCTCTCCTGCCTCAGTGGCTGAGGTGTCACACATGCTAGCATCAGTTAGTCCCTCCGCTGCCACTGAGATTCTTCATTCATTCATTCATGCATTAATTCACTCACCCCCCCCTGAGCTGGGCCCCCACACGGCTCAGCAACCCTTTGCCATGGTCCTACCATTACATCTCTGACTCCCCGCTCTCCTCAGCCTCCCAGCCATCCTCACTACCTCACCCTCAGAGATGACCCTGCCTCCCAGCTCACAGAGAGAATACAGACTACCAAGTCTCACTTTGTGATAGCTAATTCTGTGTCAACTTGGTTATGGTGCCCAGCTGTTTGATCAAATACCAGTATAGATGTTGCTGTGAAAGTATTTTTTTAGATGTGATTAACATTTAAATCAGTAGACTTTGAATAAAGCAGATTACTCTCCACAGTGTGGGTGGGCCTCATCAATCAGTTGAAGGCCTTAAGAGAAAAAGACTGAGGTCCCCAGGGGAAGAAGGAATTCTTCCCTCAGACTTCCTTCAGACTTGAGGTTGCAACATCAGTCTTTCCTGGGTCACCAGTCTGCTAGCCTGCCTTGCAGAATTCAGAATTGCCAGCCCCTAAAATCACGTGAGCCAATTCCTTAAAATAAATTTCTCTCTCTATATGTGTATATACACACACACACAGACACACACATGCACACACACATATCCTATTGGTTCTGTTTCTCTGGAGAACCCTAACACATAGCCCTCTAACCCTAATGCCACTCCCCAGCAATCCCTTTGGCAAACTCCTATCCATCCTTCAGTCTGTGCTCAAATGTGACCAGAGTGAGGGTTTCCCTGAGTCCCCCAGGTGGAGCTCATTCTGAGACCCTGAGCATCCTTCCAGTGTGGAAATGACTGTGCGGTGCTGGGATTGGCTCTATCTACAGCTTCTTCAGTCCACTTCCTTTTTTGTCTCCCCAATATTTTAATTAATTAATTTTTTATTTTTTTATTCTTTTGCTGTGTAGGTGCTACTGGTGATTTTTTTTCAGCTTTATTGGGGTATAACTGACAAATATTATTGTAAGATATTTAAAGTGTACATCCTGATTGTTTGATATACGGATGCATTGTGAAAGGACTCCTCCCATCTAGTTAATTAACACATCCATCACATATCCACCCATCATTACATGTGTAAGAGAACATTTAAGTTCTACTCTCTTAGCAAATTTCAATTATACAATATAGTGCTATCCACTATAGTCACCGTGTTTTACATTAGATCCTCAGACCTTATTCATCTTATAGCTGAAAGTGTGTACCCTTTTACCAACCTCTCCCTACTTCCTCCACCCCCTCGTCTCTGGCAATCACTTTTCTATTTTGTTTCCATGAGTTTGACCTTTTTATTTTTTGGATTCCACATATAAGTGATACCAGGCAGTATTTGTCTTTCTCTGTCTGGCTTATTTCACTAACATAATGCCCTCAAAGTCCATCCATGTTGTCACAAATGGCAGGATTTCCTTCTTTCTCATGGCTGAATGATATTCCACTATATGTATATATCACATCTTCTTTATCCATTCATTCGCTGACAGACACTTAGGTTGTTCCTATATTGGCTATATATAGCCTATATAATATCTTGGCTCTTGTGAATAATGTTGCAATGAAGATAGGTGTGCAGATATCTCTTCGAGATCCTGTTTTCATTTCCTTTGGCTATATACCCACAAGTGAGATTGCTGGATCATATGGTAGTTCTATTTTTAATTTTTTGAGGATCCTCCATACTGTTTTCCATAATGGTTGGACCAATTTATATTCCCACCAATAGTGCAAAAGAGTTCCCTTTTCTCCACATCCTCACCAACACTTTTTATCTCTTGTCTTTTTGGTAACAGACATTCTAACAGGTGTGAGGTGCTGTTTTTGGCTTTGGGGACATTGTGGTTTTGATTTGCATTTCCCTGATGAATAGTGATGAGTACCTTTTCATGTACCTTTTGGCCATTTGTGTGTCTTCTTTGGAAAGATGTCTATTCAGATCCTCTGCCCATTTTTTAATCAGATTGTTTTTTGCTATTGAATTGTGTGAGTTCTTTACCTATTTTGGATAATAACCTCTTATCAGATATATGATTTGCAAGTATTTTCTCCCATTCAGTAGGTTGCCTTTTTATTTTGTTGATGGTTTCCTTTGCTGAGCAAAAGCTTTTTAGTTTGATGTAGTCCCACTTGTTTACTTTTGCTTTTGCAGCCTTTGCTTTGGGTGTCAAACCCATAAAATTATTGCCAAGAACTCTGTCAAGGAGCATACCTGCTATGTTTTCTTCTAGGATTTTTATGGTTTCAGGTCTTAAATTTAAGTCCTTAATCCATTTTGAGCTTATTTTTGTGTATAGTGTAAGATATGGGTCCACTTTCATTCTTTTGTGGGTGGCTCTAGCTTTCTCAAACCATTTATTGAAGAGAGTGTCTTTTCCCTATTGTATATTCTTGACTCTTTTGTCATAAATTAATTGACAACATTAATTTATGTTTATTTCCGGGCTCTCTATTATGTTCTATTGATTTATGTGTCTGTTTTTATACCAATACTATACTGCTTTGATTACTATAGCTTTGTAATATAGTCTGAAATCAGGAAGCATGATGCCTCCAGCTTTCTTCTTCTTTCTCAAGATTGCTTTGGCTATTAGGGGTCTTTCGTGGTTCTATACAAATTTTAGCATTGTTTTTTCTATTTCTCTGAAAACTGCCATGGAGTTTTCATAGAGATTGCATTGAATCTGTAGAGTGCTTTGGGTAGTATGGATATTTTAACAATATTAATTCTTTCAATGCACTAACACAGAATATCTTTCCATTCATTTGTGTCTTCATCAATTTCTTTCATCAATGTCTTATAATTTTCAGTGTATAGATCTTTCACTTCCTTTGTTAAATTTATTCCTAAGTATTTTATTCTTTTTGATGCTATGGCAAATGAGACTGTTAATTTCTCTTTCTCATAGCTCATTGTTAATGTATAGAAATGCAACTGATTTGTATGTTGATTTTGTATCCTTCAACTTTACTGAATTCATTTACAGTTCTAACAGTTTCTTGGTGGAGTCTTTAGGGTTTTCTATATACAATATCATATTGTCTGCAAAAAGTGACAATCTTACTTCTTTCTTTCTGATTTGAATGCCTTTATTTCTTTTTCTTACCCAATTTCTCTGGCTAGGACCTCCAGTACTATGTTGAATAAAAGTGGCAAGAGTGGGCATCCTTGTCTTGTTCCTGATCTTAGAGGAAAAGCTTTCAGTTTTTCACCATTGAGTATGATGTTAGCTGTGGGCTTGTCATACATGGCTTTTATTACGTTGAGGTACATTCCCTCCATACTCAGTTTGTTGACAGTTTTTATCATAAAAGAATGTTGAATTTTGTCAAGTGCTTTTTCTGCATCTATGGAAATAATCATATGATTTTTATCCTTCATTGTGTTAATGTGATATATCACATTGACTGATTTCCAGATGTTGAGCCATTCTTGCATCCCTAGAATAAATCCCACTTGATCATATTGTATGATCATTTTAATGTACTAGTGAGTTCAGTTTGCTAATATTATGTTGAAGATTTCTGCATCTATGTACATTAGGGATATTGGCTTGTATTTTTCTTTTCTTGTAGTGTCCTTGTCTGGTTTTGGCATCAGGGTAATGCTGATCTCGTAAAATGAGTTTGGAAGTGTTCCCTCCTCTTCTATTTTTTGGAAAAGTCTGTGAAGAATTAGTATTAATTCTTCTTTAAATGTTTGAGAGAATTCACCAGTGAAGCCATCTGGTCCTGGACTTTTATTTGTTGGGAGGTTTTGGATTACTAATTCAATCTCCTTACTAGTAATTGGTCTGTTCAGATTTTCTGTTTCTTCGTGATTCAGTCTTGGTACATTGCATGTTTCTGGAAATTTATCCATTTCTTCTAGGGTCCAATTTGTTGGTATATAATTATTGACAGTAGTCTCTAATGAGCCTTCTTTTTCATTCTAATTTTATTTATTTGAGTCCTCTCTCTATTTTTCTTGGTAGAGTAGCTAAAGATTTGTTTATTTTCTTTATCTTTCAAAGAACCAGCTCTTAGTTTCATTGATGTTTTCTATTGTCTTTTTGATCTCTATTTCATTTATTTCCACTCTGATCTTTGTTATTTCCTTCCCTCTACTAACTCTGAGCTTAGTTTGTTCTTCTTTTGCTAGTTCCTTGAGGTGTAAAGTGAGGTTGTTTATATGAGATCTTTCTGTTTTCTCAATGTAGGTGTTTATCACTATAAACTTTCCTCTTACAACTGCTTTTGCTGCCTCCCATAAGTTTTAGTATGTTGTATTTTCATTTTCATTTGTCTTAAGATATTTTTTTATTTCTCTTTTGATTTCTTCTTTGACCCATTGGTTGCTCAGTAGTACGTTGTTTAATCTCCACATACTGGTGAATTTTCCAGTTTTGTTTTTATAATTGATTTCTAATTTCATACCATTGTGGTCAGAAAAGATGCCTGATATGATTTCAATCTTCTTAAATTTATTAAGACTCGTTTTATGCCCTAACGTATGATCTACCCTGGAGAATGTTCCATGTGCACTTGAGAAGAATGTGTAGTCTGCTGCTGTTGGATGGATTGTTCTGAATGTCTGTTAAGTCCATCTGGCCTAACATATCATTTAAGTCCAATGCTTCCGAGCTGCATTTCTTGAGGGTCTAAATCCTGATGTCTGTTGCATCTGCTGACTCTCATTCATGGGGCTTTATCTGCGGGAATCCTTTGCAGCAGTTGAGGATTTGTTCATTTGAAGGGTTTTGTTTTTCTTCTGTCAGAAACTCCAGAAGGATTACCAGCCTGTTACCACTTTTTATACAGATGTTTCAACTTGGTAATTCTTGGATCAGTAGGGAGTATAAATTTAAACCTCAAACCCATTAAGGATACCGCATGGTTATAAAGTCTCAGAGAGACTATTTTTTCTTCCTCACAGCTCAAGTTATCACCCCGTGCCTATGAAGGGGTCATTTTAAAGGTCCCTATTTCACTGAGGGCATGTCTTATGTGGGGTTCTCAATTCTAACTCTCCACCTTACACAGTTCCAAGATCTTGCCTCCTATCTCTTCATGGTCAATGAAATCCAAACTCCTTGAATCCCAAGACTAGCAATGCCCCCACTTCCCCACTCCAGGCTGCCACAGCCTCAATTCATATGCTTACCACTTCAGTTTTCAGCTTTCTCTTCGTTTTTAGTCTCTGGTGGTTTTCCTTACTTTCCTTGCTCAGCCAGCATTCAAAAGGTTTGTTACTATATTTTATCCAGCATTTCTTGGTATTTTCCAGGAGAGGAGTTTTCAGTTTACCTAGTCAACCATACTGTAGAAATAGAAATCTGCTATATTTTAATTGTTTGTCTGCACATCTGTCTACCCCCGCTGGGCCTACAAGCTTCTTGAGACAATACACTCAGTGGTTATGAGCATGGGCTGCAGAGCACAGGCTGACTGGGTCCAAAGCCTGTCTCTGCCACTTACTAGCTATGTACATTGGGCAGGTTACCTAATCTCTATGTCTCAGTTTACCCATCTGAAAATAGTGATAACATTAGCATCTACTGTTATGATGATTAAATGAAATAATACATGCAAAAATCTTCAAACAAAAACAAGCATATGATAAACACTCAAAACAGATTGCTGTTATTGTGAGCAGATAGGTGCTTGGTAAATATGTATTGAATTCATTATTTTCAACTTTATGTCCTCATTACCTAGCATAGTAATGCTGGCACATCACAACATTCCATGCATATTTAATGAGTTAATATGACTAGATGACTAGATGAGTGAATGAATGCATTGATGTATGTACACATTTTCCCTCCTGTCTGAGGGGAAGAGATACCCCTCACCTGTGTAAGGCCAACCCTTCTAGCAGGATTCTACATCCTACCCTTTCCCACTCTTTCCATGCTCTCTCACCTATAACTCCACTTCCCCCTCCCTCCTTCTCCCTAGAATATAACACATTCTCATTTCTCCCATGTAAAACACACAGACAGACACACATACACACACATACCCCTTCTTCTTTGACTGTATATCTCTTAATTGCATATCCTGGCCTATCAACCACGTTCAACTTCTAGACCAACTCCTTTCTCGACGTCCTGAGCCCGGGTTGGATGCCCTTCCCCATGAGCCACTGTTTCCTGCCCTAATTTCCATCCTGACCCTTAAGCTTTGCATGGTGGTTGTCCATTTACTAGAGGATGGGGAATACAGCTCTCTTCTTGGCATCTCCAGGACCTAGCACAGAGCCTGGCATGTGGTAGGTGCTCAACAAATGCGGATTAAATAAATAAATGAATAGAAGCCAGTCACAGTGCAATATTCACAATGTTTATCATCTCTATCTCCAGGAGCTAAACAAAAATAGAAAGAACCTTCAAAAGTTATATCCAATCAGCCCTGGGATCATCTAAGCGAATCAGTTAGCTATCAAAGTTCCTAATTAGATTTATCTTCATGGCTGCTCTGATGAACAGGCCTGGAGAGAAGTGAAGATGGCCAGGGGCCAAGGAAGGGACAGCATGGCTCAATGAAAAGAACATACATTTTGACATAGTCCATTTTGACACAATCTGAACTTCTATGTTCAACTCTCTTTCCTGCCAATATTAGCTTTGGAGTAACTCTGGGCCAGCAAGTCTCTCTGAGCCTCACTTTCTTCACCTATAAAATGGGTATAATGGTGATAGCACTATTGTAGCCTTACTATCTCAGAGGGTTTTGTGGGAAAGAGTGTGTATACGTGCTTTACGAATGGTAAAGTGAAACCCAAACATTAATACTGCTGTAGTTTCTGCCCTCTTTCTCTCCTAGCTCCAAATCAGTCCCCACTATATGCTTGCTTTGGCCTGAAATTATCTGCTCCAGAGACAAAGTTTCATTGCATAAAATAGAAAATTAAGCATAAAATACCAAAATGCATACACAGCTTGAGGGAAAAAAAAACTAAAATTCATTCAAAAGAAAGTACACCCTGTCAGCTAGTCCCCAGTGGGACTGGCCAACAGCAGATCTTTGTTGTTTATAAAGGACCAAGCAAGGTCACAGGGGACACAGAGCCTAATACAGTAATGGGACCAGGAACAGTTTCCCTCTAAAAGAGAGAACTTGTCTTCAGAAAGGACGGCTGGAGTCAGAAGCTGAACTTTGGTTGACTTCCCAGTTTTGCTGAGGATCAGCCCTCATTAACTTTCACTATGTGACATAAACAGATGCTGAGTGTTGAGGTCACTTTATCATGCCACTGTCACCAGGTGGCTCTGCGCCACAGAATTTGGAAAGATTTGTGTGTTTTGTATGCCATGCCTTCGCTATAAAGGAGGATCATGCAACTCCTCCCGCTTCCCCTATTGCCCCCAGGGGGGCCGCAAACCTGGTGAGTGTTTCAATGGCTACTTACTGACTAATTGCAGGCTCTCCTTTGGGTCTAGCAACAAAAGTGGGGGCCTTGTCTTCAGGAAGAACCTGCTAATATGCATGAGTTTTGATGTTACCTGGAAGTGAGAGGGAGATTCTTCAGCCACAGTTCTCCAGGATTAATTCTTTAGATGGCATACTGGTTAAGCTGGAAGGGTGTCATGGCAGTAACCAGGCAGGGAGAAGGGAAAAGCTGCCCATGACCTATTGGTGCAGCATGAAGCATCACACAGATCTTGCAATGCTCACTGTGCACAGTCCAGCCACCCTATACTTCCTGCAGACACTCAAAGGTACCAGGCTCTCAGTGGAAGATATCGAGGTTAACTCCCCACCCATTCTACCTCTCCTTCATCGTGTGACAGCAACACTGTTTAGGGACTGATCCCTGCTCCAGGAATGAGTTCTCATTAGTCTAAGTCAGGGGTCAGCAAATTACGGCCCTATGGAACAAATCTAGCCTGTCACCTGTTTTTTGAGGGTTTCTTTGAATAGTCTGCAAGCTAAGAGTGGTTTTGACATTTTTAAACAGTTGGGAAAAAAATCAAAAGAAGAATATTTCATGACACATGAAAATTATATGAAATTAATATACTAATATGCATAAATAAAGTTTTATTGGAACACAGCCATGCTCATTAGCTTATGTCTTATCTGTGGCTGCTTTTGTGCTACAAAAGAAGTTGTAACAGATATCGTATGGCTCACAAAACCTAAAATATTTACTCTCTGGCCCTTTACAGAACAAGTTTGGCAACTCGTGGTCTAAGTCAATCATAGTAATCCTGTTTCCCTTACCAGCGTTTCTCTTGTAAGAACCCAGACTAAGCTGATCAGAGCCAGGCATTCCCCCGTGACAATAATTAGTTCACGGTGGTTAGGTTCTCCAAAGTGGCCCATTAAAACTTGCAGAGAGAGGACTTTGTCTGGTTCTCACTCTCTTCCTAGACTTGAAAATAATTGCTACTGATAGTCCACAATATGAGAGGGAGCCCATCTCAGGATAAAGCTGATGCCGCAGACAGCAGAGTAAAGAGATGGGAAGAACCTGAGTGCCTGCTGCCATCACGGAGACACCAAAAACAGCCAACAATGATGCCCGCTCACCTGCAGACTTCCCGTTGTGGAAGCCAATTCATTTTCTTATTGATTAAACTGCTTTGGGTTTGGTTTTCTGTTACTTGTAGCCAAAAGCATCTCTTGCCTCTGACCATTTGCACATACTATTTCCTCTGCCCAGAAAGCTCTCCTGTCCCCATCCCTTGCCCAGCTAGCTCTTCTCATCTTTCAAGATTCACAATAAATAGCAATGTCCTAGGAAGGCCATCTGTGATCTCCTAGACTAGGTAATGTCCCCATGCTATACACCATCCCCATCCACAGTGCCCTGGACTCGTCCTTTTTTAACACACACGATATATCTATTATTCAGTTTATCCCTGCCTTCCTTGCTAATCTTCCTGCTCCATTATAGCCAAGACCATGTCTGTCTTGTTTTCTACAGTATCCCAAGCACCGAACACAGTGCCTGGCAATTAGGTGCTAACTAAATTGCATAAAGAGCAGCATTTCCCAGCCTATGTTTTGTGGAATACCAGTGTCCCATGAGATGTTGTTAGGTAAGACACCCAAGACATTCTCATTTATTTATGCCTATTATAGAGCAATTACCATTGATGATTATTTTTAGCTGCCTCCCTTTTTCTTCTGCAATGTTTCACTCCAGTGTCTGCTATGGACTATATACTAGATGAAGATTCAATTGTTGTTAAGTGTTCCAGGTCTGATATTTAAATAATTCTGAGAGTCTAAGCTAAGCAGTTGTCATTACTACAGGATTTCTCAGGGACCATATTATAGTGCTGGGCAATGCTGAGGCCCTGATTCTGTGTTGCTAAGAGGGGAGTATAACATGCAGCATTTCCCAAACTTTTGACAATGGTACCTTTTTCTCCAAACCAAGTAATACCTTACTAGATTCCATAGGTTTTGTGCTTTGTTTTTTTTAAGTTTTTGAAATGCTGGCTTAGAGCCTTTGGGAAAAGACAAAGGCAGAGGCAAAGCATTAAGAGGTCCTTAGAAGTCTCCAGCACAAAGCAACTAGTTTGCTAAAGTGCCCCAGAAACACAGATGTTTGGCACAGGGCCCCCTAGGTCCTCAGGATGGGGAAGGAGAGGCAAATAGCCAAAGGCAGGGGTGGGGTGAAGGGGAGGTCTTGCACCCACTGTCTGTTCTATTGCACTGAACAAACTGCTGCCCCTGCTCCCAGTGTGGTGTGAGGGGCACAGATCGCGCTGCATTGAGCATAAGGAATGCCTGGTCAAATGGATCCAGAGGGGTTACCTGGAGGCCACGGGCAGTCCCCAGCTGGCATCTCAGCCCAACCTCTACTTCTGGACTGGAAGCTAAAACTATCCCAAAGCTTGGATTGTTGGCTCTGGAGATAATTCCTCTGATAAGGTGGGGGCTACAGGGAATGCCAATTATTCTGCATGATTCCTCTTTGCTGGCTACAACATCAGTTTCCACACTGTCAATTTCATAAATTGTAGGAATCTGCAAAGTCTCTCATTAAGGTACTGCCGAGGAGAGCGCCAGTGGAGGAGCCCGTGGCTTCAGGGTCCCTTATGTTCTCTGAATGCATCAAGCGTGGGGTGGGAGTGGAGGGACCCTGGCCCCAGAACTCCAGAGGGAAGGAATCCAATGGAATCTGCCTTTTCCCCCATCCAAACTCTTATCCACAGACAAGTGAGACTTGGTAACAGCCTTCTGATGACTGCAGAGGGAGAAGGACTGGTGGCTCCATGCCAGAGAGGGAAAACCAGTGTTTAAATGTAGCTCTCCCCCTTTCTGGAGCCCAAACCTTATTTTGGAACCCAAAAAAATAAAATAGGGAAGGCTGGGAGATTGAGGTTTCACTGTTTCGTCCTGACCCCGGGGCCTCTTCTCCTTTTTATAGCTGTGGAGGTGGACAGATTCTCCAGAAAAAGAGACGAATAGTTACTGAGTCCTCCCGGGTCCATGCACCACCCTTGGTATTTTCTCTACATTAAGTAATTTTGCCTCCCAAATTCCTCCCACGAGACAGGTAGTACTATTACCCACATTTCACAGGTAAGGTTACCTGAGGCTCGGAGAAGTTAGAGGACTTGCCCAAAGACAAAGCCAGAGAGAAGTAAAGCTGGGATTTGGCAAAAAGCCCATTCTCTTTCCGCTGAGCCACACCACCTTCCAGAAAGCCCCAAGGCAGGTATCATGGCCCAGTAGACAAAACCTGCCATGCCCTGCCTGGTGGTCCTCTCCAAGCTGTCTCCCCAGAGGCTGCTTTCAGGGAATCTGTTGGTATCTCTGCAGGGCTGGTGGCTCCTGATGGCCAAGGACATGCCTCCAGTGGCCTTTCTGGCCCACTCTGAGAGACTTTCTCCTGCTGGGAGAGGGGGCAGCCGTGCCTGATGCTGCTGCCACGCCTCCAATAAGACGAGATGCTTACGGGCCATTGAACTGACAAGCGTGCACCGGGTTCACTCAAGGGTAGAATCCTGCACCTCCTTCAAGAGCAGAAAAATCAGATCCATTGAACTGTGTTCTTCAGGCGGGAAATGAGCTGAGCACAGGCAGGGATGTTTGGCTGCAAGTGTTTGGTGTAGCGAGAGGCAAAGGTAGAAAGGGAGCTGAGTTATCCAGGTTGCATAAAGCCTGCAGAGAAGCTGCCCAGGGTAGCCTGCCTGGGTCCCAGTCTCAAGGTATGGTGGGCCTGGATGCTCCACTACACATGCTTCCTGCCTTTTAAATAATAAAACCATCCAGGAGTCAGGGGCAGAATCTGAGTGTGTGCCCACTACAGACCAATGGAAAGTCTGGAAGATTCATGGGGTGGGACCATTGGGGTCCATTTGCATGAGGGACTGAGGAGCCACTAGAGAGGAAATTTGCCCTGAGAGCGAAGGGAGTAACGTAAATTTGTTTTAAGAGTTTTAGAAGAACTGGCAGGAAAAGAAATGATTTTGAGTCCCACGGCTCATGGGACTCATGGACCTCACACTGCCCTTTGAGCCAAATCCTAGGGAGCACACAATAAAGAACAAGCAAAAACAAGAGAGGTTTTCTTTAGGATGCTGAGCATATAAGGCAGCCCTGTCTCCTTCCCCATGCAGCAGAGGGTGACACAGCAGGGATGGGGAACATTTTATCCACATCAGGCCACCACTTTAAGGTCAGGAGTTAGAGATGGGCCAGGAGCCACTGGGACACACAGAGGGTCTGAGGGCAGGCTGGGGTATGTGATCCCAGCCATTCTGCTGGAGGGTGGGGGTATAACGTATAGAGTAAGCATTTAACAGATGCTTGATGAATGAAAATATACTTTCAAACTATTATTCCTCAGGCATGTGTGGCCTGGCGAACCCAATGTTGCAAGAGCAATGCCATACGTTGGTCTTGAGTGGAGCAGGGAACAAGTGCCTTACCATGCGGGGCAGGAAGCATCATTCCTGTCTTAGGGAGGACACCGAGTTTACACTGCTGGGGTCAGGTTGGGTGGGGTCTGGAATTCAGTACATAGAAAAGAGCTACACAATGCTGAAGAGAGAACATCTCTGTCCTAATCCCCATGCCAACAATCATCAATTTTCACCTTGGACAAGTCACTTAACCTCCTCAAGTTCCAGTTCCCTCATCTGTAAACATCCACCAGGTTATCATGAGGCTTAAAGATGATAAAATGTCCTGGGCCCCATGAGCCGCAGAAGTATCCGAGCCAAGTTTCCTCCCAGGTGGGAGGATAAGACCTACCGCATCTTCTGTTAGCATAGAAATGAAAGCCATCATGGGGTTTGAGGAACCTTTAAAAGCACTCTATTTCCCTAAATAGTTTTCACTGCTCATTTGCTTAGTAAACCCTTTTGTAACAGCAGAGTTAGCTCTTCCGTCCCCAGGGCTCTGCCTCTGGTGCTCAGCCCATTGGCTGGAGGATGCGCTGTTTCCTCCCAACTGCAGACTGGGGGCAGAAAGGTCGGCTCTGCCCTATCCACCCCTCTATCTCCAGGGCCTGGCACAGTCCCTGACCGCAGAGACTCAATAACTGTTTGTTAAATGATGGATTTTGAACCTCTGCCCTGACCAATTCCAAATTACCAGAGTCCAAATTAATGAGGTTTCAGTGTAATTAACACTGACATTTTTTTGCAATTTAGATTCCTTCAAAGGACACCACCAAGAAAGTGAAAAGACAATCCACACAACAGGAGAAAATATTTACAAATCATATATATGATAAGGGACTTGTATCTAGAATATACAAAGAACTCTCACAACTTAATAAAAAGACAAATAACCCAATTAAAAATGGGCAAAAGATCTGAATAGCTGTTTCTCCAAAGAAGCTCTACAATGGCCAATCAACATGCGAAAAGATGCTCAACATCATAGCCATTAGGGAAATACAAATCAAAAACACGAGATAGGACGTGAAGAAATACACTCCTGCTGGGAATGTAAAATGGTATAGTCCCTTTACAAAACAGTTTGGCAATTCTTCAAAAAGTTAAACATAGAATTACCATATAACCCAGAAATTCTAGGAATATACCCAAGAGAAATGAAAACATACGTCCACACAAAAACTTGTACACTAAAGTTCAGAGCAGCATTATTCATAATAGCCAAAAAGTGGAAAAAACTCAAATGCCCATTATGGATGAATGGATAAATAAAATGTGGTCTATCCATACAACGGGATATTATTCAGCCATAAAAAGGAATGAAGTACTGATACAGGCTACAACATGGATGAACCTTGAAAACATTATGTTAAGTAAAAGAAGCCAGACACAAAAGGCTACAAATTGTATACCATTCATATGAAATATCCAGAGTAGGTAAATCCACAGACACAAAAATTAGATCAGTGGTTGCCAGGGGCTGGGAGGGACAAAGGGATGGAGGGGTGACAGCTAACAGGCACTGGGTTTCTTTTTCAAGACAATGAAAATGTTCTAAAAGTGTTAGTGCTGAGAGTTGCACAACTGTGAATATACTAAAAACCATTGAATTGTACACTTTAAATGAGTGAATTGTATGGTATGCAAATTACATTTCAGCAAAGCTTCTTTAAGATAACAAGACAAAACAAACAAACAAAAGAAGTTCATGGGGCCAGCCCCATGGCTTAGCAGTTAAGTGCATGCACTCTGCTACTGGCAGCCCGGGTTCGGATCCTGGGCGCACACAGATGCACCGCTTCTCTGGCCATGCTGAGGCCGCGTCCCACATACAGCAACTAGAAAGATGTGCAACTATGACATACAACTATCTACTGGGGCTTTGGGGAAAAAAAGGAGGAGGATTGGCAATAGATGTTAGCGCAGAGCAGGTCTTCCTCAGCAAAAAGAGGAAGATTAGCACCGATGCTAGCTCAGAGCTGATCTTCCTCACAAAAAAAAAACAAGTTCAGAAGTCTTCATTTTTCTGACACCTACCTCTCAAGCCTCCAACTTTGGACAACCAGGGTCTGAGTTGTAGCTTACCTATAGAATCCCAACAGCACCTCAGACAGGGCTGCATGTAGAATAACTACTCAGTAAATATTTGTTGACTGAAAATGATGACTATGTAGCCAAAAATGAAAATAAGGTAGGTAGCCTCTGGTTCAAATTCAATATCATCAGAGTAATAATCTCCTGACATCTGGAGGGGTTTGCTTACCTACTTCTTTTTTGTCTAAGCACAACTGGTTAGGATGCGTATGAGCCCTATTTTACAGAAGAGGAAATTGAGGGCTAATGAAATTAAATGGCTTGTTTGAGGCTGCAGTTAGTGAATGACAACAGTGCAAATGGTTACATTCCAATATTCACAACCTCTCTGCTTTTCCCTTCCCTAAGCAAAGCCACCCTAACTTAACTTTCTCTCTCTGTCACATGCACACACGTGCACGTGTACACACACGCACACGTCCCACGTTGTTGTCTGACTGCTCGCCTGCTGACCCAGGCTTTGGCATCTGCCTCTGCTACTCAGCCTCAGGCCAGAAGCCCCTCAGGCCCCTCGTATTCACCTCAATAGGCTGAATGCAGAGCAGGGCTCAGGCGAAACATTTCTGTTCTGCTCTGGAGAAATGCAGAAAGCTGGGCAAAGATCCAGAGCTTTCTTGTCTCCAAATCACCCATCGAGCGCTCAGCCTCTCCACTGCTCATCGGTGAGATGAGCAGTGACACCTCGAGCACAAGTGAGCCCCATGCCCAGCTCAGCACCCCATACTCTCTAGACGACTTCCCTGGAGGCTGCAAGATGAAGAGAGTGAGGAAGGGGGCGGGCAGACTTAGGAGGGGCATCTCAAGGGCATCTTCCAGCCAAGGCCGCAGCTCTCCTGCCTCCCCCAGGATTGGCGGGACCTCCTCCGACCCCACCGTGGAGAGGAGGGTGAAAGGCTTAGAAGCCTGCTATGTGTCACTGTTCGCTGCCGTGCTTTACGCTTTGGCTGTGCAAACAGTGAGAACAGGTGGCCCTTTCTCCCCCTTTTGGGACCAGAGAGCAGAACAAGGAGAAGCAGGATGGGTGAGAGAGCTCTGGACTGGGGGTCAGGAGACTGCGTCCAGTCCTGGCCCCTCAACAAGGCTGGGTGCTCCCTGCCCCCGACTGCCACAGAGAGGGTAGAAGGCATAATCAAGGAAAGGGGGAGAACTGTAGAAGGAAAAAACAAACAAACTGATGACCTTTAAGCGTCTCTCAAAGGCCAACTTTGTTAAACTACCCATGAGTATGAGAAGACCCACTGGGCTCAGGAGAGTAGCAGATCTCCCAGCTTCCCACCCACGCTGGGATTACTCTGGCCTTTGTAACAACTCTTAGATAGTGGACTGGCCCCACCCTGGTGGGCTGTGTGACTCTGGACGTGGCCCTTCCCCTCTGGACCAAGTATCAGATAATACGGGCGGGGGCTGTGCCGAGGATGACTCCCCTTGCAAGGTTACACCCACTGCTCCCCACTAATTTCTACGAAACTCCACCAGTAGAGTTGTTGCTTCATTTTTAAGGACCTCCTACTAAAACGCAGCGGTATTTTGGAGTCTGAAGAACTGGATTTTAAATCCAACTTTCCTGCTTCCTGGCTGAGTGACCTTGGGCAGATGTTGGCCGGCCTGAGGGTCTTTTCCTCATTTGTCACAGAAAGTTAGTTATCTCTTCTTCACAGGTTGTGGGGAGACCTCAGTGTTAGGGCCAGGGCTTGGTGGGGCATGCAGCTGCCCTGGGGAAAGGGTGCTGTCACCTGCAGGGAACACTTGGCATCTTATCAGCTCCCACCCCAACACCTTGGAGCAGGGGTCTCCGAAGTGTGACCTCCCACCCCCCAGCTACACTGGAGGAACAGATTCCTGGGCCCCGCTCCTAACATACCACGTCAGTCTCTGAGATGGGACTCACGGACCTTCATGGTGACAAGCTTCCCAAGGATTATCCTGCTCACTCAACATGGAGAACTGGGGTTCAGAAAGCACAGAACTCACCTCCAAAGTCCAGCAGGGCTGGGGAGGGTGGGGAAGTGCCCTTCCAGGGACTACGGGAAAAACCTGCAGAACTGGGGTCTGGTGGAACACAGGGGCTGCATTTATTGAGTCCAGGTGGCTGCCCTACTGTGTCCCCGACCTGCCTGCTTCCTCCAGAGCTGTACCCTGAAACTTGCCCCTCCCCCACCCCACCCCACCCCACCCCACAAAGAGCCTTGCAGTGAGGGCTGCTGGAGACTTAAGGAGAACCCAACAAAGCAATAACTTCCTCCTCAGAGACAGGCTTTGGGAGTGTGCTTGGCAGCTTCACCAGCCCGTTCATTTTATTTATTTTATTTGATAAAGCTACCAATAGAACTTCCTATGCAAATGACTCCCAGATGAAATGCAATGTGGGATTTGAAGCCAAGAACTACCGTGGCTTTTTTTCTTTTGAATTGTGATAGCACTGCAGCACCTCCTGCCTGGTCCTCTGCCCTCCGCTTAGAGGCCTCCTTGCCACGTGCTTCCTGCTGGCAGCCACTGGCAGGGCCCTGCTCCCTCCTGCCAGGCATGGGCTCTGAGCTGCCACAGAGAGCTGGTTAATTGCACCTGAGTAGGGGGTCTGGGTGGTGAGCAAGCCTGGGGGGTCCTGCCAAGGTGAGAAGGCACCGCTCCCTCTCCACTGAGATGCTCACACTGGAGTCTTCCCACCCTGCCTCCTCTGCACACAGGTCAAACAGACACAGGTATGTTGCAAGGACACCTCTCTGCTTAACTTTTACATTGCGAAAGCTCTGGCTGCCAATGTGTTTCTTTGAGCCCTACAGATCCAGGTTCAAATCCTGACAACCACTAACCAGCTGCGTGACTCTGAGCAAATCACTCAATTTCTCTGAACTTCCATTCCCTCATCTGTGATGAGGATAACAATGGCGACCCACTGACTTGGTGAAGATTACATGGAATAATTTATCTAAAGTACTCAGTACAGAATAGCTAATCAATAGGTTATTATTATATTATTTTCATAAAATGGCACATGGAGTACCTCACTTTGAGGAGCTTGTGTTCTAGACAAGGAGGTATAAGAATGATAGAAAGAGAGGTTTCCAATGGGAAGATCCCTTTCTACAACTAGGGAAGGGTCAGCGTGTACCAAGACCACATGTCTCAGCAACTGTCTTCTTCAATTCAATAAACATGTCCTTAATGATGACTGTGCCTGAACCACCACGTGAGTAGCAAAGAGCCTCCATCTTTGCGCTCAGTAGCTTATCCTCACTCTTTTCACAGAGTGGTATCAGCCTAGAGTCAAGAGCCTCGGGTCCTGGTCTCAACTCTGCCACAAAATAGCCATGTCAACTCTGGCAAGTCACTGCCCCTCTCTGCCTCAGTTTCCCCACCTGTAAGATGAGGAGGTCACGCCAGGACTCTGAGGCTCTGCCCAGAGCTAACACTGTGGGATGCTCTCCCCAAGGTTTTGGCCTCCCTTCCCTCCCCCAGCACCACCAAGAAAGCACAGTAACAAATGGCTCTCACACACATGGCACCACAACCTTAAACTTGGGACCCACTGCCAGATTGATTTCTTTTTCTCATCTGTCAGCAAAAAAATCAATGAAAGTAAATTTTAAAAAGATTCTGAAACTCTTCACCACCCCACTGGAGCCCATCAGCCCTCCCGTGGAGTCAGGCCAAGGCCCCCTTACTGAGAACGCCCTTCTGAGGAGCAGTGGTGGGGTGTTTCCCATCTTCCTGCTGCCTCTTCTCTCTGGGGCTGTGCTAACTGTGCTTGGCTAAGCCCTTGACTCTCAGTTCAGGGAACCCAGGCCTTTTGGGTCTGGCCCCTTCTGGGGAGTTCCTCTGCTCTATGTTGCACCCTCCCAGCCTGCCTGGAAAGCTCTGCGGATTGCTCTGATCCAAGCTGCGGCATGGTTTCCACAAATGTGGGTGGCATTGGGACAGGGGTAGGACTGTTTGCTTCTCTGTAGTTCCTTGTCACCATATGTGAGCTGAGCAAATAGAGGCTCTCTGGCCCTGTTGCCCACCCCCTCCCCCAAGTCATGCCCCCAGCACCCGGGCCAGAGGAGAAAGGAAGGGGCTTCCTTCTATCCTGTCACCACAGCTGTCAGTGTCCAGAGGTCGGTTACTTTGGAGTTCTGGAGTGGTCTGTGTGTCCCCCAGCAACATCAGATCAGCAGAAGACTGTGATGGTGGTGGGGGAGGGATAAGTGTTGGCAGAACTCCCCTGGGGCAAAAAAAATAGAGGCGCCAAGCACAGATCTGACTGCTTACAAAATCCCAAACCGGTGAAGCCGGCTCATTCCTGCTTAAACATACCCAGCTCAGCCTAGGGCCAATTTTCACTCCTCAGAGGTCAGTAGACAAAGGAGGAGGCGGTGGCTTAAAAACTTGAAAATAGCCAGAGAGCCAAGGCAAGTGAATTAGAAACAGGAAGCCACTAAGTTTTCAATCCAGGCGATGGCTGGTCAATACCATATCCGAGGTTGGTTGATTAAGAGGGTCTCAAGCTCTTTTGGTCTCAATTCCTAACCCCCCTGCCAACACACACCAATGATACAGACTGCTCAGAATTTGGTTAAAAGGCAGTAACATTTTCCTGAGAAAGATAAGGATGCTTTGTAAGAGGTACTGGAGAAGAAGGGCCGATTTCTATAACAATCCTAGGCAGATGGAAGGCTGCAGCTTGCCCAGCCTCTTCTGCTCCCAAAGGACCCTGGATGACTCACTGTCCAGTGGTTTCAACAGGAGCCTTATCTTTTTCATGCAAAGAGTTAGAGGATATCTATGAGACACTGAAACTCCCAAATGCAAGATGTACTATCATCATCATAAGCACTGTCAAATATGAATGGGGGGCAATGCTGGGGAGCAGACACTGTGCCCTCCATTGCAGGGGGTCGCAGAGAACAATAACCCCTGATACTAATCCCCCGGCAGCTCATTAAATAGTATGGTGATAATAACAATTAATACAAAATAGAAAATAAAAGAGAAGGTGCCAAGGAGACAGAGGCAGGGAGCTCCAGAGGAGTCCCAAGACCTGAATTCTTGCCCTAGGTCTGTGCTGGGCACACTTGGAAAGGTGCCTCTCGGAGGGTCAGTTTCCTCTCTTATGAAGTGAGAGTTTGGGACCAGATGATTTCTAATGGTAACCAGGGGGGGCTTTACAGAGAAAACAGGTTGGAGTCCTACTGTGCAGGATGAGCAAGACTGAGGGGTGGGGCACTCATTCGCATCAGGTGAGAGCCTTGTGCAAAGGCCGGAGCCAGGGAAAACCAGGCACGTTTCATCCACTCTGTCATTCTCTTCTACAACTATTCATGACTCTCTTACGTGCCAGGGGCTCTCTAAACACTGGGGTCATGGCCATGAGGTCACCAGTGCGTGGGGGAGAACGGGGAAGTGGAAACTGTGGATTCCAGTGCCAGAGGAGCACCACGCATCTGCTGGCCACACGGCGGCCCGTGACACATACCCAACTCTTCTCCCCACAGACACTAGAGCCTGCTTATATCAAGGAGAGGTTTCAAGGTGATAAATAAAATCAAGGAGAAAATGAGGTGCAAGAAGAAGACAGAATCAATTACTCCAAGCAAATTAAAAGTGCACAGCAGGGGGTGGAAGGAGCCGCAAGGAGGAAGGGGGGAGGCTGGGGAAGGTTTGCAGTAGACACAACAGCCAAGCGCTGGAGGAGGCTGATGGAGGAGGGAGTACCTGTCAGCCAGTTTCCCAGAGAACACCTGGGCAGACAAACCCAGACACCCCAACCAGGGCTTGGTGGTGATGGAGAGGCTGCAGGCTGGTCCTCCGAGCAGAATCACATTCCCCGATGGTGCTTCTTGGAGAGGAGATTGAATTAGCTACATTAATCCACAGAGGCGCCTGGCTCGGGCAGCGGTGATAAGCTTAATTAAACCATTTAGTTACTGGATCATGGGCTTGGGTTACAGTCAAGTTCACTCATCACGTTAAGGATTCAGACCTGCATGGCCCTCACCCTGGGTCTTGTTTGGAAAGCACACTTGGAGAGGGCGAGGCTCAAGAGCTGGTGTGTGTGAACGCATGTGTATGTGTGTGTGTGTGTCTGTGCCCACACAAATTTTGTACCAGGCCTCGTGCCCACTTCTAGAAACTGTAATGAAATGCTGATTAAATTATCTGACGATAACGTTCGCAATGTTAACCACAATACTAAAAATATTAACTGTAATATTGGGCTGTGCTCAAAATAAATCACTAGGCAAAAGTCTCACAAATGGGAACGGAGCACAGAACCAGGAATCCTGGCAGCCTGTAGGCCTCTTCTCGCCCCCTCAACCCCACCCCCCCACGTTGTTCTGTACTCCTAAAGCAATTTCTAAAGCCTTAGCCATTTGTCTAAGTTTCTCATAAGCCTCAAACCACCTTAACACTCCTGACTTTACATCTAGGGTAATCCATTTATGGGGTTTTGGACTTTTTCCATCACTTCCTGGCTTCCTTCCAGACATCTTCACCACCTCTAACCCTGACTCAGTTTGTCACAAACTCCCGGAGGGGAGGAGACTGCGGCGAGTCTAGACAAGCCGGGGATGGGTAGGTCTCATTCAGAATTGAGGTCGCCCAGTGCCTGTTAGGACGTGCAGTTAATCAGCTTCCAACTAATGTGAGCTAACGACCTGCAGATTAATAGGATGCGCTGAGGAAGAGCCTTCTGCTCACCCACTCATTGCTTGTTTACATAACTGATGACCATGGTACTCATTAGGGGTTGTTAGCACTTCAAGGCAGTGTCTCCCGATGCTGGGAAGGGCTTGAGTTTGTGGACCTTAATTGGTTGTTAGAGGTGGCCAATAGCTGTTATTTCTGGGGTGCTATACCTCACAGAGCTACCGTGTATGAGAGCTGGCTATGTGCCAGGCATTTTACCTCATTTAATTCTCACAGCAAGCCCGTGAGGAAGGTATTATTATCCCTGTTTTAGAAATGAGGGGACCCTGGCTCAGAGAGGTTAAATGATTTACATAAGGTCACACAGCTTACCAGTAGAGGAGCAAGGATTCCAACTCCACAATCTTAGCCACTCTGTGGAACTGTCCCCTCCTACAACCGCTGCCTCCAAACATAGTGACTTCATTAATTCGAGTTGTCTGTTTAAAATTCTACTGAGTGATGTGCTAAGAGACTAGGTGAGAAAACCTGTGCTCTACCCTCCTCTCTTCTGAGGAATCTGGGATTCCTGATGATGACAGAGACCTTTTTGTCTGATGCTTGCAACTCCTGAATATTTCTTGATTTCTCCAGAATGTGGCTGAATAAAAACGGAAACTTTATGCCACCTTTTGGGTAAGCGCAAGCTCCTCGCCATCTGCTATCTAGGACAGTCCCTTGGCTCCTAAGGTAGTTTCTATGCCAGCACTCCGTGTGCTGTGTCCTTGGGCTCTGAGGGCACAGAGCCCTCCCCATCAGGACAGACAAGTGTTTGGAGGAAGGAGCAGTTTGCTCTTTTCATCTTGCTCCCATGACCTATCTACCTACCTACCTGCCCTGTCTCATCTACCTACCTACCTACCTACCTACCTGTCGTACCTATCTAACTGTCCTACCTACTTGTCCCACCTGTCTTATCCACCTACCTACCTACTTACCTATCTAACTGTCCTACTTGTCTTACCTACCTACTTACCTGTCCTACCTACCTACCTACCTGTCCTACCGACCTACCTACTTGTCCCACACTCTATCTAAAAATCAACAGAGTACCTCTGGCTTGGTTGTACCAGACTAGATGGATGTTCTCTATGAAAGATGCTACTGATCACCACAGGTTTGAGCCTCTTAATATAATTATGTTTCCTTCAAGTTTTCAGAAGGGGAAATTCTGGCTTAGAGAGGTTTAATAACTTTCCCAAGGTCAAAGAGCAAAGAGGAAAAAACACACATCCATTCTTTAGGTCCTATACATCATCAGTGAGGATGAGGCTCAATGTCTTGTATTCCAAAACCAGCTCCATCCCTTTCTCAACCTTTGTCCTGGCCCCTAAACAAGCAAAAGTACCTATTTCCAGAAAGAGCTTTCATAATTTTGTCCACCTGTCTGACATCATGAAAATCCATTTGACCTACAGGGCAGAGGTTGTCAGATCTCATTTTTCAAGGTCAAAGATGCTCAGTCGATTCTAATTTAAAATGCTCATTTCCTTTAACCCAAATCTTTCACTTCAAAGAATTACTCTCCAGAAACACTCCTGAAAATATACAAAGACTCAAGTACAAGCATGGAAACAACCCACATTTCCATCAAAAGGCAAACAGTTACTTAAATGATGGAATATTCATATAAAGGAAGAGCATGCAGCTTTAAAAAAGTAGGTAGATTTATATAAACAAACATAGAAAGCTGTTTGCAATATAGTGAAAAAAGTCAATTGCAATACAGTTGCATAGAATGATCCCCCGTTTTTTTGGAAAGAAAAATATGTATAGATTTAGTATGAATAGAAAAAAATCCAGAGAAATGTTCACCCATGGTGGTTAACTTGGCAGGTGGGAGAGAAGGGAATTACAGGAGCTGGGAGTAAACCTTCCAGAAGATGCCCAGTGGGCTCTGGCAGGAATAGCTCCTCTGTCTCCACTGTTTTCCCTGCAGCTGTGAGGAGGATGGAAGCTCGAGGCTTCTCCCCAGCAGTCATATCTGGACATCAATAAAGATGCTCTGGGGAAGGTCATTCCCATTTCCATCCCTACTCAATTCCCTTCAGTCACCAAGTCTCATCAGATTCAGAATGAAATCAAATAATAAAACTGAAACGCAAATTTATTTACCACCGTGGTAGTATTGGGCCATTTTTTTCTATCAATTTCCTAGTCCAGAAATTGCCTTTTAAATGGATAATGATGATTCTGGGGGTCCAGTTATTACCTTGAAAGCTCACATTTTGATATAGCCAATGCTGTTCTCGTATATAAATAACAGTTATTATTGCAAAGTGATTTTTTTCCCTGCACTTCCAAAGTGTTCCTGCAGGAGATGGCAAGAAATGGATTCCATTAATATTCCACTTAGAACTCTTGCTTTTTCCAGCACTAACTTCCACATAAATCTCCTTACGAGTCTTTTATACAAACGCCATCCCTTCCACCCTGTACTGCCCCACTCCCTCCACCTCTCTCTCCTCCTGCTTCCTCCTCACCTCCTCTTCCCTGGGAAAAGAACACTCCATCCTCTGCTTGGTTAGTCGGTAGCTGGGACGATGCTGCCACCTGCTTTGCCCAGGGCCTGGCACAGAGTAAATGGTGGCTGACATTATTATTGCCATTGTTTGCAGCTCCACTCTCTCTCCACTAGCCAGAGAACAAGCCTTTCAGTATTGTTTTTCCTGCCTGTTTAGTACTAATTAAAACCCCAAAGTAAAATGTATGAACAACAAAAAGCTGAACTGATTGACATGAACTGGGGACAGTGGTGTCCTGAGTCCGTGTGCTCTCCATCCAGGCCCAGGGGAAAGGAGGAGGCCCGAGCCCTACACGGCTTCCTGAACATTCCCAAGTCTCCACGGAGTCCGATGGAGCCCGGCTTGAACAGACACCCCACAGCCTCATTAACGCTCCCGCCAGCCCTGATCCCCCTGGAAATCGTGTAGATGGTTGTTATTAGGAAGTATTTATGAAAGACTCTGTCACTGCAAAGTGCTTTACAGTCATTTCACAGGAGAGACCGGGAGAGTCGTACTCCATGCTGTCGCTGTCGCCTTTCCGAGGAACACCTAAAAGGACCAATTCTGTCATTCTCTGCTGTAACCAGATCCTGGCTTCCCTCTACACAATGCTGTGCCAGTCATTACAGCGAAGAGCAAAGCTCACATTCTAAAGCTCTTTCATCTCCAGGAAATAATTTTGTCCTTACCACATTCTTTAGAGGTAGTCAAGGCAGATATGATTGCTCCTTTTTATAAATGGGACAATTGAGGCTCAAGGAGATTGGCTGACTTGTTCAAGGTCACAGAACTAGTTGGTCAAAAAAAAATCAAAAGAACATTTATGAGACCTTGTCTATGCTGAACCTTGTGCTGGGTCCTCTGACACGTCATCTTTGCAACAACTCCCCAGCCAGTAATTGGCAGAGCTAGGATTAGAGCCCAGGCCTTTGTTATGCTAAGTCCAAGAGTCCATTATAGCCAAGCTTTCCTCAGTTCCTGAGATGAGATCCCCATCTCCAGACTCCCGGCTCAGACGCAGCAGTTCACACACATCTCTACTGCTGCACCTACCCTAGGGCTGTTGTACATTTACAGGTCTGTTTTCTTGGCCTGAGAAATCCCCCAGCGCAGGGACTGCATCTTATTCCTCTCTCAAGCCCCAGCATCCCTCATCCTGCTCAATGGGGCTCAATGGGTTCTTGTTGTTTAAATGAATGAATGAATGAATGAATGAATGAAGAGCGAGGCAATGGCTACCTGTTGATATCTGTGTGTGTGCGCGCATGCGTGTGCATGTGTGGGCACATGCATGTATGCTGATACCCATGAGGACAAAAGGCATTTTATACCTGATCTGAAAGGCTAAGGTCCCTTCCGTGGCATTCATATGAACAGAAAGCCAACCGAGGAGAGAAATCTGCACGTTTGTTCTTTGCAGAAAGGCAGGATTGCATGATGGTTAAGAGTACATTGCCCATTCTGCCACCCTTTAGCTATGAAACCTGGGGCCAGTTTCCTAACTGCTCTATATCTCCCAATTCCTCAACTGTAAAATGAGGGATGCTGTGAATAGTAAATGAGTTAATGCATGCAGATGCTCAGAATGACACCTGGCATCTGGAAAATGTTCAATGCTAGCAATTATACAGGGAGGAGGAGAGTGCAGCAGTGGGCTCTGGTGCACTTACCAGAGACCTGCCCCGGGGAATTGTGCCTGGGCATGTACCTCACACACAACCTACAGCTCTCTGAGGCCCTGCCTCCCTCAGATGGTTAGGTCCCTGGCCCAGCTGGAAGACCCAGAAATACGGGGTGGGGTAGAATTGGGCACCTCAATGCAGTCTCAGCCCTTGGGTTCATATAAAACCAAAGGAAGATGCCATCTCCATGGAAAGGTGAGAGTGACACAGGAGATGGTCCATAATCAAAGCACTTTGCAAAGCACACAGCCAGGAGAAGGGTGAGGGAGGCCACTGTACTTTACAGATGCACTAACTGAGGGACTCACAAGGAAGGGGACTGACTGAGGGGTGGGAGGGGAAAACTCACAGTGCTCCCACCGCTCACTAGTTGCTCAGCCCCATGGGAAGGCGGTGGCTGGGACCATCTCCTGTGGACCAACCCAGGGAGGCCAGGATCCCAAGCAGATCCCAAAGATAACTACCGGCCTCCTCCTACTGAGGCTCTACATGGGTGGAGTGCATGGTGGGCCATGATGCTCAGAGTCCCAGGGCCACCAGGCAGCTATGGATGATGTGGGGTCGGCAGGTTCCTGTGGGGATGCCCCAGTCCCTACCCTTACTCTACTGGAGGCTCAACCACTCACATGTGTGTGGGGGGGGAGGAGGAGGCAGGGGCTGTGAGAGGCCAGCTATAATTGTCCTGGGTCCCCTTGATCTTCAAATCAAAAGCAGCTGCATGGACAGAGTATGACTTTCCCAGTGGCCTAACTACAAGCCACTGCTATGCTCAGGTATAACAGGCTGTAGATTCTAGAGTCCAGCCGGGCTCAGGCATTTTATTAAAATTCCCTGAGGCTGAAGAGGGCTCAGAAAGGGGAGGAGAGGACAAGCTACACCTATGTAATGCCAGACATCTGGCTGGATCTGCACAAGTTCAGCCAATTGTCCATGTCATCCAGATCGCAAGCTGTTCAATGTCATGCAAACTAGCCATCTGCATTTACCAAATGCAGACTCTGGCCACCAGATGGGCTGTCCTGGTGGACAAGGTTGGAGCACATGTGAGGTCAGCTGGCTGGAGTGAAGTCCTATGACACGGGTAATGGGCTTGGTCTACGTGTGATCCTGTTAGTGTGATCCTGTTTATAGCCACAAAAGTCACCTTTATTTAGGCCTGCCCCCTAGATATTAGGCAGGCATGTGATTGAGCCAGTTCAGTATTAATTCACCACAAATGCTACAAAACAACTGTATATGCATAACTGATGCTGAGCATTGTCACAGGAGGGCAGAAAGGATATTAAGAAGGAGAGAGATCGATCCATAATCTATTTACTCATCCAAAATGCCCCACAAAGCAATGTAGAATTTTGGTTCCAACATATATATATGAGATAGCTAAACATTTGTCTCAGAGAAAAACGGAAAGGGACAGAAAACTCTAGAAGCAGTAGAAAAGGATTTCTCCCCTAGGTACCTCAGCTTTCTCATCTATAAAATCATCTCTGGGGTCCCTTGCACCCCACAACTCCCGGGGCAGTGAGCAGTCCTCAGGTGCAGATCCACAGCTCGCCAGGAGCTCTGTTAGGTGGTGCGAGGCCAGGAAGAGGTCCAGGCTCAGACTCGCAGAAAGAACCTACGGGAAGCTGAAGGGGCCAGATCAGCTAAACTTGGCCCCACCGGTGTGGCCAGCTCTGCGCTAAGCATTTTAAGCATAGTCATCCATTTCTTTCTTACAGTAATTCCATGAGGCGGGCACTATTACTATCTCCATATTGATAGAGAAAGCCAAGTCTGGCTCTTCATCACTATGCCGTCCTGCTAGAATGCCTCTGCCCATGGGCGAGGTGGGGCAAGGCTACAGGGTGGGGGTCTGCAGCCCCAGGAGCCAAATTGGGGCGGGGTGGGAAGGGGTGGGGATGGGGACAGGCAGGTGTGGATCAAGGGCTACAAGGCTCCTTTTAAATTGCCTGGCTGCTCTGAAGAGGGCGTACAGCCCTGCTGTTAAAGCTTCTCTGCCCCAACTTTTTGGCTCTGATCTTTCAATGAACAAAGGGCTGCTCTGCTTCTCTATGTCGACAAGTCTGAGCCGGCTCCCCACTAGCTGTCTCCAACAGCCCCACCTGCCTTGTCGTCTGGGCCCTCTTGTCTCATCGAGATGAGAAACAGCCGTGGCTGAGCTTTGGCGGGAAGGCATGAACAAGACACAGGGAGCATTGGTTCTCTCAGCTTTGCCAAAGCAGGTGGTGATGGAGATCAGAGATCCTGGCTGATGGCTCTTTGATCTGACTAGCATCCTCTCTCAACAGTTGGCTGTTGTTGCCCACAAGTGTGGTGCCGTCTGCCCTTCAGGCCCTGCTTGCCCTGAATGTCAAACACCAGCTGGCCAGCAGCTGCCTTGTTGCAGGTCTAGCCTCTCTAGGATCCTGCACTGGCTGGAGCAGGACGTGGGAGAGGACGGGCTGGACGGTGACGGGCTTCAGCAGAACAGGCCACGTAGCTCATCTTCTGAGCAGAGTGCCCGTGCCACGGGGGCTGAGTAGGATTCCCTTCCTGCCTGGCACTAAGACAGCTCAAGGGCTTTCCGGACCCATCCCTAAGCCTCCCTTTTTATATCACTCAAGGTCCCCTTGAAACCGCTGTCTTTGCTCACAGTCTCCATCTCACGTTGCATTCTCACCTCAACCCCATTGGGCTTTCATCTCCACCACTCGGAGACAGTTTTTACTGGAGTTACAATCACCTACATCACACTGAAGCCCCTGGGTAATCTTCTCTCCTCACTGTATTTAGTCTCTCAGAAGCATCGACCAGCGAAATCACTTCATCTCGAAATATTTTCTTCTCCAAGCTTCCCTGATATCTCACTCGTCTGTTTGTTCGTAGCTATTGTTTTGTTTTCCTGCCTCAATGGCTGTTCTTTCTCAATCTCTCCTTCTTACCAGACTTTCAAATGCTGGGGTGCCCCCAAGATCCAATCCTATCTATAGTCTACCTTAAGTGACCTCATCTACTACCATGGCTTTAAATTTCACTTATATGTTCATGACTTTTAAAAAAATTTTTTACCTGTTTATTATAAAATAAAACATAGATACAGAAAACCACAAAAAATAAATAAAGAGCTTAGTGAGTTATAAGGTGAACACCCTCATAATAACTACACAGGTTAAGATAGAGAACTTTGTCAGCCACGCAAAAGGCCTGCATGTCCCCATCCCAACCACAGTCCCATCAGGAGCCTCCCCTCCAAAAGTAACCACTTTCCTGACATTCACAATAATCACCTCTTGTACTTTTTTTTATGGTTTTATCACCTGAGTGCATTCCTAGACATTGTAGTTTAGTCTTGCCCATTTTTGAAAACTTTGTCTTTTAATTCTCTTTTAATTTACAGATTTCTCCTTCATCTCTTTCTTTTCCTTAAAATTCAATAGTTCATTTGCCTTGTGGGGTTTCTCACAGTCAGGATTCTGTTGCCTGCACACTCCTGGTGCAGTTCAACAGGCCCCTCTGTCTCTGAATTCTTGTAAATTGGCAGCTGGATCCAGAGGCCCAATCAGGTCCAGGTTCAAACCTTTAGCCAAGGCTGTAAGTGATGCTATGCTCTTTCATCAGGGGGTACATAATGTCTGCTTTTTCCTCTTTTTTTCAGTATTATCAACTATTGCTCAATGTTTAAAATCTAGACCTTAGATCCACTAATTTTAGTTTTTATATATCAACCTCAATAATTTTATACAGAGATGCTGCTCCTCATCTATTATTTGGTTACCCAGGGGTACAGTTCATATAGGAAGGACAGGATAAATGCTAATTTGCTTTTATTTACTCAGTTTTCAAGGCAGTAAATTAGTTTCCTGTCATCCTCAGATGATGACCAATTGGTTAATTTTTAAAATGTCATTATGAACTCATGGATATAAACATATTAAACCAATGTTTAAACATGGGTTTTAAACCACAGCAATTATCATTATTAAAGATCAAATTGTCATCTTCGGCCAGTGGGAGTCTCTTTAAGTTGGCTCCTAAGTCCTTTTGACATGACCTGTTCCAGGCTCATTTTGTACATTTCCTGCCCAGATCTGAGATCAGCCATTTCTCTAAGAAGCCCTCATTTCTTTCAGTGGGAAGTGGTACAGCATGACCATAATCTGGGCATAAGAGATGCTCATTGCATCTCTTGGTCATAGTTTCTAGGCCTTTTTCAGAGGGCAGAGCTAGGTAATAAAAAGTATATATATAGGGATAGATACAGACAGATGTATAGATAGACATATAAATATTATATATAGTAAAATATATAACATAAATATAAAAAATATATATAATTTATAAAATAAAAAAATCCAATTCAAGTTCAAGTCGACAGAGTTTTACTTTGCCTCTTCTATACTATCTCTGTATTTCCATTCTTTTGCACTGAGAGTCCTAGTTCTCAAGAACATAGAAATGATAGAATTAGAATGACCCATAATTATTTATTTGCTTTCTCCTACATCATACATACAACAATCTCAGAATAACAATAACAATACTAACACTGCTACCAGCAATTATGATTACTAAAAGGTTTAAAATGTTTTTACATATGCCATCTCCATTCCCCTCATTTTTCCCCCCGAGAGCCCCAGTAGATAGTTGTATGTCATAGTTGCACATCCTTCTAGCTGCTGTATGTGGGACGCAGCCTCAGCATGGCTGGAGAAGCGGTGCGTCGGTGCGCACCTGGGATCCGAACCCAGGCCGCCAGCAGCGGAGCACGCACACTTAACCACTAAGCCATGGGGCCGGCCCTCCCCTCATTTTTAATACTACATCTACATTGTCAGATCCTATGGCCACTGCATAATATAATACAGCCCTTCCAATCCTCAGTGAGTCTTAGTGCTGTCAGTAACTGTATGTCTAATGCTCACCATTGGTCTTATGTCAAGGTCTCTCTGGCCATTTCGTTGTCTGTTTCACTCTCTAGTAGACTCCTGAGGAAGGACTCATGGGAACAATGTCCTGAGTTCTTACATGCTCTTTTAATGATAGTTTGTGCTCTTTATACTTGAAGGTCAATTTTTCTGAATATAAAATCTTGGCCATGTTCCCATTTTCTGTTTTGAATACCTTTACTATGTTACTCCATTTTCTTCTGTCATAACATGTGGCTGTAGAAAAGTCTGATGACAATATCATATTCTTTCTCATCTTTTTGCTTAGATACCCAAAGGATTTTTTTCTTGGGGCTGGCCCGGTGCTGCAGTGGTTAAGTGCGTGAGCTCCACTTTGGTGGCCCGGGTCTTTGCAGGTTCGGATCCCGGGCGCATGCCAATGCACCGCTTGTCAAGCCATGCTGTGGCAGCGTCCCATATGAAGTAGAGGAAGATAGGCACAGATGTTAGCCCAGGGCCAATCTTCCTCAGCATTAAAAAAAGAAAAGACGAGGATTGGCATCGGATGTTAGCTCAGCGCTAGTCTTCCTCACAAAAAAAAAAAAAAAAGGATTTTTTTTCTTTTTCTTTAAATCCCAGTAATTTTACCTGAATATTTCTTGGTCCTTCTGGGTCAATATTCTCGGGTACACAGTGTGCTCTTGCAATATGCAGCTTTAAATATCTTTGTTTAATTTCAGGAGGTTTTTTTAAATTATAATTTTTAGGATTTGTTTTGTTACTTTGCTTTAGCTTTTTTCCTTCAAGGATGCCTATTAGCCATATGTTGAATCTTCTTTTCCTTTCTTCAATATTTGTCACTTTCTTTCAAACCATGTTTATCTCTTTTTAAATTTCTTTTTGGTTTTAAATTTTTCCTTCCTTTATGCCTTTTATTTCTCATAAGGCATTATTTATAGTGTTTATTTGCTCTCATGTTCCTTGTAGCTTAGTTCTTATTTATAAAATGATGCTTTTTCTTTTATTTCTAATTGTTTCTTGAATTCTACTACCTCATTTCTAAGTTTTGTAATCCTGATTTATGTTATATTCCATGTTTTATATCATTTATAAATGCTTTTTAGCTCATTGTGAAAGAGCATGTTATAAGGTTTTTTTCTGGTTTTTTGACATGTCTTTCTGGTATGCTTTCCATCTGCAGGGATGCCATTCTCCTCATTCTCTGTCTCTTATGGTAACTTTCATGGGGTTTGGAGACAGTGATTTCACTTTTATGTGAAACGAGTTTTCCTGAACTTTTAAAAAGAGGCTTCATTCAGATGCCCTTTCTAACTCCACAGAACTCCCTCTTCTATTGTTTTATGTCGTGCTACAAAATACAGTAGCTGGCTTCCTGAGATTTTCTCGTTCTGTTCCCCTCCCCAACTTTTATCTGGATTTTCTCTTCTTTCTCCTCCTTTTCTTAATTTATTATCCTAACCCTGTTCAATTTTGACCCCACTCCCAGCAGTTTCTCTTCAGTGGGGACCCTGGAAGGAAGCCCTAGCAGGCCAGTTTTGAGAATACACAGGGACTGTGCTGGTCTGGCCCCTTCAGTGCATCTGGTGGGCTCCTTGCCCTCACCTGCTATTGGGATGAGCAGAACCACGCCTCCCCTCCAATTTCAGCTGCTACTCTCAAATTGTCCCACCATATTTTCCATTGAATATCTGCTGCTACTTTGAGGTTCTCCTGTTCTCAGGCCCATCTTCCCTCTGTTTCTTTCTGCTTTTCACGTATGGACACCAATAACAGACAAGTCTTGTATTTGTTAGTGGTTTCTCCCCATCTTATTATATTTTGGAGTTCACAGGGATACCCTGTCACTTAGTTTTACTGTAGATGTTGCCTATGGGGTTTCGGTTTTGCTATTTCATTGTTCTGTTTTATATGAGGATTTGGGAAGAACCAATAACTACGCTGCCACTGTCTTACCAAAATCTTTCCTGCTGATAACTTTCAAATTTTATCTCCAGACTGCATTTCTCTCCTGATCTTATATACCCAACTATTAATTGATATCTCCACATGGGTATCTAATGGATGTCTCAAACTTAACTTGGCCAAAAGAAGCCAATTTTCACCCTCAAATACACCATCTTTAGTAATCTTCCCCATCTCAATAAATGCCACCACTTCCCTCCCAATAGCTCAGGCCAAAAATCTAGGAGTTATCTCTTTCCCTCATACTCCAAAATTAATCATATCTATAGGCCCTGGCCATTCTACTTCCAAAACACATCCCTAATTCAATTACTTGTTACCATCTCCATGCTTTAACCCTGGTCTAGGCCTCCACCACTTCTCTTCTGGGCCTCTGTGCTAGCTTCCTGGCCTCTCTGCCTCCACTCTCCCTACAGGGCAGCCAAAGTGGTCTTTCAAAAGCATAACTCAAGATTACATCATTCCCATGTTTAACACATCTCAAACGCTTCCCACTACAAACAATAAAATTCCAACACGTAATCATGGCCTACAAGACCCTGCATAATTTGGATCCCACTGTTCTCTCTGACTCCATTTCTCTCTACTTTCCCAATATTCTCCAGGTTCTAGACACCTGATCTTCTTTTTGTCCCTTCAACATCCCCATATGCTTCTCATCTCAGGGCCTTTACCCTCGTTGTTCCCTGTGATTGGAAAGTTTTTGCCCTAGATCTTCACAACACTGCCTCTTTCTCATCATTCAGGTCTGAACTCAGAAAGGCCTTCCTTTAACCCTGGGTAAAGCTGATAACTATTTTATCTTCTTCTTAGCACTTTTCGTGGCCTGCAATTATCTGTTTCATTTATTTCTATAAATAAATATTGTCTGTATGAATACCTTCCCACCACTACCACCACTAGAATTCTTCTTGTGGACCTTAATACCACTTGGTACATAATAGGTACTCAATAAATATGTATCAGCTAATCATTTTTCCAAATACCTCTGAACACGGCCGAAGGAACTGAGCCCTGTGCCACAGCAAGCTCCAGAGCATGAATATTTTCCTTAAATCAACCTACACCTTTCACTCAGGACACAGCCCTGTCTCTGCTGCTGGATACAGTGTCCTGACCCCCCGACTCTTATAAACAGCAGTGGTTCTCAACTCTATTAGAATCAACACTCCCTTTCTATAAAAATTATCTTATAACACTCCTTTTCTATTCTGAAATAAGTTCATATATAAGTACATTGTTTTAAAAAATCCTAATGGTTTTTAAAAATCTGCATAATTCCCTAATTATAATATAAAGGAGTAATAAAAAGAAAGTAATTTAAAATAAAATAATAAGTATTTCATTATGCAAATACTTGAGTATGACTAAATTAGAAGACATAATGTAGTCAGATGTTTGCACCTTTTTGTAGAATCACCATGAACACAGCAAACGATAAATTCAGACTAAGACAGGAGTGTTGTGTTTGCAGCTCAAATACCACAAGCCGAGTTGGCAAGAGTGATGAAGGGTGATGTGATTTTCCAAAATGTTGAACAACTTTTGGTAAAATTCAGAACAAAACAAAATACAGTCTTCCCAATTTACTCAGTAGTTACGTTAGTGGAAAATTCAATGCATATTAAATCTTTACAAAAAAATATTCTGCATTTACAAATACAATGTACTTAGTTTCTAGGTTCAGTTACTTATATATATGTAAGCTTATCACTTACATAAATGCCCAGTAGAATACCTAAAAGTCTTGCAGGAAGCAGAAAATTTCTTCATTGGACTCTCCTGAACCTTAAAGGCATTAGCCCATTAAATACCAGTAGTCCTCCCTCCTTAATCATTGTGAAAACCAAAATTGACCTAGCAAATTTACAAAATGCCTCCTCAGTTTCTATTCTTATAAAAAGCAGTCTTGCTCATAGTTGCCAAAAAGTGTAAACAACCTAAATGTCCTTCAGCTGATGAGTGGATAAACACACTGTGGCCGATCCATACAATAGAATACTTCTTAGTAATAAAAAGCAATAAATTTCTGATACAGGCAACAACATAGATAATTCACAAATGCATTATGCTAAGTGAAAAAAACTAGACCAAAAAGCTATATACTGTATGTCTTAGAATATCATAGAACAGGTGACTTACAAACAACAGAAGTTTATTTCTCACAGTTCTGGAGGTTGGGAAGTCCAAGATCAAGGCACTAGCAGATTTGGTGTCTGGTGAGATCTCACTTCCTGGTTCCTAGATGGGTGTCTTCTTGCTATGTCCTCACACGGCAGAAGGGGCAAGGGAGCTCTCTAGGGTCTCTTTTATAAGGGCACTAATCGCATTCGTGAAGGCTCCTCCCTCATGACCTAATCACCTCGCAAAGGCGCCACCTCCAAATACCATCACACTGGGGATTAGATTTCAACGTATGAATTTTAGGGGGAACAAACCTTCAGTCTATAGCACTTTATGATTCCACTTATACAATCTGTTGGAAAAGGCAAAATTATAGGGCCAGAAAACAGATCAGTGGTTGCCAGGAGCTGGGGGTAGGGAGAGGGCTGACAACAAAATGACACAAGGGAATTTTCAGAGGTGATGCAACTATTCTATGTCTTGACTATGGTGGTAGTGGTTACATACTCGTATATAATTGTCAAAACTCATAGAATTATAGACCATAAAAAGTGAATTTTACTGTATATAAATTATCCCTCAAATTTTAAAAGTGTTAAAAAAAAAATAGGTGCCACCTCCACTGAGAAACCCTAGTACAGAGCCTCACCGTGTACACAGCATTCGGATGTCCTGTCCACTGTGAGGAAGGCTGGTCAAGACTTACAGGCCCAGTTCTGAAAACAAGCCTCCTAGAATATGGGAAACTTTAGTATATGGGACTGTATGTGGGAAAACCAACACGTAGGTCGAAGGTGTGGTTCCAACGCCTGAAGTTTACCACTTGGGTACATTTGTGTGACCCAGGGCAACCTAAATTTTCTCCTCTGAACCTCAGTCTCCTAATTGTGGGTCCTGACTCTGATTCAGTGATTTGCCCGAGGCCACGGAGCTGGTTAACAGGTGAGCTTCCAGGTCCTAACCATTACTCGTTGTGCTGATAACTGGGATACTCCTCCCCAGCGATGTACAAGGGAGGCCCAACAGCTGTCCCCTCCTGCCAAGGGTCAACACAAAGGACAGGGGTTGGGATGAGGCCCAGCAGAGCAGTGCGTGGAAGCCACTGAGAGAAGGTACTGGAGGGAAGTGCCCACCGCAGGCAGGTCAACAAGTTCAGAAGGTGGCAAGTAGGGCAAGATAACTTTGTCACAAATCAGAAATCAAGGCCATTCTCGCTGTAACTGTCCCAACCTTGACAAGGTCCTCTTCCTAATGACCAGCAGCACAAGGGTTCACAAGGGCTATTTTTGTCCTTCTTTCCCCTTCTTACTCTGCTGCCCCATTGACAGTGCACCCAAGTCTTTCCTGGAGGCTGCCTGTCTAATTACCTTTAAGGGGTAAAGGAAGACACTTTGCATCACAGACCTCCAGAGGGTCTTCCCAGGCTGGGGGCTGAGCCCCAGCCTCCCAGTGAAACCCCTGCAGTACCTTTAAGAAGAGTCAATACTAACCGAAGCCTGTTACACACCCTGGGCCTTGGCCACCTGAACAGAGGAAGGAAGGCCAGCCCTCAGAAGTCGAGACATATACCCCAAACCCCAGTATTCCTTTCCTCCCTCCAGCTCACTGCAGCCTTTGGAATTTGAACACTTCAAAATTTTTTGTTAGGATTCTGCTATTGAAGCATCATTTACTGATGAGGAATGGCTGGTGTCTGGATAAAGCCCTGTTAGTCACAGCCTCCTCTAAACTTTGTTAAGGAAAACATAATTACCGAGTAAATCTCATTTGGGTGCACTCAATGCTCCGAAGGCTTCAGCACAGACTGTTCTTTGCCCCTTCTTTATAAAAAGAACAGTACACAAGCTTGCAAAAGATTCCTTGAAATCTGGAGACACTTGGTGTGCATACAAATGAAGGAAGCACAATGCTGGGGGGACGCCGCGGGTGCCACCCGGAGAGGGAAATGCGGGTTCCTTTCAGAAGAGCCAAAGTTGGGAGTCGGCTCCCCAACTGAATCAAGATGTCTCTTTGGAAAAACCTCAAAAATCTTTCTGATCCTCAGTTAATCCTACTGCAAAATGCCTTTACCTCCATCGTGGTGGAAGCAGGGGGATCAAATGGAGAATTTTGAAAAGAAAAATGCCACATAGAAATGAAAGAAATTCTCATCTTTAATAAAAGTGGTCACTGCTGAATGAAGGATCTGCACCCTTTGCTGTGACTTGCTCGGCACCCACTGGAGAGGCAGCACGGCACAGTGATTAAGACTATTAGCCCGGGAGCCAGCCTACTGGTTGGACTCCAGGCCCAGCCACTTACTAGCTGTGTGACCTAGCTCAAGTTACTTAACTTCTCTGAACTTTAGTTTCCTCATCGGTAAACTAGTACTTAACCGCTAAAGATGCTGTGAGAATTGAGCTAAAACATGTAAATTACTAAGGAGAGTACCTGACACAGAGTTACTGCCCAATATATGTTATCTGTGATTACTCCCTTAACTGCCTGTATTAACGATATCCTGTATTTTTTGTATTCTGATGCTTCAACATGCTGTGACATCTGGGGCTTGCTGACCCCAGAGGGACTGCCCCTCTCAGGGTTAGCCAGTTCCTAGAGATAGTAAACAAGTGGCCCACAAGGGTGCTTTTCAAATACAAACCAACCAATCCATAGCTCACACCCCCAACCACTTCCTTTATTGAGCAGTCACAGGGATCTTACATTCCAGGTCACTAGCCACCTGCCCGAATCACTCCCAGGACCAGGTACCAGACAACTAGGGAGCCCTATGCCCCAGAACCTACTGAGATTGCTCAAACGAACCAATCCTAAGCCTGCTTACTCTGCCTCACCTGTTCCTTCCTGCAGAAACCACAATAAGGCTCTTGCCCACATTCTCCCTGGGCTCCCTCTGCCTCGTGACCAACCCAGTGCTTCCTTGTGTGGACCCCATGGCGTGGCGTGCCCCCTCCTCTTGGGAACTGCGAGTGACAGACCATCTTTTCAATGGCAGTCGTCTCCTGATCTTTTGGCCTTACTGTACCTCAAGTTTTCTATTACTACACCATATTTTAAAAACATTGCCTTTGCCATAATTTTCTTTCTCCCAAAACTGCTCTCTCGAAGGTCATTAATGATGTCTTATTGTCAACCAGGTGGCCTCATCCATGTCTATTTTTCCTCTTGGCCTTACTATAGTATTTGATTTTGTTGACTAGCTCATAGCTTAGACGTCACCTGTTCCCAAAAGTCTTCCCAAACCACTCCCTTGAGCCCCCAACCGGTGCCTCTCCTACGTGCTCTCACAGCTATTGTAATTGCCCATTTTTGTGGCTATAAACCCTCCATTAGAAAGTCAACTCAAGAAAGTCTGAGCCATGTCTTTGCTCCAGTGGGCAGCACAATGCCTGGTTATGCTCAGTCACTATTACTCAAAAGAATGAATGAATGAATGCACGAACAAACAAATCCACCCACTTTTTATAACTCAGAGTCATCCTTAACTATTTGCCCCCCTCTCCTCTGTCCCCCCATTACTCTTTCTTCCTTTTCCTTCCCACCATCACCCGCTACTCCTCAGTTCTTTCTATCACATGCTGAAACAGAGCAATGGCCTCTTAATTCATTTTCTTAATTCCAATATCTCCCGCTCCAACACATACTGCACCCCATCACCATATTAAACTTCTCAAAACATTACTAAACTCTTTATTCAACCTTCCTCCCTGCCCCTCCCCAACCTCCACCCTGATGGAATAAATACAAAGCTCCAATAGCTTATCCTGGCATCAGCACCTCCCCCCACTCTGCAGCCCCCACTGCCTCTTCTCCAACTACCCAGGCTGCGCACCATCACCTCCACCTGAAAGCTTATTTCCTTCCCAGTCCTGAGCTAATCCTGACAAAGCAGAACACACATCAACACCCTCAGCTCCTACCACCTACACTGTCCAGGCCTGGGATCTGGGGGCCCCACCACCATCCCATAGAGCTCCTTATCCCCCTTAGGTGTAGGACTGCAGGGGACTCAGCCTTGAGACCTGGAATGTGATGGGAAAATCTGTATTAGTTTGCTCACGGCCAAAGACACATCAGAGGATCTCTGGAGAAAACAGTCTACAACAAACCAGAGTCAACACAACAAACACAAAATGCAGTGTTGATCGATTTCATGACCAATCCTGCCTCAGCAGACCTTAATGCGCTGTGACTGTGACGGGCAGAAGGCGTTTTAATGGTCATGCCAATAGGAGCCCTCGCTTCTCAATCTCACCCTCTCCCCCTCCATCTGTCTCTCTCTCTCTCTCTCTCTCTCTCTCTCTCTCCCCCCCCACACACACACACAGACATTGAATGCGCTCTGCATTCTAGGTACAAGGTAGGGCAGTGCTCCTCAATTCAGGTGTAGTTTGCTTTATGCAAGTTGTTTCCCAAAACAATTTGAATTTTTATAAATCAAATCCCAGTTTCCCAAAATCTTACTTTTCTGATCTAGCTTATCACTTTCTTTAATTGCTCTTTGGGAAACAAAGGTTCCTAATATTTCCCAACAGTTAAGCCTTTAGCTTTCAGCCTCTCTTCTCGGCTTCTCTGCCACATGGATAATAGCATGTAACATGGACAAAAACGCTCCGTAGTGGAAGGACCTTTGCAAACATCATTATGCAGAAAGAAGGATCCTGTAATAAGTCTAGCCATTGCCTCTTAATTTTCTATTTTGTAAATTCTGATTTTGAATATTAGCATACTCTTTCATTTCAGACTCAGATTTCTTTGAAATGAAATACCTTTTGAAGATGAGAAGGAGAAGGGGTGTCTACAAATAACACTGGACTCCTGAGGCCTGAAGGAAAAGAAGAAGGGCAAGTAGCAGGGAGTAACATATGCACAAGGAGCGCGCCAGGCCTCTAGGAGACTGCCTTCATATGCTGTATCTCAGCTCGTCTTCACAACCAAGAGGTAGGTATTATTATCAGTCTGACTTTACCAAAAGAGACAGCGTTCAAGATCCAAAGGGTCAGGGAGTGGGCTCAAGGTCACACAGGCAGTGAGTGTCAGAGCTGGGATTTGAATCTAGATCTGTCTGACTCTAAAACCTTCATTTTCTGCTAGGCTGTCTCTGGGAAGAGGCCATCTGGTCAACCCCCACCCCACTCCTGCCTCCTCTTAGTCCAGACCGATTATAGGAGATACTGCTTTACATGCGTGAATAGAAGTTGTTATAATCTTTCTATATTTTAAACACCTATTGTTTTACTTCTTTAAGCACCACTTTATTCTATAAAAGATTGGAGAAGGCCATCTTCTTTCTTAGCAAATCATCCCATGATTAACAACAACTCTCGTTAAAACTAGGGCTCGGCCAGTTGTGAAACCGTTGATACCACAGTCAGCGCGGAACTGAAACCAGGCGGGATGATGGTGAAGGGGGAAAAGGTGCACAGGCAGCCAGCTTGGGAAGCAGGCAGGAAACAGGGTGAGGAGGGCCCTGCAGCAGCCTTGAGGTAAGGGCCCAGGCAAAGAGGCGATGTCAAGGCAGGCCCAAGGCGGGCGCTGGCAGATCCCAGGCTGGGAGAGGGGCAGCAGCAGCCAGGGTGAGCCCCCCAGGCAGCAGAGCACAGCCCTGGCTCTTCACCTGTTCTCCCGAGGTGAGGAGCGTACAGGAGAAGAAAGCACCTCGCTCAGCTCCCGCAGACAGACAGTGCTCAGTATGTGTTAGACTCTCTCCCTCCTTCCTTCCATCTCAGGGACAGGATTAATTCAATGCTGGGGCAAGGCTGTACTTACAGCTGGAGGTTAAGCGTCCCGGCTTAGAACGCTGGAGAGGGACGGGAGCAAGGAGCCGAGCAAATCGTTCCATTCAACAGCACCAAGCTCTTTCTTAACCCTCGCCTAAATCCGGCTTGCTGCTGCCTCCGCCTATTTCTTCTCACTCTGTCCTGTGTACTGGCAAGCAGCCTCTCCTGAATATGGATGCTTGAGCAACTTAGAGCTGTTGGTCACACCACTCCTCAGTCTACTGGTTGTTCTGCTGCTTCTGGAATGCCGGAGTAAAGACAGGGAGAGAAGGTGGCTGGGAGGCCCCCAACTGACTTACAGATGGGGGGGGGGGTGTATACGCATATCTGGCAGGAGGGAGCCAGCTTCCTTAGGAACTCCAGTGACAGTCACAGGGCTGTAGTCTTGTGGCCCCGGGGCTGAGCCCTGTCTTTGTTCTTGGTGAGGAGATGGAGGAAGGAAGGCATCGGCAGAGAGAGGGGAGACGGCAGGAGGGAGACGTCAGCTTCTCAGCACCTAAAGCAGCAAGCAGATGACTTATGACCTTCCTTTCCCGGAATCAGGTGTGTCTAGACAGACACTGAAGGGAAAAAGAGCCGCACTGATTTAATTCTATTCAGAATTTCCTCAAGCCCTCTTGCAACAGGTGACGGCCTCAGTTCAGAGGGCAGAGCTGGCGCTGAGGAGGTGCTGGGGAGGCGGGCCTGGGGGATCCCCTGCCCCAGCTCTGCACAGAGCTCCTCTCGTGCTGGCTGCTCTGCCTCCAGGAGGGGTGGAGCCTCTGCTCTGTGAGCAGATGTCCCTGCCCACAGACCGCAGTCCAGAGTGCCGCACCAGCTAGGATCCCCTGTTAGAACCCCACACACCCAGAGGGTTTTCCCCATCCATGCACTCTCTCTCTTACTACCTCATTCAGTCTCCTCACGTCATCTCTGTGAGACAGGAAGCAGGAGGACTCTTATTTCCCTTCTTATAGGTAGGAAATGGGGACCAAAGAAGTCTGCTGATAGAGCCATGGCCATAAATCAAACTCTGGAACCCAGTTTTCTGGTTTTTGGGCCTCAGATTTCCTGGCCCTATACTGTCTTTCTAAACAGGCTAGAAGGTGGGTGGGGGTGGCAAGAGAGAGAAGTGGGCCCTTTCTCCGCTATCTTAGCACTGCCAGACGCTTGGCGCTCACCACGTGAGCAGGCTCTGCAAACAGAAGGAAGGAAGAAACCCACAGGGGCAGTGTGGTCTCTGCCCCAGTAACAATGCAAACGTTTCCAACAGGGGCCCCACAACGGTGACCGTTCTGGAAGCATCTGTTCCTGCAGTATTGCCCTGCTTCCTCCTCCTCATGCCTTGGTTACATTTGCATTAGCCCAGCCAGAGCGATTGCAGCCCCTGGCTAGCAATAAGGCGACCAGGTCTGCAATGAGCACAGGACATTTGGCCTCCATTTAAAGGTCATTAGGTCATCGGGACAAATCTGACCTGACTGTCTGAGCATGGTAGGGCCACTCCTCAGCATTCTTTCCCCTCTTGGATATGAAGAGATCCTCACAGCAAATATTTGGAGGATTTGGATCCTAATCCCTGCCCATGCCCTCTGTAACCCTCCAAGCTAAAAATCTCAGCCCAGGACTGTGCAAACAGGCCTTTGTACCAGGTCCCTGGGCCACTAGTGAAGTTCAGGGAACCATCATGCCACAGAACCACCTCCCTTTTGACTCCATCACTAGCTCTGGTCAGAGCTGCAGCTGCTGGGGAAGGCTCCTTCTGGGAGAGAAGAATTCCTCTTCCTCCTCTCACTGTCGGAAGGTTCCTGCACAGGGTGGGGGAATGGCTGGGGGTGTGGGTGCTGAGGGCCTGAGCTTCCCCCCCTGCTACTTGATCACACTGGGTTTATTTCCCCAGCCAGGCTGCCACCTCTTTGAAGGCAGGGACTGCATCTTATCTCTGCATCTCTTGGTTCAAGTTCTGAGGCCACACAGAGCAGGCACTCGATTCATGTTGGGTAAATTAATGAGTTCTATAATTGCACAGATCCAGGTGTGTGCTTCTACACTTCAGGCGCTGGTCCCTTCACTTCAGCTCTGATATGGTCCCTCTCAGCTCAAAAATCAAGGCCAGCTCTCCACTGCCTATAGAACAATCTGGTCTCCTCACCCTCCTTGCATTTAGGACACTGCCATCAGGCTCTGGCCCGCCCTCTATCCTCATTCCCTCCATGGTGTGGTGACTTCCCACACAACCAGTTCTTGAACAACCCTGAAGCCCTTTGTCTGCTCAGGACAGTCCTGCCTCTGTGCCTTTGTTTGGGTCATTTCCCCCACCTGGAATCCACTGTGCTCTACATGAAGAAGGGGCTCAGGAAGAGTGTGTTTAATTCATTTGAATTAAATTAAATTTGGAACCCAGAGGAGGCTGCGTCCTCTTTTCTGCTTCAGTCTCCCCAGCTCTATCTCAAAAGAGGGAATATCTGCCCTGAGTCCACCAGCTCCACGAAAGGGAGCCGGTGAGGCGTTCCTGGGCCTGGTGTGAGATGATGCTGTAAGAGCATGACGCTTCCTTTCTGATGGTTTGGGACCACCGAGACTCAAGAATCCCTGAGCCCTTGGCAAATGTCATTCTCCACACCTGACTGGGAAGTCATTGGTGAGGAAAATGAATGTCTCGAAAAGGAAAAGTGAAGGGAAAGAAGGAGAGAGAAGGAGAGGAGGAATCCGACAACCAGGGAAAGGAGAAGAGCGTGGAGGGCTGGAGACCTGTGCTCTCTCTAGGAAGGTGCCTCAGAGCAGATCTTCTTCATTGAGTTCACTGACCAGCCTCTGGGCATTCATGAGCTTCTGAGATCTTTTGTTTTTTTGAGAAAGGAACCACAGCTTTCAGCGGATTCCACTGTGACTTCAAAAAGGGCTTCTTTCCCCCAGATTATCTGCTCGCCTGCATAGGTTGGTGCTCCTCAGGACTCTGTCCTAGGCCTCCTCTCCCTCCTGGTGGTAGCATCCATATCCATGGCTTCGATTACTGCTTGATAAGCTAACTCCCAGCACCTGGCCAGGACCAACATTAATGCCCGAGTGCCAGAAGAGACATAGTGCGTTCCTATTTCCAGACTGTACCTCTCCTCTGAGCTCCAGACCCATACACAGAGTTATCTACAGGATGGTCAGCTCCACTGGGAAGCCCAGGGGCGTTTCAGAATCAGCAGGACCCAAAGTGAACACCCTCAATTCATTCTCCTCACTGCAGCTGGAGGAATCTCTCTAAAATAGAAATCTGATTGTGTTCCTCCCTGCTTATGACTCTTCTGTAGTTTTCCCCGGTACTAGTTTCCCCTTTCCTAAGGCCCTTTATGATCTGGCCCCTGCTTACTTCTCCAGGCTCATCTCTTCCCACTTCCCCCTCTCCCTACATTGCATAAAAACATCATGTTCTCTCTTGCCCCGAGCCTTTGAACATGCTTTTTCCTCCTACTACACACCCTTCTGCGTTCTCTTCACCTGGGCTAACCCCTTCCTTTTATTTAAACTTCGGTTCTCAGTTTAAGTCATGACTTCCTCTAGGAAGCCTTCCCTAACACCCCGATCAGGTCACTGGCCCATGCTAAGTGACCGTACATCGCCACATACTTCCCCTATTAGGATGTATTTGACACTTTTCAATAAGCGCTTAGTCCTCTGTATCCTCCACTAGATTCTAACTTCCAAGAGGCCAGAAACGGCATCTGTCTGTTCACCACCAACCATGTCCACAGCACCTGGCTCAGTGCTGGGTGCTCAGTAAATAACGCTGGTAGAAAAAATAAGTGGGAGGATGGATGAATGGAGGGAGGGAGGGAAGGAGGGAGGAAGGGAGGGAGGGAGGAAGGCAGAAAGGAAGAGTTCAGTCCTGTTCTTCTGAGAGTCTCTGATCTTTGCTCTGTTGCGTTGCAACAGACACACGCACTAGTGCTTTCCTGTCTCCAAAAATCCCTGGGTTGTGTAAGTCAAGAGAAGCCTCCAGGCCGGGTGAATTCCTGCCATTATTAAACACCACTCCTACTGAAAAGCTAGGATAGTGCATCACACACTTCGTATTGCACGTGGTGCCCAGCACGGTGTCTTGCACACAGCAAGTCTTCGTCACAACAACAGAAACTAGGGACAGCACCGCAAGGCTTTAGTTTACAACGCGCTGTCATACACATTATCTCGTAAATAATGGTCGAAGAAGAATGAGTGACGAGCAGAGATGGAATCCTGTGAATAATGCTGGAGGAACAGTGTGCTCTGAGGTAAGGAGATCAGAGCCCAAGACCCAGATTCCAGCTCCAATTCTATTCCTGACTTTCGGTGGGATCTCGAATCGGCAGCGAATCCATTCTCGACTCGACTTCCCCCTCTGTGAAATGGAGACTCAAGCCCTCCTTTCCCTATCTGCCAAGGCTGCTGTGAAGAGACAAGGCTAGAAAAGCGCCACCCAAGTGGACGGAGCTCCAAATATTTACGGTGCACATCTCTTAGGGAGACCTCAGCAGCCGCCACTCCTCACGTCACTTGCAGCCACCTCTCCACCTTGCAGAGTTCCCAGCTCCAGTCCCACTCGTTGTCTCTCCTCCTCCCTTGGAAGTCCATTGTAGGCAGAGAGGATGAAAGCGACACAGCCAAATCTATTGCCTCCTACAAGCTCTGGTCATAAATCCCATTGCAACTAAACCTAGCCGGGGGAGGGCTCGAAGCACAAACTCCCCTGCTGCTGTCGCATTCGCCAATTACAACATGACAGTGATTGAAGAGCTCACGTCAGTGACGCAAGGGGGCCCGCTCCGCCTTCCTCATGCTCCCATATGGACTTTACCAGCTGGGGTCTGGGGGCTTGCAGGTGCCAGAGATGACAACACAGAGCATGCTGATCCAATCTGCAGAGGGCACAAAACTCGAAGGATGCATATGTAGCATGGCAGGTGACAGAATCCAAACTCAAAATGACCAGCAGAATAGAATATTGAGGGCAACCAATAAAATGAAATCTTGGATGGAAAATGTAAAGTCTTACGTTTGGGTGCAAGAAATCAATAGCAGACTTATAAACAGGGGGACAACTAGCTTGGACATGTTTATTAAAGAAAAAGACAGGGGCTTTGTTTGTTCATTTGTTTTCCGAACCACAAACTTGACATGAGCCAACTGTGGCAAACTGCTGCTTATAACAAAAGGGCAATCTTGGGCTGTGTTAATAACGGCAGGGTGTCTGGGACAAAGGAGGGGACTGCCTCTCTGATCTCCTCTCTAGCCAGACTAGTGTTGAACACCGTGACCAGTTTGGTCTCCACTTTCAGAAGGACAATGACAGACTAGAAAAGGAGAGAGTCTGGGCTAGTGAAACAAATAGTAATCAAATCATATGAGAAGTGGCTGAAGGGACAGGAATATTCATCCTGGGGAAGAGAAGATTTAGAAGGGTCATGATTACTGATTTCAAGTGTGTCAAGGGCCATCGAGAAAAATTAGGAGTCCACCTTCCCCAGGCCCAGGACGGCCAAAGCAGGGCTGGCAGAAGGAAGTGATGAGGCCCAGATTTGGACTCGACATCAGGAAAAACTGAATGACCACCAGGGCTTCTGCCTTAAGAGGCAGTGAGCAAGCTGTCCCTGGCAGGATTTAAGCAGAGGATGAATTTAGGAGAAAAAAAAAAAAAAAACAGAAGAGTCCTCAGTGGCCTCAGTTGATATTGCCTCTGGAAAGCACAGAAATGACTGAGTCAGAGAAGAATTTCCTGATTGAGCAGAAAATGGTTATAGACAGCTTTGGCCAAGGTGCTTCATGGGACCAGCAGCCCAGGTTCCTTTTCCTCCCAGAAATCCTGCCTCTCTGGGCTCATTTTCTGCCCCTTTTGTCCCTTCTCTGCCCAGCCCCTAGCCCGGCATACCACATGGCTAGACATCAGGACTCAGCTTCTCTATCAACTCTTCTGAGAAGCCTTCTACACCCCCAGGAGCAGGCTGGGCGCCCTGCACCCCAGGCTCCCGCAGCACCCTGTACTTTTGGTATCTGAGTACTTACCCCTTTACAGTTGCTGCTTATTGACTTGTCTAATTGCCCTGCTGCATGTGGGCTGGGTGAAGGCAGTGACCTTGTCAGGTTTGCTCATTACTGTACCCGGAGCACCTGGAACGGTGCATGGCACACTGCAGACATGAGATATTTCTGAATGCGTGAACATACAAATGAACTGGATTCTAAGTGAAGCTACTCAGACTACAGCACGGGTAGATTCAGTTCCTACGCCTTCCAGGCTTCTCGTCCCTACAGAACCCACCTCCTGTCTTCTCTGGGCTGTGTGTCAGCTTTGAGGCTTTTGTGCCTGCCCTCAGGCTCTGGGGAGGAAGTCCCTTCCCTCTCCAGCCCCAGTAGGCCTTCCACAGCTTCTGTGTATTAGCTACACCTTCTCATTGGACAGTCCTGCCAGGGACATTGTGGGAAGTTCTTTCCTAGAAAACAATAAGGATCTAGCTGTTTGATATGGTTTTGCCAGGTGGTTAGATATTGGAAAAGATTGTGCCCTTTCTGCCCTGGGAATCTCTGTTCTGGCATTCTGGAAGGGCCTGTCCTCCTGAACTTGGGCTATCCTGAGAGATGCCCCTTGAATAGAAATATGCACCATTCCAGGGTGTGACTCAGCAGTGTTCTGAAACAGATCTACAGCCTCCCCAGGCCCGGAGGTATGAGTCACACCAGGAGGAGTCTGCTCTTTCTCCCTGCACACCTCGGGCTGTGGCAGAGACTGGTGAGGGGCCCAGGAGGTCTCCCACTCAGGAGAGCCGATAAAGAACACTTGCCACGACTTGGTCAGCCCATTGAGAAAGTTAAGACCCGAGGAGTTCAATGCCTTTGTCCTGCTCTTCAAACGTTCATTCTATCTCAGGAGTTAACATGGTTGCCCTTAAAATGAACATTTTATAACTCGCTTTTGTTTATCCTCTGCCTCTACTGCTGCTATTGCTGCTATTAATATTTAATGTCTCTCGAGGAAGGCACGCTTCCCGACATAACAAGCCTTGGTGCAGTATTCATCAGAGAGACTGACTTGGAGCTCACTGCTGCCTGCAGCTCGGCAGGGCCCACCCTGGGCCTGAATGGGAGGGCAGAGCCCTGCGTGTCTGACTTGTCCTCCCCACCTCCTGGGAGCATCCTGGAAACGGCTGGGAGGCAGGATGCTCAGGTTCTGCACTGCCCTCCAGGGAATGACCGTCCTGGAGTCTGCTAAAGGCTCCCAGGTTATTTATTTACCTGCTTGCTTACTCACTGGGCCTCTGGGCACAAACAGATTTTAAAATAATAACAAATCATTAACATTTAAAATGATAAAGCAGCAACAGTTCATTCTGCTCTCGTGAGATCGCAAAGCAGTTCCAAGAGAGGAGCCGGAGTGAAATGTGCAGGGCTCCATCTTTATGCATCAGACCCACTGGGAACAGGGTCTGGAGGTATGCTTTCATCCTTGGAGAAGGGCAGGTGCTCCTGGCTCCCCTTTGACCCCTGTGCACAGAAATCGACCACACATTCCAATCTGTGAGCAGACTCTATTGTGAGTCACAGTGCTCAGGAGAAAGGGGCCCGCACAGCTGCTGCCTCACACAGCTGAAATGGGGGACCAGTTTGCCCGCACAGAAGGCCAGACTCAGAACCGATACTCGCTTGGTCAGTGAGGGGCCCGACTGAGACAATGCATCCATCAAAAGAGCATGGGTGGAGGGCAGAAGGCCCCAGGTGCATCCTGACTTTTGTCATTAATGAGCCCTGTGGTCTTAGCTAGACCTTAACCTTCCCATGCCCAGCTCAGTTCAACTCAGTTTTCTCATCTCACAAATAATAGAATTATTTAATTTTAGAGCTGGAAGATGCCCGAGTAAATATCTAGTCCAATCTCCTCGCTGTACAGATAACACCTTCCCTGCCTATTTCTCAACGTTGCTATAAGGATTAATTGGAATACAGGGCCTCTTCTGTATTTGTGGCTTTGGGATTTAAGATTTGACCTGGGGTCAATCATTTCATGTTGTTTCTGCCTTGCCTCTCCCTGACCACTCCTCATCTGGGACCTGTAGGCAACTCTGGAACAAGGCACGGAGTTCTTCTCACCAATCATAATGCTTTGTATGCGTGTGGTTGCTGCTTGGTTTTCAAAGCACCCTCTCCTGCTTTACGTATGTGACCTCTGTGAGGTAGGCAGGGAGGTGTCAGGCGGCAGACAGGAAAATGCAGACAGAAAGGTGGGCTCTAAGTCTCATGGGTCGTAAGTGGCAGAGAGGGGACTTGAATCCTAGTCATCTTACTCTCTGTCCAGGACACTTTCTTCTACACCACTCTGCGTTTTCTGTTATGGAAAACTGAGACTCTCTTTGGTATCAACAGAAAACCTAAAAGAGCCTTGAAAAGGAAGGGGCTTTGGGAAATGGGTAACAGCTGTCCAAAGCACTCTGCGTATGGAACAAACACTTCTAGACTTGTCTATTTGCAGGGAGGGTCTAAGGCACCATATAAAAGTAAAGTATGGTTATTATGAAAATCCCACACTGCAAATCCGCATGGCATCAATTCCCCAGGACTCCTATCAAAGTGACCTTTTATTTTCTATAAGCTAGTCAGCATATGCAGACTCCCTTAGGAAGTAATTCCAAAACCCTGGCAGAAGGTGAGGAGAGGGGTTGGGGAAGCAAATCCCCATTTTCACATGATAATACTTAGTCCAGCAATTTCTGGAAACAGTTATCCCCTCCCTGGCAGGTACCATGTCTTATTTATCCTCATGTCTCCAGCACCTAACACAACTCATGGTACAGAGTTGGTACTCAATGGAAGTGAAGGGAACGGTTGTACTTGGCATTCCAGATGGGGGTAGGGACTACAACTGGGTCTCAAACTTTGGAATTTCTACGAATCACTGGGTGCTTGTTAAAGTGCAGATGCCAGATTCAGAGATTCTAGATTTAGTAGGTCTGAAATCTCCATACTTAATAAGTTCTCCAAGATTCTAAACAGGTGATCCTTGGCCCTCCCTTTGACACTTATGGCTCAGAAAAAACTCTCAATTCCCAAGCTGGCAAGTCCTCCTGAGGGCTATTAAACATCTCACGTCCACACAGTCTGCCCCCAAGCTCTCGGGTTTATAAATATCCCCAGGCTAGCCAGGTAAAGGTTACTTCCCTGACTTTGCTCAGGCTCTGGCCATTAGTGAGGAGACAGCTGGCTTGCTGGAGTCCTACAAACGCACAAACAAACCTCCCACGGGGCAGGAGAGGGTGGGAGGTGGGAGAAAGAGGAGGAGCGTCTGTGGACAGCAGTCCTGGGCCTCACGGCAGCAGAGCACTGGACTGACACAAAGGAAAGATCGCAGCCTGAGAGGAGAATCTCAGAAGGACCGTGGAGCTGAGCAACTTCTTGCTGGCCCAATACAGCTGATGGCAATTAACCTTTAGAGGGGCAGTTTCATTTCTGGAATAAGCAGCTGCCTCTGTCTTCTGGAGCCTCTTCACGTTCCCACAAGGAGCACCAAGCTAGGGGCGTCTCCCTGGATGTGGCTCTGTTCCAGGGCCCAGAGATTCAAAAGGAAAAAAGACCAGCACCGGCCAATCTACCAGCTGCCGGGGCTACACCTCCGAGCCCCGAGCTCCTCCCGTCTCTGCCTGGCTGTTAAGTAGCAAGATATTTCTGGTCTCTCCCTGATGAAGATTATTCATCAGGGATTTCTGTTGAGCTGAACTAGAGGTGGGAGGGGATGGGGAGACTCAACACACACAAATCCCATTAGTGGTTTTCTCACAAAGAGTCTCTCACGTATATCAAAGAAGCAGATCAAAAGCTTTGTGCACCACGCCCCACACACAGACAGACACACATCCCCAGAGCAGAAACAAGGTTCTTTGTGCCCATGGCAAGATTCACTTCCTCAGCACCCTGCCTTTTTACCCATTACCACTTCATCAAGTCCCTTAGGGCTCTAAGTATGTGGTAACATCCAAATATGGCTATTCCTTCTCCATGGCTCATATGGAGACTGTATTTTCCAGAAATGGTCCCAATAATATCTCCCATCCCAGATGCTCTTCTTGTGATGTGACTCTGGCACACTTCCCATCAAGAGGTGGCCCCTCCTCTGGAATCTAGGTGGGCTTGTGACTGCGGTGGAAGGGATGCTATATGACTTCTGCTAGGTCAGTCATAAAAGGCAATACAGCTTCTGCACAGTTCTTTTGGGTCACTTAGTCTTGGAACCCAGCTACCATGCTGTGAGGAAGCTGAAGTAGCCTGCAGAGGAGCCCACATGGAGAGGTCCATGTAGAGAGGAAGAGATGTCCCCGGCCCTCAGTTCTGGTTGAGCCCCCAGCCTCCAGCCAGCACCAACTTGCCAGCCACGTAAGTGAGCCATCTTGAAGTTCCACACACCCTCCCCACCCCCAGCTGCCCCGATTGATGCAACATGGAGCAGAGATGAGCCTTCTGAACCTTCCCCATTGAGCTTTGCCCCAATTGAAGATTTGTGAGCTAAATAAATGACTTTTATTGTGTTAAGTCACTTTGGTTGCCTAGCCTCGTGATCACTCCCTCTTTGCCAGTCTGTTACCGACTGTTACCAAAAGGGGGCTCTGAGGTTACAGAGCCACAAGGATTCATGTAGAGAGACAAATGTGTGGGATCCGCAGGGGACAGAGTTCAGAGTCAATTCAGCCCATATTGACAGGTCTCTCCTCAGGCTTCCCTTTGATGGTTTGCCTGAGCAGAGTGGCTGTGCCTGGCAGGCTAGTGGCCAAGGCAGTGGGGCTCAGCCAATGAAGTGATACATTGAGAGCTGCTGGCTCCAGCTCCCAGGGCATGTGGTTCTGACTCATGTACTTAGCCTCCTCCATAGCTCCTTAGGGTTCTTGTCGCCTTACTTGTTCCTTCCCCTTGTCTCCAGGTCTCTGTAGATGAGCATCACACTGCAGTGTCCTCCTGAGAAGCCCTAAGCTGGCAGGCTAACCCAAGCCTGGGGGTTCAATGTTGATGAAGACAAAAACGCTCTGCTTGGTTGTAACAGGAACTCTGAGGTGCTCCAGGATCTTTGCCAGAGTCAGAGAGGATCCGTGGCTATTTATTCCCTGCAGGATGCCTGACATAGTGTCAGGCCATGGCAATGCAGTGTAGCTGTCAGCGCCTGGTATGTTAACACGGTGATCATAACTAACAAGAACAGTGCTTGTAAGAGACAAGGCAGCTGAGTAGCACACACCTGCAGACCAGGGACCTGAAATCAAGAGGCCCCCTGGGCAGGCAGCCACAGAGAGGGTGGGCCTAGTTGCCATCAATCCAGTCACAGCTTCCCAGGTCTTACTCATAAGACCCTCTCTCTTAATCTCCCATATTACTTTGACACTGCATGGAACAGACTAGCTGTATGTCTTGTGTGATAAAGATCCCAGCAGACTGAACACTTCCTGGGCCAAAAATCACCCCCAGTCCTTTAAGGGCTCCCTTGTGCTCCTAAAACCTCAGAGCATACCACACACACACAACCTATCAGCCTTGCAGTCCGGCTGTCCATCCCATTCCCTGTTGTGGCTTATCCATGGCCTCCATGCTCTTGTGTCCTGCAGAAGGGGAGGCAGCAAGGGCAGACTTGAGCAGAGGTTCACATACAGACACATGAGCATGCCCACACCTGCACAATCACATCCACTCCCTCAGAGCCCCAGCAAGACGACACAGTCATGATGAAAGAGGTGGGGAAGCTGGAAAATGAGAGCTATGAACAAAATACTGGGGCTGAATCAGCCAGGAGACCAGAAGAAACTGGGTCTGAATGTTGACAAGATAAGAAATCTACTCTACACAGAGCAGCTAGAGGGGTGGGGCTCGGGTAAAAACATGTTAACAGAGTTACAGGCAGAGACCAGGGTCTGCTGTGGGGCCCTCAGCCCCTTTTGGGGAGAGGCATGGATTTCAGGTAGATCATCAAACTCCTGCACACAGGCAGGAAGAGGTTACTGTGTCTCCCCTGAGTGGATACCAAATAGACTTGGTCATGGTGGCTGCCCAGTGTCCATGGAACTCTAGAAAGCTCAGACTAGGCCAAACACTGGAAAGCAGTTCTCTGGTGTTTAGGATCCAGTGATGGAAGTGGGATGTCCTGGAGGCCTCACTGTGGCTAAAGGAGGATGTGGGACAGTACCCTGAGACACCGGGCCTCTGGGAAAAATGAGGATTGGCCTTAGATTTTGGCACTGGACTTGACCCAAGAAAGAGGCCACAGAACTATGTAAAAGGTGGCTTTGAAGTTTTATTAACTGTGATATTGTGATTTATAATAAGAAATATATCTTTGATCTTTGTCCTTGTTTCTGGCACAGAGCTCCTAAAACTCTTGGAATTTCCTAAGTGACGAGAGCACTAGGAGCATCTTTTGTTCTAATATTTGGTCTTTGAGGTCACAGGGCTCCTGAAACCCTTGGAATTTCCTGGGTGATAGGAGTGTCTTTTGTTTTAATGAGGCGACTCTGGGTGGGCTCCTGGATGGGGGATGGTCACTGGAAACACCAAGCCAGGATTAGAAGCTTGGACTTTTCAGTCCTGCCCCCATTCTCGTGAGAAGGGAGAGGGGCTAGAAATGGAGTTAATAATTGATCCTGCCTATATGATGAAGCCTCCGTAAAAATCTCAAAAGTATGGGGCTCAGAGAGGTTCTAGGTGGGTGAACATACTCACACCAGGAGGGTGATACACTCCAGCTCCACGGGGACAGAAGCTCCTGGGCTCAGACCCTCCCAGACATCGCCCTCTGTATCACTTCATTTGTCATGTCCTTTAATAAACTGGTAAACATAAGTAAGTGTTTCCCTGAGTTCTGTGAGCCACTCTAGCAAATTAATCAAACCTGAGGAGGGGGTCGTGGGAACCTCTGATTTGTAGCCAAATGGGACAGAAGTTGTGGGTAACCTGGGGACCTACTACTTGCTATTGGCATGTGAAGTGGGCGGCAGTCTCATGGCACCGAGCCTTAACCTGTGGGATCTGACACTATCTCCAGTTAGATAGTGTCAGAATTGAATTAAATTGTAGGACATCCAGCTAGTGTCACAGAGGATTGCTTGGTGTGAGGATAAACCTCCACACATTTGGTGACTAGAAGAGAAGTGTTCTGTGTGAGTAGTAAAGCAGACAGACAAAAGGGAGACTCTTGGGTTTTTCTTACACATTAACCAAGGCCAATAGAAAGAAATACATACCACGTCATTAACCAGGACCCACAGACCTATACGTACATGTAAAACTGAGACAAACATTTCGAGAAACAATAACTCTTTACTGTCTATGGAGCCCCTGATATGTTCTATTCCATTCTTCTTTGTTTTTCAAAAATTGCTGTTTGCAACCCACTAAATTGGTTTCCCAGCCTACTTGGGTTGGGTCTTGGCCTGCAGTTTAAAAAACACTGCTTTGGAATAGAGGTTGGCAAACTATGGCCCACAGGCCAAATCCTGCCACCTACTTGTTTTTTAATAGAGGTGAAATTCAAACCATTCATACAATTTCATACGTATATTGTAAAGTGTACAATTCAGTGGCATTTAGTGCATGCATCACAATGTTGTGCAACCATTACCTCTCTCTAGTTTCAAAACCTTTTCATCACCCCAGAAGAATACCCCATATCCTTTAAGTAATCACCCCCATTCCCTTCTCCCACCAGCCCCAGGGAACTACTATTCTTCTTTCTGTCTCTATGAATTTGCCTATTTTAGATATTTCATTTAAAGGAATCAGAAGATATTTGTCCTTTTGTGTCTGGCTTCTTTCATTTAGCATAACGTTTTCAAGGTTCATCCAAGTTGTAGCATGTGTCAGTACTTCATTCCTTTTTATGGCTTAATAATATTCCATTATATGTATACACCACAATTTGTTTATCAATTCATCTCTTGATGGACATTTGGGTTGTTTCCACCTTCTAATGCTACTACAAACATTTGTATACAAGTTTATGTGTGGACATATGTTTTCATTTCTCTTAGGTACATACCTATGAGTGGAATTGATGGGCCATATGGTAATTCTATGTTTAACATTTTGAAGAACTGCCAAACTGTTTTCCACAGTGGCTGCACCATTTTACATTCCCACCAGCAATATACAAAGGTTCCTATTTCTCCTCATCCTTGCCAATACTAGTTATTTTCTGGGTGTTTTTTATTTTTATTTTTTATACATAGCCATCGTAGTAGATGTGAAGTAATATTTCATTTTGGTTTTGATTTGCATTTCCTTAATAACCATTGATGTTTAACATCTTTTTCAAACATCTGTGGGACATTTGGACTTTGGAGAAATGACTATTCGAGTCCACTGCCCATTTTGGGGTTTTTTGGGGGGTTTTGCTGTTATGAGTTCTTGATATATTTATAAACCCTATCATATATAAGATTTACCAATATTTTCTCCCATTCTATAGGTTGTCTTTTCATTTTCTTGATAATGTCCTTTGATTCACAAAGTTTTTAATTTTGATGAAGTCCAACTTATCTATTTTTTTCTTGTGTTGCTTATGCTTTTGGTGTCATATCTACGAATCCACTGCCACATCCAAGGTCATGAAGATTTACCCCTATGTTTTCTTCTAATAGTTTAATAGCTTTAGTTATTATATTTAGGTTTTTGATCCATTTTGAGTTAATTTTTGCGCATGGATTGAGGGCGGGCCCAACTTTATTCTTTCACAGATGACATTTTTCTATATATAGAAAATCCTAAAGAACCCACAAAAAAACTACTAAAGCTAATAAACAAACTCTGCAAAGTTATAGGGCACAAGATCAACATAAAAAAATTAGTCGTGTTTCTAGATACCAGTAATGAATAATCCAAAAAGAAAATTAAGAAAACATTTCCATTTATAGCAGCATTAAAAAGCATAAAATATCTGGGAATAAATTAAACTAAGGAGAGGAAAGACTTACAGAGAACTACAAAACATTGCTGAAAGAAATTAAAGAAGATCTAATTAAGTGGAAAGACATCCCATGTTCATGGATTGGAAGACTTAATATTGTTAAGATGGCAATACTCCCCAAAGTGATCTACAAAGTCAACGCAATCCCCATCAAAATTCCAATAGCATTTTTACAGAAATGGAAAAGCTGATCCTCAAATTCATATAGAATTTCAAGGGACCTTGAATGGCCAAAACAATATTGAAAAAGAAAAACAAAAGTTGGAGGACTCATACTTCTTGATTTCAAAACTAACTACAAAGCTAAAGTAATCAAAACACTATGGTGCTGGCATAAAGACAGACATATAGACCAATGGAATAGAATTGAGAGTCCAGAATAAACCCAAACATCTGTGGTCAACTGATTTTTGACAAAGATGTGAAGACTATTCAGTGGGGGAAAGAACAGTCTCTTCAACAAATGGTGCTGGGACAGCTGGAAAAGCACATGCTACCTGTTTATGTAAATTAAGTCTTATTGGGACATAGCCTTGCTCATTTGTTTATATACTGTCTATGGCTGCTGTTGTGATGCCATGGCAGAGTTGAGTAATCAGGACAGAGACAGTACAGCCCACAAATCTAAAATATCTATTATTTTGTCCTTTACAAAAAAAGTTTACAGACCCTTGTATAAAATATTACTTCTGATGCCCATCTGTGGACATTCCTTCATTTAACAAACATTTACTGAGCACCTACAATGTACCAGGCATTGCTTTAGACAACAGTGAACAAAACAGACAAAAATGTCTGTCCTCATGGAGCTTACATTTTAGTAGAGGAACTCTCCAGGACAGCCCTGCAATCTAAAGAAATTCAATGACCCTTTGGGGAAGAGAAGTAGCAGGATCGCCTGTAAATTACAAGCAGGCTTCTCAGCTGAGATAGAGGCTATGATTTCCCTAAGCTTGGGCTTACCCAAATGCTCCCTGTTGGCCCTGGGTCATGTCTCATTCAGCTGCGTCCCCGGAGTCCAGGCCAGAGGTATCCAGAAAGCAATAAACCCTATAGCTCCTCCAGAGAGCCTACTATGTTTAGGGCATTGTGTAAGTGCTACAGAGGACAACAGGGACTATAAGATAGTCCTTACACTGCAGAAGGTCACAGGCTAGTGAAGAATAAACTAAATATTCCTCATCATAAGAGAAATAAAGAAACACAATCACTTAACGAGCACCCGATAGGTCCCAGGCACTGTGCAAACACTTCTATCGTTATGATCTCATTCGATCCTCATGAGAACACAAGAAAGATTGGCATCACATCTGATAGATGAGGAAACTCATTCAATAGATGAGTTTCAAAGAGCTTAGTATTTTGCCTTTGGCCACCAAGCTAGTGAGTGAACACTCAGCAATCTGAACCAAGACTATAAGAATCTAAGTTTAGCCATTAAATTATTAAACAGACATTTATGGAACTCCCACAAATTTCTAAGCATCATTCTAGGCTCTAGTGATACAAAGATGATTGATGCTAGTGTTCTTTACACCACATCATCCTGTAGCCACCATGAACAGGAGACAGCATATGACATAACTCACTTGCCTGTGGGAGTTTATAAGTGATGCAGGAGGCAGGACACAGACACAAATGAGATAGTGACAATAACACCAGGTACATTCTAAAAGTGTCCAAAAAGGGGTTTAAACAACAATATTTCAGAGGACTTGCTTGGGGATGGGATGGGCAGGGAAAGCTTCATGGAAGAGAGGAAACTGACAGAGCCTGGACTGGGCTGAGCAGTAGAAGATCAAAGCTTCAGGACACCTTGGAGAACCCACAGACCAGCTAATAAACCTGAGAACTTCAGATGAACCCCTAGGTCATATACGTTGTGTCCTGCTCCAACTCTGCTCTCTCCAAAACGCACCAGCTCAGGCCAGCCTAGTTCTCTTTGGAACATTCTACCACCTTCTTGGGAAGCAGAGGGTATATTAGGAAGGCCCTAGGCCTTGGATCAGAAGACATGGGTTTAAATCCAGGTTTGGCGACGTAGAACTGCACTGTCCATTAAGGTAGCTACTACCCACAGGTGGCTCTTTAAATTTAAATTAAGTTCATTACAATTAAGAAGTCAGCTCAGATGCCCCAGCCACATTTCAAGTGCTCAATAGACACATGGAGCCCATGGATCCAATACCAGCAAAGGAGATAATACAACATTTCCATCATCGCAGAAAGTTCTATTGGCTGACACTTATTTAAAAGCCCATGGCCTCAAGGTAGCTCTGTTTCCTCTCTGCGCCTCATTTTCTTCATCTTAAAATGGGAATAACATTACAAATACTTCCCTAACAGGACTTGTTGTGGGAATAAAATGAGATAATGAACTTGAAGCACTCTAGTATCTTCCTCTTTCCCTTTTGATACAATAAATCTTCCCTCCTGCTTTCCGCAGGGCTGGGGCCTCCAGCTCCACTCCGACAGAAACGTCCCCACCATCGGCTCTTCCCCAGACCATGACACGTGGAATAAAAAAAAAAAAAAAAGTGGAACATTCAAAAGTAAAGTGAAATAAAAATCCCAGCTCTCGGTCCTCGTCTTACTGGACCTCTCAGGAGCCTTTGTCAAAGCAGATCACTCCTTCCTTGGCTTCCAAAAGACCATGCTCCCTGGTTTTTCTCCTACGCCCTGCTTCCTCCTCCTCCTCCTCCTCCTCTGCTGGCTCCTCCTCATCTCTGATCTCTTCATTTTGAAGCGCCCCAGAGTTTTGTCCTTGTCCTCTTCTCTTCTCTATCTACACAAACCCAGTCTCGTGGCTTTAAGTCTATATGCTGATGACTTCCAAATCTATATCCCCAGCAGAATCCAGTCACTTAAACTTGAGACTCACATTCCAACTGTGACTGGGCAGACCTCTAACAAGCTTAACATACCAAGATTGAACTGCTCCCAAACCAGCCCCGCCTCCTTCCCCATGGCAGCAAACGCCAACTCCCTCATTCTAGCGCCAAGCCAAAACCTTCGAGTCACCCTTGACTCTTCTTTCTCTCACATCTCATATCCAAATCATTAGGAAATTCTGTTGGCTTTACCTTCAAAATCTATCCAGATTCCACCGCATATTAGTATTTGTGCTGCTACACCAGGTGCAAGCCACCATCCTGTCTTGCCTGGGTTGCTGTAAGAGCTTCCTCACCGGTCCCCCTGCTTATCCCCTGCCCCCTTCAGTCTATTCTCAATACAGCAGCCAGAGGGATCCCTTTAAAATCTAGGTCAGGTCATGACCTTGCTGTGCTCAAAACCTTCCATCTATTTCCCATGTTACTCTCAAGAGCCCACGTGGTGTGACTCTCACATCTCTGATCTTATCTCGCACTGTTCCACCCTTGCTCACTGTGAACCAGCCATCTCAGCTCCCTGCTGGTGCCCTGGACATCCCAGGCCCACTCCTGCCTCCTGGTCTCTGCACTTCTGCACTTGCTGTTCCCACTCTCTGCTGTGTTCTTCCTCTCACAACTGCATGGCTCCTTCTCTCACTTCCTTTAAATCTTTATTCAAATGTCACTTTCTCACTGAGGCTTTCCCCAGCCACCCTAATATTTTAACCCCTCTTTCCTTGGACCTTGCCTAGCCCTTCCCTGCTATATTTTTCTCTTTAATACTTATCCCTAACAGACTATATAGATACACACATACATATATACACACACACACACACACACACACACACACACACACGATTTATGGTTCATATTCCTCAAGAGGCAAGGATTCTTCTTTGCTTCAATTCACCACTTTATGTCCAGTGCCTAGAACAGTGCCTGGTCCATAGTAGGAACTACATATACATTTGTTCAATGAATGAATGAACCATGGGCTGGAGGCCCTGGTGTAGACCTCGCCCTTCACAGGGCCGTGGATTGCAGTATGACTGGTGACCACCAGTCCCCAACACTTAAGAGCAGGACTTCTGCAGGAGCCAGTCTGATCCTTCCTTAGAGCAGAGTTTGACCCAGGCTTTGCAGGAGTGGGGCTGGGGAGCGTGAGCCGCCAAGAGAGGATCAGGGCAGCCGGGCAGTGCTTCACCACCCGGGGCCAGAGGGTCATAGGCAGCTGTGTGGACTGAAGCAGTTGGTTCTAAACATAAAGTGTGAGATGCAGTATGTGCTCAGGGCTGCCAATGAGACAAACAGATGCAAGCAGGAAGTCCTCCCAGAGCCGGATAGGATTTCTCTGCATTATGTACGGCAGGGAGGATGATGGAGTATTTACTAAAAACTCTTATCTGGGACTACGCCTTGCTGAGGACAGATGAACACCACAAGCCCACTTCCCCTGATGACTATAATGCATCGACAATATAGAAAAATGTATGTACTCAGGGTGGGGTTAATCGGGCTCCTGAGATCTGCACTTCCCCCAACCGTGGGTGGTGGAGCCAAACAAGCCTAAGGGCCATAAGGGGCTCAGGGAGGTCTGCAAGGATGGGGGTTGGAGGGCAGGTAAGAAGCAGGCACGGGGCTGCTGAATTAACAGCATAGGGAGCCACACAGATGGGTAGGGAGCAGCAGGGTGGCATGATGGAGGCAAAACTGCTTTGAAAGGTGAAGTACAGGACAAAGGTGCGTTCAAGGCTATTAGGGATATGACCAGGAGATGGGCCTCCAGAGCAAAGGAAGCAGGAGGGGAAAAGTCAGCCCTGAGCAGATAGCTTTAAAATACTGCATCTCATTAACGCCTCTCACCCGCCCAGGAGGCAGCCCAGGTCTGTGTAATTTACAGACAAGGAGCCCGGGGCTCAAAGAGGCTAACTCACTTGCCCAAGGTCACACAGCTATCAGTGGCTGGGGACAGAATTCTAAGCCAAGTTTCTCCAACTCCAAAGCCAGTGGTTCTTAACAGGAGCCCTGTGAAGCTCTCAGGAAATCTGAGGGACATTTTTACCCTCTACATGTATGAATGCCTAAGCATTTATGTATTGAAATACATTTTATGTTATTTTCTTTTAATTTATCCTTTACATTATATTTAAGACCTTATTTGTTTTTTAAATCATGTGTGCAGAAAGATGATAGTATCTCTGGATTTCACTTGAGGATCGTAAAGTGGGCCTTTTCAAAATACTTGTTATAAAACGGATTGGACTGAGTTGAGAACCACCACACAAACAAGGCCAGAAAGGGTGGGTGATGTCACCTAGCCAAACCACCCCACCCCTGCCCCGGGGACACTGGAAGCAGAGAGGGTGCGGGGAGCAGGAGGAGGATAGGGGAGGGGTGAGGACTGATGCGGGAAAGCAGCAGGGCAGGTGCCGAAGCTGAGACCCTCTGTCGAGACCACTCTGGGCTGCCTTCCCAGAGGGACTGCCCCCAACCAGACAGCCCACCCCACACACCACCCCAATATAAATGACACCCTGGGAGTGTGCGGTGGCCCACATGCCTAGCTCATGTTGCTGACACCTTCCCAAAAGCCATTCTGCATGGAGTAAATTCACCCTGTGCACTTTGCTGCTCATTCCTAGCTCCTGTGGAAGCCCGAGGCTACCCTTCCCTCTGGCAGTTGGCATGTGCTAAAGGAACACGTACACTGGTTTTTTTTAAGAAGTATATGATTTTTTTTTTTTGCTAGGAAAGATTTGCTCTGAGCTAACATCTGTTGCCAATCTTCCTCTCTATTTTCCTCCCCAAAGCCCCAGTACAAAGTTGTATACTCTAGTTGTAAGTCCTTCTAGTTCTCCCATGTGAGCCACCGCCATAGCATGGCTATTGACAGACAAGTGGTGTGGTTTCATGCCTGGAAACCGAACCTGGGCCACAGGAGTGGAGTGCACTGAACTGTAACCGCTAGGCCATCAAGGCTGGCTCGAGGTGCACACTGGAGCATACATTCCTTCAAAGGTCAGACTTAGGGAAGCCAGTTCGAACACAGTGTGCTGTCAGGAATTTAGGATTTGGAGTTAGCTGATGCTTGGGCTGTCCATTGTTGTTCCCCTTGGCCAGCACAACCAACCAAGGGCTCTAACTGCCTCTTCTTCAAGAACAGAACTGGTTGCTTAATCTAGGTTGAACCACAAGGCAGGGGTGACCCTGGGGGCACCAGGATATAGTTAGGGAAGCAAAGGAAAAAAGCTGAGAAGAGAAGGGGACTAAGGTAGGATGGAGGAGGCAGAAGGCAGATTCCTTCACAAGGGGTAACATCCAACACCAGAGAGGCGCAGTGGTGAGGACACTGGACGAGGGCTGGACACCAGGGTTCCACACGCGGGGCTGCCCCAGCGCATCATGTCTCCTCCTTGGGCATCGGTTTCCTCTTCTGCTAAACAAGGGAGCAGGACCAGAAGGTTTCTAAAGGCCTCTTCTCGGCTCTGACAGACTATGAGCTGGGGAGTTAGTTGGCATGGAGGGTGAAAGAGCAGAGCCCTGGCCCTCCGGGGGGGCTCTCTGTCTTCGTTAAAGATGCCAAGGTCCGGGAGTCACCTCTGCTCCCTCCTCGACCTCCTGTCCATCCCTGAGGCTGCTGCCTTGGCCATGCCCTCATCATCTCTCTCCTGGCCTGCGGCACTGGCTTCCTCCCGGCTCTCCCTGCCCCTGCCTTCCCCCCCGACCCCAAGCCCATCTGGCTGCCTCTAGTTCTCTTAAAAAGAGAAATACAAGAAAGCGACCACCTACACCAACTCCCCACTGCTCCACAGATAACGCCTTGACTCCATGCTGGACACAGGGCTCCAAATCCCCTCTCCCTCTCCGATCTCAGCTCTCACCTTGTCCTCACCCAATCTGACCTTCCTGAGCTCCTCTGCCACATGCCCTCCCCTGACATTTCTATCTAGAACCATCTTGCTCAAAACTTAGCTCATACTTCACCTCCCCTGGGAAGCCATCCCTGAGTTTCCACACAGAGCACAGCGGTCACTACTCAGTTCAGACTGTTACTCTAGGACTCTGCACATTGGGTTATAATTATCATAGAGATCGTCTCCCTCATTAGACCCTGCAACACCTCAAGACAGAGGGGGACCCTTACATACTGTCCCACACACGAGGCAGGAATGATTGGCCTTCCCAAACTCCAAGTTCAATCTCAGTTCCACCACCAACCAGCTCTGTAGCCTTAGGTAAGTCCCATCTCCTCCCTGGGCCTCAGTTTCCTCATCTGTAAAATGAGTGCATAGGATTTGACTCTAAGGCTCTTTCTGGCCTGATGCTCCAGGCTCTGAGCCGGGGTGGGCCCTGCCCCTCCTGGCCCACTGAGCAGGACTGCATGCAGGTGGTGTGAGGTCTGCTGTGCAGGGCACGACTCTCTCCCTGGTTGCCACTGGGGGAGACACACTTCAGCAAGACTCGCTCACATGCAACCCCTGCAGAGATTCATCCTGTCACTCTTCACTCCCAGGGTTAATTAGCCTGCAGCATCTATAGGGCTGCTTTCTCCTTTAATAGCCAATTAGATCTTGTTAGCTCTATTGTCATTTATAGAACAAGTCACAGAGGGGCTCCCAGGGCCGATGCCCCATCTTGCAGAGGCAGGCCCAGATCCCTCTGCTGGTGAGGGAGAGCTGGAGGCCTGCTACTGGAACAAGGGTCCAGGGAGAGCACCAAGAAAGGTCCCCTCAGGGAGACAGACCCTCCAGGCCCCTGGGTGGAGGCTGTGTGAGCCCTGGGCTCTGCTCCTGCTAGTCTGCAGAGCAGGCCTCTGTGCAACTGGTGCAAGGCCCTCAGGCCCATTCTGGTCCTGTCACCTCAAAATGCTCCTTCCAGAGGCTGCACACAGCTGGGTCCAGGGACAATAGTCTGCATGGCGGCTTCATCTGCCAACCCATCAGGCCTCTGCAAGCCGATCAATATCCAGCCAGGCTGCCCTGCTAATGACACTGCATCTTACCCTGGTCACAAGGGGTGACCACCTGGTGCTGCTTCAGCTCAAGACAGGGCCTGGGCTGCGCTAACGAGGCAAGGACAGCTCTGCCTGACTCTGCCTCCCGCCCGTGGCTGCCTCCCAGGTCCGGGGGGGGGGGGGGGAGGTGGGCAGGCCAGACCCTGCAGGCTCACCTCTCTTCCTTTTCTGCATAAATGAAATTTCTGACAAGCATAGCCTCAGGCGCCCTTGGCGCTGAAGAGCTGATGTCTTGATATGGCCAAAGCAACCTCTCTGTCACTTTGCAGTGAGAACAGAGTGAGGCTTTCTCATGGGGGCCTGAAGTATGTGTCTTGGAAATAATCTCTTGGAAAGCCTTCACGGCAGGACATGCAGCCACACTGGCCAGAGGGAGGACCAGGGCCTCGGTGGGAAAACAGACTGGCGCCCCGATGGGCTGGAAGGGAGGCAGCAGAATGGTTTCACGCACAAGCCCAGCACCATGGGGAGCTGAAGACCCTGGGCCTATTTACAGCCCCTCTGGAGTTGTTCTACAGCTGGCAGCTCAGAGCTGGGACACAGCGCAGCACCCACCTCTGTCTGCAGGTGCAGCCCCACTTGCGTGAGTGAACACCCCCCACTCCTGGCCTGGAGGAGGAGGAGGGCTGGGGCGAGCTCTTAGCCAGGGGTCTCCGGGTCTCCTCTTTGGGGACTGCGGATCATAAACAGCACAGGCCTGGGAAAGGGGTGAGAAGCAGAACGGGCTTCTGCTGAGGCTCAGAATTTTTTACCTGCCTAAATGCTCTGGAGGGGAAAAGGAAGTAATCAAGTTCCTGTGATCAAGCCTGAGGATGATAAACTAGGAAGAGCTGGAGCAGCAGGAGGGAATGGGGGAACATTACAGGAGGCTGCAGTGTTTTATCGCCTCTGCTGCTTTTCTTTCTTTCTCTTTTTTTTATTTTAAGGGAAACAAATTAAAGGCCTTGGATTTTAATTAGGCTACTGAAAGACAAAAATTACCCCGGTTCACGCGGGCGGGAATGGGCTCCAGGCTGCCTCTTTCTCCCCAGGCTCCCACTGGCCCTACTGCAACCACCAGGAGGCCTGAGGCGCAGTCTCTACCTCCCGCACCCAAGAGAGCTATGAATCAGGCTCCAGGAAGCTGGCGCTGGATGGAAGGGACCTCAGAAATCCCATAAATTTCTAGTTTTCAAGCTGTGCTCCCCAGAACACCCTCAGGGGCCACGGCTGGGTGTTGGGAGGTCCAGGGAGAAGGGAGCCCAATGTCCAAGTCCCTGACACCTGCCACAGCAGCTCAATTTTTACCTATTGGGATTCTGTGTGTGACGTTATCTGAACAAAAGATTTAACCACTAAAAATAACTTTGGAGACCATTGATCTGGTCTGATCATCTCATTTTACAGATGAGGGTCTCCGAGGCTCTCTGAGGGGAAAGAGCTTGTCTCAGGTTACACAGCAAATGAATGGCATATCTAAGACGCGACCCAAGGTATCCCGACATTTAGTCCAGTGTTCTTTTCCCTACACCACGCTCCCCCAATCCTGTTATCTGCTCTCATGGTTTCTTTTGCTGACAATGCCAAAGCTGTACTTCCAGTCCAGATAGCCCCTCCCATGCTTCAGACCTGCATATCCAGCTGTTTGCTGGATGTCCGTGGGCACCTGCAGTCCACCACATCTACCGCTCACCATCTGCCCCTGCAGAATGTCCACCTCAGTGGATGGCCCATCCAGCCACCAAGTCACCCAGTGGCAGCTCCAGGATTTTTATAGGAGGGAATGAAAGGCAGTCAGGCTGAAATGGGGAACGGTGCTAACAAACTTGTCTTACAGCTGAATCTGCATGGCAAGCACACTGCTTTTCCTTAGGTTATATGCTTAATTGGGGTGCTGGGGATGCTAATGGACGACCTCTTCCTGACTCAGCCACTGCAGTCACGTAAAGTGGAAAGTGGGAGATATCTTTGCCTCCTCCTTCCTGTTTACCACCCACCCCATCCAATCAATGACCAAATCCTACTAAATTGACCTCCGAAATGATTTTTTATTTCATCTTCCTTCCTCTATCTGCTTTACAAAAGCAATTCAAGCCTTCTCATCTCTCCTATGTCAGCTTTGGAGAGCAGGAACTCTGTCCTTATCCACCTCTGTATACTCAGGACTCTCCAAATACTGGACACATAGCAGGTACTCAGTAAATACTTACTGAAAGGATAAATGGATAGATGGATGGATGGATGGATGGACGGATGGATGGATGGATGGATGGATCAACTACTACAACAGTCTCTCAACTGGTCTCTCTTTTTAAAGTTTTATCCCACTCAAATATGCCCTCCATCTTACTGCTGGGATGACTTATCCAAAATGTAAATTGCCAAGGCATTCTCTTTACCCAAAACCCCTCTTTAACAGTTCCCTGTTACTCCCAAAGTTCAAGCTTCTTACTCTGGCACACAAGGTCTCCATGACTTGGCCCTGGATTCCTCTCCAGTCTTGTCTCCCCACTCTCTATCTGTCCTACTTGTAATTCCCCTTTGGCACGTCCTTCTCCTTCATCTGGCCCACTTTCATTCTTCTTTTAAACCCAGCTCAGGAGACATCTCCCTTAAATACCATTCCTGCCTCTGCCACCTCTGTTCTAGGCTGGTGGGTGCCTTGGCTCTGGTTCCACAGTGCCAGTCTCCATCCTTGTGATTGCCACACTGAGTTATCACGATCTGGTTATGTGTCATCTCCTCCATTACGCTGCTCACTCCTTGAGAACAAGTCCTATGTCTTACTCATCTGTCTCCCCAGTGCCCAGCACAGAGACAAGCACAATGACCATATTGGGTTTTGAAAGGAATAAATGTGTCTGCATGGGGTTGATTCTGAGAAGCAAAGCCTCCTCAGAAATCTTCCCTAGAACTGAGTGTGCTCCTGAGGGAGAGGCTAAAGCCAGCTTTTCTCTGGGTCGCCCCAGGCAGGCCATCCCAGGTGCTGGTTACCTCCACTTTGGGAAAGCCAAGCCTTTCCCTTGATATTTTCTGATGGGGACACTGCTCTTGTATGTTTACTCTTACAACACGGTGGAGCAGGGGTCCACAGGACAGCGGTAGACCCCTCCCTGCCCCTGCCAGGTGACAGGGAAGGTAGCCATCACACAAAGTACCACTGAAACTTGGTTAGTTTGCCATGTTGGGCCATCACGTCCTCCCCCTGCTGCCTGGCTGGGCTCAGAGAGGGATAGGATAGGAGGGCACCGGCAGAGGGGCCGTGCTCAGCCCAATCCAATGCACACATGTCATTGGAGGGTACCCTCATAGCAGCCCCAATGGGGAACAGGAAAGGGCTGCATGCAGCATCAACCAGTGGGGAAAATTCTAGGCTAGAGAATGCTCTCCATCCAGCCCAGCTGTGGGGAACAGCACAACAGTAACCCTAATATGCCCTTTCAAGCCAGTGGCATGGGACTGGAGGGCACACGGGTCCCATTGCACAAGAGGTAGGAAATGGCCTGAGTTCAGGATAAAGGAAGAGGCGTTTAGACTAAAGCACATGAGTTTTGTTGTGTTTGTTTTTTTGTTTTTTGTTTTCCTATCAGGCCATGCCAGAAGGAAGCCACTGGTCCCCGGAATCTGGGTTCAAGAAAGATGAAGGAAACAGAGTCCTCCCCTTAATGCTGCTCTGAGTCATACTGTTCCCTTTGCAAAACTCCCTCTCCTCCTTTCTTTAAAGGATGCTGCATAGAGTGCAGAAAGAAGACTTTTTGGGGTCATCTCAGCCTGTGTTCAAACCCCAGATGAGCCATTTATTAGCCATATGCTCTTGGGAAAGTTATTTCACAATTTGGAGGCTCGGTTTCCTTAACTGCAAAAAGGCGGCAATAATATATATCTCATATGCTGATGTGCGAATTCATGGAGATAGCATAGGTGAAGTGTCTTCCACGACGACTGCCACATCACAGGGTACCTGTTGGTTCCCTCCTCCCTCCACCCCAAATCTTCCCAACCTGAGCTTCTGCACTCTCAAGGACTCCTAGGGTCCAATCCAAGTCTGGGGATTGGGCCACAGAGAGAATAAGCCCATTCCACTGGCAGGAGAAGTTGAGGGTGGATGGTTTGGGAACAGTGAGGCTAAGGTGAAATGAGAACACATGAGAGCTTCAGCATGGAAAGGAGCAGAATCCCCAAACACGGGCCCCTGACTGCCCCCCATTCGGGTCATTCTTGGAACACCCTCTGAAGTTCGGGGCCTTCTTGCTCTTAAAAGAAGCCAAGGAGGGAGACTGAATACAAAGGAAGGTAATAAAAATGATTAAAGGAATTAGAAGGCTTGACCTATAAAGCGAGGTTAAAGGAACATAATATGTGGAACCCAGAGAACCAGGGCCTACGAGGACATGATAACTTCCCATAAATATGTGAGACAGAGCCACATAAAAGAAGGGCAAGAATTATTTCAGGCAGCTTGGGACACCATTAAAAGAAGAAATGGCCTGAAACTAAAATAAGAGAAAGTTAAATCTGGGCCTTGGGAACATTGGCTGTGTGGAGGGTGAGGGACAAGACACCCGGCTGTTGGTGCAAAGTCATCAGAAAGCGAAAGCCACAGGTCCCAGGGCTGTTGTCCCCATTTGGGAGAAATGGCCCCCTGGGGACCCATCTTGGCCGCTCAGGAGGTGTTCTCACTCTCCATGCTGAACCGCTGTTTCCTGCATACAATTTACGACAGGCAGGCTCTAGCTCTGGGTGCCCATGCTCAACCTCACTCTTGAAATAAAAAGAGACAGGTGCAGCCAGCTCCTGCTGTGGCAGTTGGCTCAGCTGGCTGGAGCATGAGGTCAGGAGGCCCACGTCACAGGTCCGAGCCAAGGCTTGCAGTAAGAGAATGGGGCTGGACAAGTCAACGGCTATCTCCACTGGTGCAAATCGGCTTAAAAACACAAGCCTACACACAAAAAAAATGTTCCCAAACATGGGACTGCAGAGCATTATATGTGAATGCTGCCCATCAACATCTGAACACACACACAGGAGTGAGCATTTTTAACCAGTGCTTCAACAGCACACATTAAAGCCACTCACATGCCAGGAGGGCAGGGGGGCATTCTGCCCGAGGGCCACCAGGCCTTGGCCATGGCTGCTGAGGGCAGCTGTGCTTCTGCATTTGGGCTCTAGATTGATGGAAGGAGCAGGCAGAAGCTGACTGTGAGTATTTCCCCAACCTGTTTGCACAGATCTCCTACCCAACCATAAATCACTTTTACAGTCCTTCTCAAACCTCACGTAAAATTTATCTTGCTTGTTGCCTGAAATTGACTAAAAAAAAAACTTTAATTACAGTAAGAGACACCTAGAGCAAAATGCATAGAAAGCTCATTCAATACTTATTTATTCATTCAATCAATAAATATTTATCGAGCACCAGGAATGCACTGTGAGGTGTGATGGAGGCTACAAGATGAATAAGGCATTCTCCCTGCCTTCAAGGAGATTGCCCTGCTGGGGGTGGGGAACAGCTACCAACAGATAGACACACAAAAAGCTATATGAAAGGCAGAACGTTATTCATTTTAACAAAGGGGTAAACTATTAGGTAAGTCAGAGGATCAGGAAGTTTTCAGAGAGGAGGTGACATGTAATCTGGGTCTTGAGTAAGGAGTAGAATTTCATTAGGCAAAGATGGCAAGGAAGGGCATTTCAGGCATAAGGGATGCCATGAACAAAGCCGTGGGGGCAGGAAAATGCTGGTTGTCTACAGGAATAATGAGTGATCTGAGAAAACCAGAGAACAGGGGCCCAAGGTAGGGTTGGGGAGGGTGTAGAGGAAGATGGTGAAAGGGGAGTGGTGAGATCATGGAAGGGCTTAAGGCACACCAAGGATTTTGTACTTTATTTTATCAACAAGAGAAACCCCAGGAAGTTCTTGAGTTGTGAACAACAATGGACAGGTCTGTAGGTTAGGAAGAAAACATGAGTTCAACATGTAGGATAGACTCAAGAACTAAGAGACTAGAGGCAGGCAGAAGGCTCTTGCCCAGCAAGGGGTCATGAAGACTCAACCAGGGCAACGGCAGAGGCACTGGCAACTCCCTGTTTCTGTGGAATCATATGCATGTTATCACAATATTATAGCAGCACATTTGCTCAACCTGTTCCTTCTGCCTGGAATGTCCTCCATGTCATCCAGCTGGTTCACTTCAGAGATCAGCTCAAGCATTTCCTGGCCCACACAAGCCCTATCCCTGTTCTATGCTCCCAATGCAGCAGGGGCATTCTTCCATCCAGCACCTAGGACTGCTATTATTAATCACTGGGTTACTTGTCAGCCTCCACCATCAGACTGTGAGGTCCCTAAAGGTAGGACTTTGGTCTTGTTATCTCTGTATTCTCAGGACCTGGTCCAGACTGGGAATTCAGAAAGGGTTCTGTGATGGAAGGGAATGTCCCTGAAGCGCTCTCTGTGCATACACTTTCTCTCTTTCTTTCATACCCACATATGTAAACACACTCCATTTTGGCACGTATATGGGCCAGGCCCATGTCCAATGCCTCTCCTCCATCCCACTCTCACTCGGAGCCCCATTACCCTATTTCCAGTGTAAATTATCCTGACTAACCTCTCTCAACCTCATTAAAATATGATGAATTATTTTCAGCTCTCATGCAGGACTCCATATTGGGTTATCTGGGCTGAAACACAATCTGTTTGCTGATATCAAAATGCTGCTGCTCACCCTGGGGATTAACATTCTGACAAAATCATTAGAAACCTGATGGAGTGTCGAGGCCTCCTGAGCTTGCCGAACACTCATTCCTCAGCCTAATAAATGCCTTCCTCCTGCACGTCATTACAAACCATCCATTTCCCTGCCTTCTTCCTGGCTGGGCAGCCCAGAGACTCTAGTAAATGCCTTGAGGAGGGTTCACCCCCAGTTGGCTCGGCCACCTACCAAGACATCCAGCTAAGAATCACCCTTGTAATACTGTGGCTTTTATATATTAATAATAAACAGCTGATTCCTGCTTCCGGATAGGATGGGATAGTTTACGGCAGATCAATACTTCCACTGAGAACAACTAGAAATGCTAGATAAAATACAATATTCATTGGCATTAAGGCATCATAGACCTGCTGCAGCAACAAAGATCAGAGAGGATATAATTACAGAGAGCAGAAAGTGAGGAGAGGTGAGCTGATATGCTGTCATTGTTTCTCATCTGGACAGATTTGCCATTTCTGGGCACAGGATGAGAGGCTGGGGATCCTGGCTTCGCACAGGCATCGGGCTGCTGCCAGGGGACAAAGAAGCCTGCAGAGCTTCTGCCAGTCTTAGGACTAGAGAGAGAAAATTAGGGAGTTTAGAGGCTTCAAAATGCACGGCCACTTTTCCCCTGAGGTCATTTACAGAATTCTGAAGCTGAATGGTGCAGAAGGCCAAAAATCATAAGCAGAAAGCCTCTATAAAGTAGAGAGTTTTTCTACAGTCTTAAGGTACTGAAGAGACAAGACTAGAATTCAGGACCCAGCAGGGAAGGGACCCAGCAAACACACCAGGCTCTCAATTAATCCTGGCTATTCTTTGGGAGAGGGGTGAATCAGAGGTAGACCAAACCCTATGAAAACACAACCCAGCTTGGACTCAGTTCAGCCTTTAATGGGATTAAGATCGTTGGTTGCACTCTGCCTAGCACAGAGTAAACTCTCTCTCAAAGCTCACAGCATCTACAGCCTAGACAGTGTCTAGCATTCAATAAAAATACTATTAGACAGGCCCAGAGATAGAACCATATGACAGAAATCCAAGGGGGAAAAAAGAAACAGACAATAGAAACAGACCCATAGGTGATCCAGATATTGGAGTTAAAAGAAAAGGACTTTAAATGTGATAACTTTGTTCAAAGAATGGAAAGAGAAAGTACAAAATAGATGAAAATAAAGAATTGCACCAGAAAATTGTAAACTATAAAAAAGAATCACCTGGAAATTCTACAAGTGAATGATAACAAACATCTTTAAGAACTGGAGGTTCATTAAAGGACCATGGTAAAGTGGGCAAAGCACTGGGACCCAAGAGTGAAAAAGGCAAAGGCTGTGGTCCCTGGCTCTGCCTATATCTAGTGAAGAGAGCCTGGGGAAGTCACTTAGCTTCTCCGTGCCTTGGTTTCCACATCAGTCAAATAGGATAATGACACCTACTCTATCTACTTCAGGGCATCAAGCAGATAAAATTAAATAACATACGTGGAAGCTCTTTATAAATTACCAATCATTATCTGAATGTAAGGTATCATTATTATAATAGTCTGGCATCAATTCAAAATACAGCTTCTGCTCCATTACCAGAAGTATTTTATGTCAATGACAGGTGATTACAGTGCCCTCGACTAATGTCCATATTGTTATAAAGCATTTTGACCAGAGAAAGCTAAGAGACGAATAATAACAAAACAGTCAACTCTCAGTTATGTTGGGGTTGACTATTCACTTTGTAGATTATCCCTGACAATTGAAAATCCTCAACTAGCTTCTCCCACTGCTCAGCATGCTTTTGGATCATCCCCTTCAGTTTTCCAGATGGTGTGAGCTCATGGAACACAAACTCATATTAATGTGTGCTGGATGAAACATAATCAGCAAGGTAAATCTGAAGCAGAAATACCACAATGCCTTCCAAAGGCAACAGCAATAATGTTGGGACAGTCTGTTATTTTGATTCTCCACATCACTGCTCTCCTCTATTAGCATTTACAACGGAGAGAAATGTGTTAGCTTTCACATATAAGGGTGATGCAGCCCATCCACTACCAGTAGGACATTTGAGCATCCCTGGCATGGAAAAAAACAGGCATTGTGCTAGGCCTTTTTGGGGAATAAAACTGTTATAAGGTCATAAGCCTGGCCTGAATGGAGCTTTTGGTCTTGTAGGGAAGATGTCATGTACCTAAATAATTATAATTATTTTATGTATAGGTATAAAGTGACTTAAATACCATAAGAATGACAGTTAAAGAAGTACAGAAATGTGTGCGAAAGCTGATTTGGAATTGATCATAGACTTGATGGTCCAGGTGGCCTTGAAAGCCAGCAAAATTGTAAATAATCCAAGCAGAGGGAAGAGTAGGAGTAGATAGGACAAAAAAAAATGTAGGATGGGTAAAAGGAATTGAGTTAAGTTTGATAGAAGGAACTGACATAGAGAATTTTCTTAAAAAGAAACTAACATTTATTAAGCACTTATTATGTGTCACGCATTTTATATGCATTATCCCAATTGGTCTCAAAAATAATCCTCTGAAGCAGATACTATTAGTCTCACTTTAGAGGTAAACTGAGACTCAAAAGTAAATTATTTTACCCAAGATCCCTTAGCTAACAAGCGGAGAACAGGACTCAGGTCCAAGTGGGTGTGCCTCTGAAGTCACACACTTGCTGCCTCTGAGGGTGGCATTACTGATCCACAGCCTGAGTGGCGCTGTCACCCGTGTAGGACCTCCTGCACACAGCCGGAGCTGGAGAGAGGCAGGGCTGCAGATGACTTGGAAGTTGTTTACACAGAGATGTAATTACAGCCACAGAGTGGACAAGGTAGCCCAGAAAGGGTGAGGGGAGAGCAAAGGGCTCAGGGAAGGAGAATAACTAGAAAAAGAGATCAAGAAGGAGTAGTCAGGAGTAGAAAAACTGGAAAAGAAGACCCTAGTCTAATGGGAACCAAGGTCAAGAGAGAATTTTCAAAAGGAAGAGGTAGTCAAAACTGCTACTGCTGCAAAGAGGTGAAGGAGGATGAGAGGATGAAGACCAAGAAAATGCCATTTGGTGGGTGGTCTTCAAAAGAATGACTTCAGTGGAGAGAGGAGTGTCTCTAGCCAGGTGTACGTATGGTGTGAAAGCTGGCCTGGCCCTGGGACATGGGCCACAGCTAAAGCAGAGCTTTCAAAACTTTCCTGACGGCAGGCATCATCTGGAGGTGCATGCTAAAAATATGAATTCCCAGGTCTCACCCCAGTCCCACCAATCAGAATCTCCCAGGGTAGGGCCTGGGAAGCAGCTCAGAAGATTCTTAAATCACCAGGACTAGATCAGTGTTTGTCAAACTTGAATGAACATGAGAGTCACCTGGGGATTTGGTGAAACTATAGACACTGATTTTATAGGGCTGGGGTAGGGCTTGAGATTCTGCATTTTAACATATTCCCAGGTGATGTCAATGCTGCTGGTCTGAAAACCATATTTTTTTAATGACAATAGACTAGACCAAAGCTTACTTGTCCCAGAGAGGTAGGTGCCAACACTTGGTTCTTCTTGGCACCTTTTGTTTTTACCACCTGCGGACCATGCTTCTGGCTCCTTTCCACACTCACCAACAGATGGCAGCAGATCTAAATGTCATCTTCCACAGAAGTACAGGCTCAGAGATTCCATTCCATTCCATCTGACTTCCTGTACGCCTTAAAAAGCACTCTTTATTCACCTCCCCAAGATAAATAATTGGATCAGGTGAGCACAGAAACGCTTTCCTTGACTTCAGTACAGAGAGGGTGAGTTCTCTCTCTACTAGACTCTTACATCATACATCGTCTGCACCGTTCATTGGGGACTTAAATATATTTTGCCTTACTATAGTTATTAAATTGTCTTGCACTGTCATTCAATTTTACATATGTGTTAGTATTGTCTCCACAAGCCCTTGGAGGTCAGGGATCAAATACTATCCTTCTTTTTCTTCTTAACCTTGACTTATAATGGTTTGCTAATAATATTATGAATGAGTGAATGGATCAATCAGCCATCAGTTAAATCAGATGCATATTCTATTTATGTCACTGTGCTTTCTTCCCAGAAAAAAAGAAGACTTACCTGAAAGTGTTAATAGTCTGGAAAAGTTCTGTACTTATTTGCATGTCTGTGTTCATGATTTATCCCTTGAGAATCTTCCAACACATCACTGGGGAAAACTTTTCCTACCCTGGCAAATGGACACTCCAGGGCTAATGTTTACGTTCCCTAGGGCAGGATGTGAGGCCACACTGGCATAACACGGTATCAGCAGGTCTAGCAAAAGACATGCTGGTCTCTCAAGAACGTTCTCTACTTTTCTATGGTTAGCCTATCATCATTAGGCAATATGCCCCTCAGACACAAAATTCACAGCTTTCCACTCTTTCTTGCTGGTTAAAATGTTTTGGCTGGTTAAGTCTTGTATGTGCTTTAGTCTTGCAGTTTATTGTGAATTTATTAGACTATGTCTGTTTTGCAAAATAGCCCATGAGCCTTTGATCATCTTTCTTTTTTTCAGCAAATATTTAAGGTTGCTCAGTCCTAGGCCCTCCACACCGTTCTCTCCCTAGGAGACTGCCTGACCCCATGGCTCTGAATACCACTTACACACCAGTAACTTACTTATTTATGTCCCTGTCCAAGACCTCTCTTCTGAGGTCTAATATCTTATACCCATTTGACTCCCTGACATCTCTACTTGGATGTCTCACAAGCATCTCAGATTTAAAATTGGAATGGAATTCTTGATCTCCCTTTACCTCCCACCCCAACCTCAAGGTGGCTCCTCTTTCATTCTTCTCTTTCTTAATAAATGAGCTTCTGGCTACCTAGTTGCTCAAGCCAGAAACCTGATCATTCTTGAGCTTTCCTTCATCCTCATATCCAATCTTCTACCGAGACTGGTCAATTCAACTTCAAAAAGATCTGTTTACTTCTCACCATTTCCATCGTCACCTCCTAACCTAAGCCAACATCTCTGGCCTGGGTTATTAAATGGTACCTAAGATAATTTTTTCTCCTTTCAACATACTCATTCATTTGTTCACTCAACAATTTATGCAGTACCCACTCTGTGTTAGTCAATGCCCTCAAAAGAGCATAGCAAACCTACAATAAAGGTGTTTATAAGGCATGATGACACGTGCCTACAATAAAGGTGTTTATAAGCAGACCTACAATAAAGGTGTTTATAAGGCATGATGACACAGAAGGAGGGTGTGACCAGTAAGAGGGAGGGGAAAACAGTGTCAGGGACACTTCACGGGGAACAAGACATTTAAACTGGGTTTTAGAGAATTAGTAGAGATTCATCAGGCAGACCTGTGGACAAATTAGTAGAGATTCTACCTGTATGGTGACAGGTGGAATAGTATGACACGTTCAGGACAATCAAGCAGAGCACAGAGTTGGGGGGGGCGGAGACGTGACTGTGAGGCAGGCAGGGCTAGGTCACATGGGGTACTGCTATGGGATGAATTGTGTTCCCCCAAAATTCTTATATTGAAACCCTAACCCCTTGTACCTCAGATTGTGACTGTATTTGGAGACATTTAATCACCTTTAAAGAGGTGATTAAGTTAAAATGAGGTCATTAGGGTGGATCCTAATCCAACCTGACTGGTGTCCTTATAAGAAGAGGAAATTAGGACACACAGAGACACTAGAGACACGTAGACACACAGGAGAGACCATGTGAGGAAATGGTGAGAAGACGGACATCTGCAAGCCAAGGAGGGAGGGCTCAGGAGGAGCCAAACCTGCCAACACCTTGACCTTGGACTTCCAGACTCCAGAACTGTGAGAAAAGAAATGTCTGTTGTTTAGGCCGCTCAGTCTGTGGTATTTTGTTATGGCAGCCCTAGCCAACTAATGCAGGTGCTATACGCAACTGAATTTGGACCTTATCCTGGAGGCAGTAGGCGACTGGAGAAGGGTTTAAGCAGGGAAAAGACTCTTTATCCATCCACTCCTCACTCCCCATATGCATGTGGGAACTGTGCCAGGCACTAGGAGTACAGTTCAAGAAGGCTTATATGTAGACATGATATTTTACCCGAGGGATGAATAGGAGTTGGCCAGATCAAAAAAAAAAAAATGGGGCAAATAGTGGTCTAGATGAAGGGTACAGTACGTGTGAAGCCCCTAAGACAGGAAGGCTCTTGGCACATTCAAGAAACTGACATTAGACCAGTGTGGGCAGAAAGAGCGGCCAAGCTTTAAGAAATGCAGATGGAGGGGCTCAAGGCCAGATCATGCTTCACAGGCCTCCAAAGCAGTGTGTCCCCTTGTCCCCTTGTGTCCCCTCTCCAGAGAATTTCCCTGTGGGCCCCGGCCAACTCCCTGCGTAGGGCCAAAGCTGAAGCCAGGGCCTCTGAGTGTCACCATCTTTCCTTCCACTGAGCAGCCGGGGGAAGCCCTCCCCTCTCCGGCTGCCTGCCCGTCAGCACCAAGGTGACACCACCAAATGCAATTCTTCCCAGCCAGTGCTCTGAGAGACACCAGGATTTGCATTTCAATTTGACTTCTTTCCGATGATTCCAGCCAAAGCTTGGAAATCACTCCCTCTGTCATTCTCTCTCCAGTTCTGTTTTCCTTTTCCCCCCCTCCACCCCTGCAGAGGGCTGTTTTTTCCTTGACACCCCGCTCCTCGATGCAGAGAAAAGTCATCCTTAACAGCAGTTTTATTGCCCAGTGATATTAACACAATGAAGGAAATCACTGCTAATTTTTATGAATTATCTCATCATCTGCAACTAATTAACAGCTGCTGAAAGAGCAGGCATTCGGCTTCCCTCGGAGAGCCTTTACCTCGAGCACTTTACAATAGCCCTACCCTTGCCGTCAAGGAGGGTCCTCAGGAGGGTCCTCGGCTGGAGACAGGCACTTCCTCTCCAACAGGGCTTCCCACGTCCATGACCTCAGCCCTAGTCCCGCTTCCTTGCCTGCCCCCGCCTAAGAGGCAGCGTGGGGCTGACCCATACACTCAGCAGTCGCTGGGCCGCCTGTGATGCCGATGATTTAGGTTAGCTGGAAACTTTATTAAAATCTGATCTAAGTGGGCCGCCGCTGCTCTCTGTTCTCATTACCCTCCCTCTCCAAAATCAGGCCTTGGCCTCTGTGCCTCGCTGAATGTGTCTATAAAACTGAGTGAACAGGCAGCCAACAGCTAAATGGCACTTAATCAGGGGATAATCAAGACCCAGGTGGACAGTAAATACTTAGAGGGGCAGAGGGGAGGGAGGGAGGGAAGAGGGAAGAGAAAACAATAGAGGAGGAGGACAATGGGGAGATTGAAAATGCTTCTGTTGCAGCCTCAAGAGAGAAGAACTGCAGAGAAAGCCAGAATCCCAGGCTGGACGGGACCTAGGAGACGACAGCATGAGAAATGGAGGCCCAGAGAGGTGACATGACCCCTGAAGAGTCAACACTTCACACAGCTGGGGACTTATTCTCATCCTGGGCTGCCCTCCTGAGCCCTGAGCTTCTCTAATCACTGTTCCTGCCTTCCCCCAATCCCTCTCTACTCTTCCTCCAACGAGATCCCTTCCTGCCACTGTCTGAGGTCCTCTCTTCAAGTCCCCTGGCATCAGGCCAAACCCCAGGCAGCTGCTGGCTGCATCTGCAGAGATGAAGGGAAGGGCTCCAAAGGATAACGTGGAAGGTGACAAGGCTCGAGGCCGGCCCACCCCACCGTGGGGTGGCACCTCCCCAGGAGGGAGTCGAGCATCAGAGCCGAGCAGGTCAGGGGTCCCCGTGATGCGGGGCCAAGCACACACAGTCCTCCTTCTAAAGGTCAAAGCTTCCCACAGCGTATTCTGCCATAACTGAAAAGGCCAGAGACTGCACGTTGGTGTTACAGGGAGGAGAGGGACACTGGGAGGATGCTCCTGAAATCCTCCTTTGGTGACCCGTCCAGGTCTCTTTCTCCTCCCTTCCAAACTCTGAAACAAACAGCCAGCTAACAGCTTCCTTCCTTCCCCCACCAGAATGTTCCAGGTTCTTTGCTGTTCTATTTCAGGATATGTAACTTAGCTCATTTAGTCCCTGTTTCTTTCCCCAATGTCTTGTGTTTCAAAGCCAGTGGGTATATGGTCCCTTCTCTACAGCAGTCCAGGATAAGAATGGTCATTCATTCATTCATTCAACCAATATTTATTGAATACCTGCTATGAGCAAGGCTGGGGGAGTGACAGGTAAGAAGACGTGGTCTTTGCCCTTAGAGAAACTAATGCCTAAGCAACTCAGGTCACTATATTGTGTGAGGTGAGAGCTAAGGTAGAGTCACTCACACCGTGGAATGGGAGCACTGAAGAAGCAGAGTGTCCTTGTGAGTGGGGATAGAAAGGACGGTCAGGGAAGGTTTCTTGGAGGAGAAGGTCACACATCAGCAAGGCCTTGAATGATGAATAATACTCTGCTGGGCAGGCAAGGTGAGGAGGTGAGTATTGCAGGCAGAGGGACAAAGGCTCAGAAATCTAAGAGGCAAGGATGTCTGGGGACTCCAGTGTGTCAGGAGGGCAAGATGACGCCAGTGAGTGTTTATGAGGCAGGGATGGAACGGGGGAGCAATGCTGAAAGACGATGCCATCTAGAAAGTCTGCAGCCTGCCTACGAAGGAAGGCTTTGGATGCCCTGGAAAGGAGTCTGAGCTTTCTTCTAGAAAGGAAGAGTGCCCAAGGGCTTCAAGTGGCTGCAGTGGGCATGGGGAAGTTCAGGGAGATGAGTTCTCCCTGTGAGGAGGGTCCTGTTCTCCTCAGATGTCCAGGGTGGAGACGCCTTGGCCTCCAATCCTCATATGCCAGGACCTGGAAGTGCCCAGACCTTCCGCCACCACCTTCCACCTTCAGCCACCCTGGCTGCCACGCTCTGGGGCTGCGCAGGGAGGTCCCATTGTCTGAGGAAGCTTCACTCAGCATCGTGGACCTCGCATTCCCTGCCCCTCCCCAAGGGGCCTGATCCAGGGTTGTACAGGTAGGTGGAGCACCCCCTCGGGGCTGCTGACAGCTCATCCCCAGCGAGCGGGTTGTAAAGGTTGTAAAGGACCGCAGGGGAGCACAGGGGAAGTACCCACACTCTTTCCTGGGCTCAGGGACAACAAGTTTTCCATTCTTTTCCTGGGCAATTTACTGAACAAGTCAAGCTTAACCAGAAGAGGAGAAGGGCACTGGTTTTGAAATAGGGCAGGGTGGCATAACGGGCCTATGGTCTCCAGAGGCAGATAGGGCTTGGATTTTAATGCCAGCTCCAGCCTCATACCAACCGTGTGACCTTGGGTAAGTTATTTCACTTCTCTGAACCTCAGCTTTCTCACCTGTAAAATGCACACGATAGCAGGATTAAATAATTTGCACAGCATAGTCCCTGGCACATAATAAATACTCAATAAATGTTGCTATTATTACACGGCTAGATATTCCTGGCTCCAACAGCCCCAACTCTTACCTCAAACTCTTCTTTCCCTTCTAGGGGGAAGGGAAAAGTGTGTGTAGGGGGTGGAATTTTCTCTCCCACTCCCCCCACCACTCCCTCTATTTGGAAGGATTGCCCCTTCTAAAAAAAAATCCTTGGCAGAGCCCCTTTCCTGGCCTTTAGGGCCACTTGCCAAGCCACCTTCTCTCTTATTCTTCCCCAGGGGCCTTAGAAGGCTGGGACTCTCCTTGGTGAGAGTGGCTTTCGTTGGTGCGTTGGTGCCTTCCTGGGAGAGAAACACCCGGTACATTTAACAAGCTGAATAAATAGCAATAATAATATATGTTCAGCCATTAGCCACATAAGTAATCAAAGATCACTGCCATATGATTCCTTGTTAAACATCATTTGGAATCTAATAAATAAGTGGCTATAAATAAAGGCAGTGTGCAGGCTCGTCCCCTCTGAGCGGCACAGCCTCTGCTCTTATTTTTAGCCTAAAGGTACCGTCAGGATCCTCCTGTGGTTCAATTTTAGGTGAATGTCTCTCTCTCGAATGTCTGAAGAGGAAACCTGTGAGGACAGGGGACAGTGAGGAGGGCTCAGGCACAGCGTCTGCCTTGTGCTTCTCTAAGGAAACGGAGGTGTCCTGGGGGTCTGGGCCCACACCTCTCCCAGGGGCTCCACAAAGGGGAGCACAGCAAGGCAAGGAAGGGAGGTGCCTAGCGTGGCTGACAGAGCACAGGGTTGGAGCCAAAGAAATCTGCGTTCAAATCCAGGGTCTTCCGTGTTTCACATGGGTGACCTTAGTCTCTCCTTCTTAGCCTCTGTTTCCATACCTAAATACCAGACATTATCAAACCTACTTCTGGAGATGGTTGTAAAGATTAAATTATATAATTTATAGAAAGTGATGGGCACATAGGTGCTCACTAAACATGAATGTCATTCCATCTCCCGTGACGAAGCCCTTTATAGTGATGGTCCACCGCCCTCTCATTAGGAAACAGGAGATATGTCAAGAAGGGAAAAAGAAGCCCAAAATGCTGACGTGCTCACGGCCCTGGACCACCAGTCACCACTGCTAACTCTGGAGCTGACCCTTGGGCACTGCACGCTTTCCTGTTTTGTACCGCCCTATAGTCCCCTCACGACTGAGACTTGCCTTTTCATATTTAGAACATTAACAACAAAACATCCTATTTCCTGTATTTCCCACAGAGCCTCACCCTCTGCAAGGCACTGTCAGCATTAAAGAAATGACAGGAGACAGAGACACAGGTTGCACCAGCTGTAAGCCCAGGGCCTCTAATTCCTAGCTCATAGCCGTACCTTCCTACAGCATGTGGTTTCTCAAAGCACCGGAGACTCTGTCCCTTTCTGGAAGGATGACAGGCAGAGTAAGAGACAGTCTGCTGGGACTCTGGGAGACATTATTCTCTCTAGGCTCCATGGCAGGAAATAAACACATCACTCCAAGCCAAGCCCGGCAAAGCCCACGTGACACGGCCTCAGATAACATTCAGCTTATGGGTTACCCCGTTAGAGCCCTCACACGTTACAGTGGCGAAAATACTAAATCAACATGATGAAGTGCTTCCTGTTACACAGCCCCTTCCAGGCTCTCTCTCCCCTTGTGGTGCAGTCTCAGTCACAGTAATGTGGTCAAGATGTCACGTTCCCTCTACCCATTGAGGAAACACATCAGCTTCTGTGCTCTGGATTGCCTGGTTCTCGTGCAAAATGGTCGAACATAACAAGAGTCAGACATCTCGGGCCAAGGATTGGACTGGGAACAGTTTCCAAGTGCATGCACAGTCCCCCGAATAAGGGTCTGCTCATGAGAAGGTTTTCAAGTGGCTCAGCCTCCCATCTTGGAGGCCATCCAAACAGAGGTGCAGAATGATGGCTCCCAAAGATGTCTACGTCCTAATGCCTAGAACTTGTGAATGTGTTACCTTCCATGGCCAAAGGGACTTTGCAGACATGATTGAGGTTACGCACCTTGAGATGGGGAAACTACCCTGGGACACTCGATCTAATCTCATGAGTCCTTAAAATTAGAGAACACTTCCTGGCTGAGGTCAGTGAACCAAGACGTAAGAAGAATTTGACCCCGAGCTTTGAGGATGGAGGAAGGAGGCCATGAGCCAAGGGATGTGGCAGACTCTGGGAGCCAGGGATGGCCTCAGAAGACAGCCAGCAATAAAATGGGAACCTTGATTTCATAACCGCAAGGAACTGAATTCTGCCAACAACCCAAATAAGGATGAAATAGATTCTCCTCTAGAGCCTCCAGAAAGGATCACAGCCCTGCTAACATCTCAGTTTTAGCCCAGCGAGACCCATGCTGGACTTCTGATTTACAGACTATAAGATGATAAATTTGTCTTGTCTAAGCTCCTAAATTTGTGGTAATTTGTTAAGGCAGCAATAGAAAACTAGAGTAATAACAATTATGGTAGAACTACTGACAAAACGATTATTTATTGACCTCCTACTAACTATCAGGCACCTTGCTAGACATTTTGCATATGTTATCTCATGTAAACCTCAACAATCACATAGTGTGAGTATTATTACCTGCATTTTATAGTAGAAAACAGAGGCCAAATAATTTGCCCAAGGTCACACGCTAAAACTAAAATTCAGTTCCAAGTTTGTATGTCAATAAAGCCCATCCCCATTCCACTACCCTGAGGCCATCCAGAATTATGCTTGCCATAAATGTTGAGCAAAGTACTATTTTTTAAAGGAAATAAAAGAAAGGGAACTAATGTTTATTAAATATTACTAGAGCCACACACCATGCATGGTGTTTTACCTGTTTCCTCTCAATTAATATAATAACCGCCTATGGTAAACTGTTCTCTCCAATTTACAGATGAGAAAGAGAGTGTGAGAAAGGCTGAGTAATTTGCATACACGAAGATGGCTAGTAAGGGAGATTCACACCCACGAATTTTGAATCCAGGGCTGACTTGTTCCATGAGGCCTAGGATATGAAGACTTGAATGTGAACCCCAAGCTCCCCCAGGTAACCATCCTCATGGCTCCACGGTAAGACGGGCACTCATGCAAGACCCAAAAGGGAGCCCCCACAGGCTGCAACAACAAGCCACCAGCAGCAGCGCTCCAGGAGACAATGGCCTGTCTCCTCCGCCCAGGGCATGCCCCCCCGCCCACCCCCAGGAGCCAATATTGCTGTCTGGGAAATAATTCCTCAGGCAGGTGAGGAAGAGGCTGATTAAATACAGGGAGAGCGCCAATGGGGGCAGTCCGTGGACACTTCCACTCATGTCACCTCCAACAACTCCACTTATTTCCATTTAACAACTTTAATTCCTTTAACACTCTAGGTTTTCCAAATTGGCTCTAAAAGGGAAATTTAGCATTCAATCACTATTTCCAGACAAAGATCCCTTTAGTTTCAGAAACCCCAAGAGCTCCAGGAAGTGCAAGGACAATTTCTTTCTTTCTTTTTTTTTTTTTGGTGAGGAAGATTGTCCCTGAGCTAACATTTGTGCCTATCTTCCTCCATTTTGTATGTGGGACGCCGCCACAGCATGGCTTGATGAGTGATGTGTAGGTGCGTACCCGGGATCCAAACCTGAGAACCCCGGGCTGCAGAAATGGAGCACGCGAACTTAACCACTATGCCACCGGTCCAGCCCTGACAACTCCTTTTTGATGGCCTTCGGAAAGCTCTCCCTCTTCCCAGCCCCCTGGCTTGAGACTTCTGGGGGGCTGCCCAGGTTTGGGGCCACCCACTGCAATTCGACTTCAGCACAGGCTGGTGGTTGGTGGCTGTTTGGATCAACTCCTTAGCAGCGCTTCCTGCTGAGGCCCCCAGGGCTGTACGCTTACGCTTTTCTGTCATCTCTGGGAAAACCCCTGTTCTTTCATCTGTGAGCTGAAAGCTCAAAGTCTCATGTTGTAGATCCCTGCCACTGGGGGAAATTTATGAGTGTTGCCAGCAAAGTGGCGTTCCCTCCCCTGCCTGTGTCACTCCCTGCTTGAAAGACCATGTGCTATAAAGGATGGGAAAAGCACAGCTCGGAAGGAGCCACGGGGGTGACACAACTTAGGGAACCTCATAGCACCCGACTCTTTAACACAGGTATCTTTAGACTCTGGGGCAACCTGCTGCAGGCTTTCAAAGAACAGCCAGGGCTTGGTGGGAAGGGGTCCAACAAGGGGCTCTGAACCTGGAGACCAGACCCCACCAGGCTGGAGCAGGTGCCTCTGGTGGAGCGGAAGCAGATGAGGGGAGTGCCTGCCTGTGATTCGGGGGACCACATCCTAACTGAGAAGGAGAAAAAAAGAAAACCTGTTCAGAGGAGGATGACCAGGATGACAAGTGGAATCCAAACGCTAAGAAGGAAGGAATAGTCAAAGGCACTAACGATGAATCTCTGGAAGAAAGAAGATGCTGGGGGCCATGAAATGACAGCGCTTCAGATCTCAGAGAGGCCGCCACAGGGAAGAGCACTAGACCTGTTCTGTATGCTCCTGAGGGATAGGCAGACCTAGGACAGGAGGTGGAAGGCACAGAAAGACAGATTTTGGCTCAACAGAAAGAAAAACCAATGATCAGAACTATTCAAAGGTGGAATGGGTTATACTGGGGTCCCTGCCACCATCAAGATTTTGTGAATCTAAGCACAAGCAGACAGGCAGGTACAACACTGGGAAATGTACCTGGCAGACAACAGGCAGGTACCCTGACCAACACTGGCAGCTTCAGAAAAGAGCTGGAAGCAGGTGGCAGGGTCCCAGCTGGGAGGCTGGGTCCAGATTCAGGGCTCCAGGCTCTCAGAAGACTGAGATGAGCAAGGCCTGACCACAGTCCTAGGGGAGCTCAGGCACAGTCAGAATATCGGTGAGGTTTCAGATTTGAGGACAAGGCAGACTTGGGCACTGCAGTGCCAACACGGGTGGGGGATGATTATAAGTCAACAGCCTGGTGTTTGGATCTGAGGGACAAAGTAAGACCAGCAGCCAAGAATCATTTTGACGCTGACTCATTACACTGCTGGCTTGGGCTGCCTCAGAATCGGATCAAGATTAGCCCCAGGATTTGCCGCAGGTGGTTTGCTGCAGGGATCAGAGAACATGGGGACAGGGAGCCAGCAGGGCCATTGCACAGTCCTCAGCAAGGAGCCCTTGTTAAGAATTGCTTTTATGTCAAGTGAGACCACCAGAGTCTCTGTCTTTCAATAGCTTTCAAATTTGAACTCCTTTGGGACTTCCATTGGGTCTGCATCATTCATTCATTCAGTAGATATTTAGTGAGCACCTACTGTATACCAGGCACTGTCTCATGCACTGGGGGAACAGCAGAAAACAAAACAAAGGGCTTTTCCCGATGGGAAGACTCAGACAATAAACAAGCAGGACCAGTCTGTCAGATGGTGATTGAGTGCTACAGAAAGAATAAGGCAAGGAGGAGGGAGAGGGAGAGTTGGGGGGCAGAGCAGGACCTACGGGAAGTGAGAGAGCGAACCATGCAGGTATCTAGGTGCAGAGTGTTCTAGGCAGAGAGAACAGCAAGTGCAAAAGCCCTGAGGTGGGAGCATGCTTGGTGTGTCAGGAAAAGCAAGACGCTAGTGGGGCTGGGGCTGGTGTGGGGCGAGCAAGAGGCAGAGAGGTGAGAGACGAGGACAAAAAGTAACGGACGAATGGGGAAGATCACGGAGGGCCCCATGGGACACTGTAAGGACTTTGCCTTTTACTCTGACATGAGATGAGATGAGAAGGCATTGGAAGAGTTGAGCAGAGAACTGACATGACTCAACTTGCATTTTAAAAGAACCATTCTTGCTGCCATTTTGAGAATCAAAGTGACAGAACAAGAGAGAAGCAGAAAAACTAGCAGCAAAGCTTTGCAGGAATCCGGGTGAGAGATAATACTGTCTTGGAACAGGAAAGCAACGGTTGAGGTGGTAAGATGTGGTTGGGTTCTGGACATACTTGGAAGGTAGAGCAAATAGGATTTGTTGATGGAGAGGATATGGTATGTCAGAGAAAGGCAGATCAAGTATGGCTCCCAAGGTTGGGGCGTAAGTCCAAATAGATCGTATGGCATTGACATTTATGAAATGGGGGAGACAGGAGGAGAAGCAGGCTCAGGGCTGGGGGGAATCACCAGCTTGATTGTGCACATGTTGAGTTTGCATTTCTCTTAGACGTCCACGTAGGGATGATGAGTTGGCGTATATGAGTCTGGAGTTATGGAGAGAGGTCAGAGCTGGGATAAGATGAGAGAGTCATAAGCATATAAGGCCATGAGACTGAATGAGGTCACCAAGGAGCGGGGTGTGGAGAGAGGAGAGGTCTAAGGACAGAAGCCCGGGGCAGATCCATATTCAGAGGTCAGAGAGCTGAGAAGGAATTAGCAAACAAGACTGAGGAAGTAGCCAGTGAGGTAGGGATGGAGTGTGACCCAGAAGCCAAGAGAAAGAAGTGTGTCAAGGAAGAGGGAGTGAAACTATGTCAACTGCTGCTGGTAAAACGAGGCCTGGGGACTGATGACTGGATTTAGCAATGTGGGCATCATCAGTGGGGGTGATATTCTGATGGGAGGGAGTCCCATTGACAGGGCAAGACAAGAGAGGAAATGGAGACAGCTTGAATAGGCAATTCTTTTGCAGAATTTCACTGTAAAGGGAAGGAGAGAAATAGGGGATTAGCTGAAGAGGGATGTGGGGCTACGGGAGGTTTCTAAGATGGGAGATCATTCAGATCCAGTAGCCAGGACCTGGGACCATTACCCCAGTGTGAAAAGCCCATGACACTGTGAAGGTAGGGAAGATAAAGTTCGATCTCTCAGGATGCTCTCAGGCTTGTGGGGCAGATGGAATTCAAATAAGGTTTTTAAAATGTTTGTGAAAAACAGGTGGGTACGTCCCAATGAAGAAGGCGCAATGCGTGCATAAGTGTGAGCATGCACACCTCCTGCATGCTGAGAATTTTGGAAGTAAGAGCTTTCCAAACCAGGTGGGGATTCTCAGCTCCTAAAAAGAGGTAAATTTAAAGCAGGATGTAGACAATGGGAAGAGACAGCATTTGGTAGAGGAGTGCTGCCAGCAGGGGAAGGCTGAGAGATGGAGACAGGGTGGCCCAACGGTGCTATTCATAACAACAGATACCACTTCCATAGCACTTACTACATGCCTGATGCTCTCCTAAGTGCTTTCCATGTAGTAACTTACTGAATTCTCACAGAGACATGAGGTTGGGACTCCTCTTATCCCATATTATAGATGAAGACATTCAAGCTCTAAGAAATTAAGTTCTTGCCCAAGGTCATACAACTAGTAAAGGGTAGAGCTCAGATTCAAACCCAGGCAGTCTGGTTAGAGCTGTCTCTGGTCTCAACCTCTATACTATGCTGGAACCTTCTGGAGCCAACCCCAGTGCTACCCATAACACATCTGGCTCCGTTTTCCCCTTGCTTTCAGGACGCCAATCAGCTTGGAATAGCCATATAAGACACTGGCTCAGTCAGGGCAGGAGGAACTGAGAGAAGAAGGACACACATGAGGGACCCTCTCGTGGGCCACCCCAGATGGCCACTCATCCCCAGTTACGTTGGTTTTCTCAGAAGGAACACAGCGGGGGAGAGGAGCTGAGACGGCTGTGGCTAACGTCTGCCCTGGGGAGAGTTTCAGGACAAGGAACCTCTCCTCTGAAGGGGGTCATGCTAACAGAAAGAGTCACAACTTCAGGGAGCCCCAATCAGGGCTGCAATGCCCCCCAAGTCTAGCACGATGGCACTGTCTGCCTGGCCAGGGGCCTGGGCATGCCACATATGCACATGCTCAGCCCCGACTGGTCTGGGCTCTCTTCTCTGTCTATGACACTCCTCATCGGTGTGGGCTTAATGGGCCTCACCCACCCGGCCCACTACAAGCTGACTGGGCCCATAACTCAGCTCAATGGGAAGAAACACAGACCAACAAGACACAGAGAAGCTGCCGGGCGGCCCGACAGCTGTCTGCAGCCTCCTGCCGCCCAGGGCTCCCAGCAGCCCAGGACCAGCCCCCGTCCACCCGATATGGAACGTGCAGCTGCTCATCCAGACTAATGAGCGCTCAGTGTGACCGCTGTCTTGCCTGCAGCTGAGCTGCGAGGCTGTGAGTGGGATGTGCGGTCTCTGCCGATGCACACGTGTGCGTCCCACCCACTCAGGCTCACACACAGGCACTCGGCTGAGATCTGGCAGCAGCTCCTATCACTGCCCGCGCTCCTCTAACTCCTCCATCAGTGGCCACAGGAGAAAAGAAACACCCAGACAGGTCTACACCAACCAAGTAGAAAGACTCAGTAGGGCTTCATGTCTTATTTGGCTTACCCAAGCAATTGGGGCCAAATGGGGTCATGGCTTAAATTAGACAATGGTTGCCTCAATTCTAAGCTATTTTTAATGGTTGTTAATGAAGACACAATGACAACGGATTGTCTCCTAACGAGAGTATGAGAACAGACCAAAGGCTAAAATATTCTATCACAGAATCCCACGTTGAAAGGGTCTTAGAAGCAACAGGTCAACCTCCACTTGATGCTGAAATCCCTGTCCAACCTATGTGTGGTCGCCTCCGGCTGTGGGGACCTCACTATCCAAAACAGCCCATTCCATCTGGCTTTTTTTACATCAAACCAAAATCTCTCTCCATAATTTCCACCTTCCCCCCACCCTACCCTGCACCACTGAAAAAAAAAGAGCTTGCTAATGACTCATTCCCCTCCCAAGACTTCTGTAAACACAGAGCTGGAGACAGGTTTTTGAAATTCTGACAACATCTTTCCATGGCTGTTCTCCTGACACCACATGCATCTCTGCCAGGCAGGGCTTCATGGAGCAGGGCAGCAGACACTGCCAGGCCATCACATGTGAGGAGGGGCAAAACAAGAGCCCAGGGGAAACCAGGCCATTGTAGCACAAATGAACACTGGCAGCCACAGACCAAACTCATTTGGAAATCAGCTCTATTATCAAGGACTTTTAGTTAGGGAATAACAGCCCCATCCCTTCTCTCGGATACCCCTGCCACTGGGACCTTTCCCAGTTTCCTCCCAGAGATCAATCATGGCACGTTTGGAGACATAAAGTTTGTTGCCATTACTTGCCTGTTCTCTAGCTCGGCCTGATTTCCTGAGGTGTTAGGTATTAGCACAATGGCCCCTGGTGGCTTTTAGTCCTCATGCATCAATAATGTACTATCAACAGGCTCTTCAGGACTCTGCCACCACGCTGTCTTCTGACTCTACTCTGTTCACCCCTTTGCCCCTGCCTGGAAGATGTCCTCTCCCCTCTTCCCTTTGAGGCTACCACTCCCTTCCATACGAGCTTGGGCAAGTCACAAACTGTGAACTTCAGGCTCCTCTTCCATAAGATTTGCCTACTTCTACCTGCCTCACAGGTTGTGGGAAAATTGAATTAACATGTGCGTAAGAACACGTGCAAACCATGCCACAAATGTCACCAGGCAGTTGGGAGTCAGGAGTCCTGGCACTAGCAAAGAGACCTTTTACCAACTTGCTTTGCTTTACTGAGACCCCAGTTTTTCTCATCTGTAAAATGGAGCATCTAGGCCTAATTCATCCCTCACTTCTTAGCAGAAGAGACTATGGCCTAAGACTTTAGTTCACAAATAGGTTCTGGAAAAGTTGAGACAGAAGATATATGTCTTGAAAGCATCCTGTGTGATGCTCCTGGAAGAAGACCAAGCCACAGGGGAAGACAGATGATGACATCATGGATGAGTGACTCCACACAGCACACTGGCCTGGATGCCTGTCTATCTGCAGCTAAGCCTCCCTCACGCCCCCTGAAGATGTGCTGGTGGCAGGGGTGGGGCAGGGAGGAGAGGAGAGACAGCTTTGAGCAGACACACACACAGACCTTTTTTCTGGCAAAATATTTACTTTCCTAATTACATATTTTCTACACTTATTAAATAAAATTGGTTGGCATTTTTGAGCACTGATCAATATCTGGGGGAAGAGAAATTTTAAAACTGACAGATTAAGTCAAGATTCAAAACTTGCCATTAGATAATTCATCTAGCAAACACTTACTAAGCACGACTATAGGCCAGGCACTGTGCTAGACCCAGGAAGACAGAATAAGAAAGACAGACTCTCTAAGATGTTCAACAGGGGAGAGACCTGTGTCCCAGAAACCTTTCTATACTCCCTCTCTAGATGACAGATGAAGGAGAAAGTCATCAATTTCTATTTGTCACTAACGTGAGAGACCAACTGATTGCTTCTATGGGTGTCTCAACCTGGAAAAGAGATGAAAACTTACGTGCTGATCAAAATTTCATAAATCACGTCACATGGTAGCATTATTAAGGGGAGCTCACCACTCAAAAACCCCCCTGGTGAATCCTCTGCAAGGCACAGAATTCAGGTGGTGTATTTGGATCTCAGCATGTCAGATATATTTAATACACAGCAGAACAGGATAAGAAACCAGTGTTTTTTATTCTTACCCCTTGCCTCCCCTAATTCTCTTATTATCTTCATCTTTATCACATTTGAATGTTTTGTGTTTAAGAGTCTCTCTACAGGACTTGTAGCTCATTGGGGAAACCAACTAAGTAAAAAATGATAGTTGTAAAGCACTTGGGGGTCCTAGTAAGGCCAAATGTCAAATAAATCCAAGCTCTTGCTGCTTCACCACATGGGGAAACCTTAAACAAGAAAGAGATTCAATTGCTGCAACAACCTGCTGATGTGTCTAGTGCCACCCAGGCTGATCAGGACTTCTGCACCACCAGAGATAAGCCTCTCAGATCCCCAGGCCTCAGTTTCCTCATCTGTCAGATGGGCTTTGTCTGCACCCTTAGGAAATTATTTGGAGGTAAAAGAATCAAAGAAAAGTAAGAGACTATAAAGAAATAATTATTCCACCTTTCAATTCCTTTACCAGACAGAACACAATCTATTTAATGTGACTGCCGTGATAACAGGATATCCCAGATGTCTCTAGGGGTGCATGAGCTGAAAGCAGAAAGAGGCAGCTTTGGAGACAGACAGGTTCAAATTTCAGTATCTGTGACCTTAGACGAGTTAAACTCTCTCAGCCTCATAAACAGCACTCTATAAATACTTGTTGAGTGAATTAATGAATGAATAATGGGATCAGTGTATTTACCATTATAGCCAAAGCTTGCATTAGAACCCATTCAGGATCTTCAGCCCGTTCCTGTTCTTTCCTTTAAGTAAGACAGGTAGATGGACATTTCCTCCTCCTTCTCTCTCTCTTCTATCTCCTCCAATAAGTCTACCTCTGTAAGCAGAGGTAATACCAGAAGAAAGAACTTTAAAACAATGATACCAAACACATTCTTGGGGAACGAGGTCTTGTGAAGGCCATGGATTCATCCACCCATCGTACTCATTGCGTTTGAGCGACATGCTTGCGCATGTAGGGCCCTGCGGGAGCTGGCTGCTCTCCCACGGAAATCCGAGCCTGGCGGGAAAATGCCATAATAATTAGAGCACAGCCTGGTGAGTGCTGGAACAGGCATTAAGTACCAGGGCAACGGGAGAAAGGTAAGAAAAGGATGATTTCTCCCTGGGAGGACAGGGTGATGTTGGGGAAGGCCTTTGCAGAGGAAGAGCTGTTCAAGCCTATGATGCTCGTAGCAGAGGAGGAGGAGTTTTCCAGGCAGAGAAGATAGAATGAGAGAAAGAGCTCTACAGACACAGGATGGGATGAGTAAAGCCTGGAGTAAACCTCCTGGTATATTTGGGTAACAGTGAAGGGTTCAGTGGGGCTGAAATAAGGGGCCAGGGAAGGAGTAACAGGAGGCAGGCTGGAAAATACTTCACTTGGCTGACAAATACTTATTGAGTTTCTAACGTATTCCGGGCAAGGGTAATGTCTGCAAACGTCAGAGACAGGACGGCAGAAAACTACAAGAGATGACCACCTCCACATACTGTTGAAGGTGATTCTGCTTCCCCAGTGGCTAAGGGAGCCCATCGGTGGGCAGCGAGGAGAGCACTGCAAGAGGAGTCAAGGATCCAGGCTCTGGTGCTGACTGCCACCAGGCCGGCCACCTACTTGCTATGTGACATTGGCCAAATCACTGCCCCCTTTGGGCCTCCTTCCTCATCTGTGAAATGAGCAGGCTTGAAAATGGGATCCTTAGAATCCTTTATGGCTCTAAGATCTTATGATGATCCCTTTAAGTAATGGAGGGCTGTAGAGATGTAGAGATGGGTTGGGGGCTTCTCAGAGCATTTATTAACTTGTGGCTCCCACAGTCATCACTCAGAGGACCCAGAGGGACAGAAGCAAAATCAAAAGACATTTTCAGAAGACAGATGACTGAAGGGGGCTGACATATGTGTGAGAGTTTGGGGAATTTATGCGGGCAGCCTCACAGTCATAAATAAAATCCCTTTCTCTTACCCAAAACCTCATTCGGGGGTAAGCACCAGACACTGTAACAGAAAATTTGGCTGTATCTCCCGCCCCGCGCCTCACTTGAATGAAAAACAGCAGTCCCAAGGCAGGTAATGGGTTCGGCTGCCTCTTTACAAACATCCATATTGTCACCAACAAACAAGTAGGGTTGAGGATGCAGCTGGCGGGGCAATTTATCTCTGAGATTCCCGGTCCCTTCGTGCAGCCTCACTCTCACAGCCATCTATCCTGAGGCTGGGGGGTTGGGAGAAACCCCAGAAAAACACAAATTCAGGGAGAAATAATCCCCAGGAAGGGAGGAGAAGCAGCAGCCCCCGCTTCCCCGTGAGCTTCTGGAGGACTCGGGGGACCCCATCACCATCAACGCTGGCCCAGCCCATCTGTGTGCAAGGTTGCCTGCTGCTCAGCACAGCTCCTTGTGTTTTCTCGACCTAATTCTCTTCCCACCCCTGCCCTACTCCACATCCCCTCTGGAGTCTATGTAATTAGCACCTTTCCATCCAGAAGGAGCAGGAGACTTTTGAAAAACTCCTGGCTCCCAGGATAACCAAGGAGACAGGAACACGGGTCCTGGCATTGCTGTTTTGGTTCTCCTTTTCTTTTCTTTCTCTTTATTGGCTTAACTGCTTCCGACGCTCTGCAGGAGATCAGGCCCGGTTTGACCTTGCCAGCGAGCAGGGCGCCTGGCTGGAACCCCACTGGAAGCGGCCTGGCCTGAACCAAAACTGAGGGCCAGCAGAATCTCGACAGAACTAGGCAAGCAATGCTCCAAGAGTGGGTGAGGGAGCATGAGGGGTCCCTTTGAAGCTCTATTGTCAGTGTAGCAGCCAAGAGAGGGATGTGTCAGCGCCACTTTCAGCTTCCCTCCCCGAGAACAAGTGTCAAGAGGGCCAGGCTGCGAGGCGCTGCTGATTCTGGCTCAATCCCTTTCCGCTCCCCATTAGCAACAAATGGACAGTGATGGGTTACCGCTTTATCCACTCCTTTCGAGGGGGAGAAAACCTCGCGGCAAATGCTGAATAACTGTAGGCATCTTATACATTAAGCATCTTAAGGATATGAACCGTTTTGCATTGCTGCTAAGCAGAATTAAATTAGGTTTTGAAGTTTCAGGAGAAATGAATGGGGAAGGGGAAGGGACGATTTTGTTTTTCATTCCATTTTTTAAAGCATGCAGAGTGGTAAGCCCAGGGCAGGGTGAGGGGGAGAACAGTCACCTGTCCCTGTTTCTGATTCCAATCAGCTGCCGCTGGATATACAGAGGGAAACGTGCCCCGCGAGGGAACACAATGCAGCTCGGAGACCTGCAGCCCGGCCTCTGGCCTGTGATGCCTGACCTAGCCAGGCGCTCAGCCCACTCTGGCCTCCTGACCACCACGAGCATGCCAATCTCTAGGACCTTAGGACCCGTCCTGATCGCAACTGGAGGGAATGGGGAGCTTTAAGCCAATTTCCTGGGACTCAGCATCATGACATCTTCGTTCTAAACCAGCCTCTAATCCTTTCAGGTACAGGTTTAGGATCTAGGCTCCTGCCTTGTTCATAGTATCCACTCTCCCCCTCCCCACCCTAGTCTGGGAAGAAGAGCCTCAGGTGGGTACCTGTCTGAATAACCTGCTGGTGTTTGACCCTCTGGGGCTACTGCCTAGCCTTGCCCTGAGGGTCCTGCTGTTGGACAGGCCTTCTTGTGACCAACAACCCACTGCCTGGATTTCTCACTACTATGCCCCACCCATCTATCCACATTGACCCCCTTCCTCCATACACATGCAGACACCCCCGATCCCCAACACCCCATGTCTGTCCTGGGCCATCAGATGACCACACAGTGTCTGCTGGACTAGACCGTTTCCTTGTCCCTGCAGCTGGGGCTGTGTCCCCATGACTCAGATCAGCGGGGCCTCAGCCTGCAGTTAACAAGCCTCGCTCAGTCCTGGTGGGGAAGAGGCACTTGATTTCCCAGGCACCCCTGGACCCCAGGTGTAGACAAGCCTCCCTCCTGGCATGGGGGTGTCAATGGGACAGGTAGCCATGTTGCCTGCCCATGCCTAGAGTGGGCACCCCCACGGCAACAAGGACAAGGGACAGAGCAGTCAGAACACATGTCACTGAAGTTGCCCTGCCCTCCCTCTCCAGACCAGGCCAGGGCAAGCAGACCCCACATCAAGGGCCCTGCCAAGCAGCCAGGCCATGGTCACCAAGATCCATTCCCACCCTCCTTCACCTAACAGCTGGCCCTTAATGTGCTAGGCTGAGTCAGCCACAACTTCAATAGGGACTTATCAGCATCTTTATTCTCATCACAAGGGGAGCTGGCAGATCAGAGCTCTGAGCCTGTCGGCTGCCCCACCACCACCACCCCTGGTCCAGCCAAACTCAGGGAAGGCATATGTCCCCTGTGGACACCTGGGGTATCCAGAGAGCTGGGCTGCCTCCTGGATGCCATATGAGCAGCACTTACCGATCCTCAGTGAGTGTGGGCTGCAGGCGACCATCACGAGCCACGCGGGAAGCAGCACCAAAGGCGCCGAGACGCGGGGCATCTTCTATAAATCCTCATGGAGCCCTCTGCTGGCCTGGGCATGACATAACTCTGCGAGAGAGTGGTGGGAGCACGTGAGTCCTATGCCCCTGCTAGGGAGCCACCCATCCAGCCCAGGGACCAAGCTACCACCCAGAGAGCCTCTACGGGGAGGGCCAGCAATCCTTCCACAGAGCTGCTGGCAGTGCCCCTGGGAGAGCTCCAGGCCGGCGCCAGGCCTCTGTCCTTCCTCCCTGTGCTCAGGCTCACAGAAGGCTCAGGTTCCAACTCCATCCCCCTCATCAAACGGGGGCAGGCTGGTGTAACTGTGATTGAATGATTCATGGGGCTCCACGTTTTAAAAGTCTCTAATTGGGAATGAAAACCTTCATCTGCCCTTAAGGAACAGGAGCCATGGGTGAGCAGAAGAGGAAGAGGGGGAAGTTATGCCATTGTCCCCGGACACACAGCACGAACTGCTCCCTGGGGCGCAGTGTGGGGGAGGCACTGGGTTCGAGTCCAGCTCTGCCACATGCCAGCTTGGGTGGCCTTCGTGAAGGCTTCTCTCAGTCACTCAGCTCAGTTTCCTCACAGGTAAACCTGGCATAACAAGACCTGCCTGGTGGAGCTGAAGTGAGGACTAAGATGACATAGAAGACGCTGCCATGCTCGGAACCTGGCCTAAGGGAGGGGCTATTCAAACGTCAGTTCCTCCCCGGCCCAGATGGAGAGGTCCTTTGCCAGACAACACTGAGCGCAGAAGCACACATCCCAGGCCATCAGCTGTTTCCACATCTGCTCCTGCCCCCTCCTGAAAACTGACCCCTCCCCACTCTTCCTCCACCAATCCCTCTCCCTCCTGCGGTGGGCCGCTGATGTCAAAGCCAGACCTTGGAGGGGGCTGCCTCCCCCTAAGGCAGCATGGGCGTTGTCCCCTCCCTGAGACCTCTCCAACACTCTGAGACCAGAGTCCATAGGCTGCCAGCTCCACCCCGTCACTCGTCACTCGGTGGGCTGGTAAGCACCCGCATATGCTAATCCCAGGTCACCCTTAGTTAGGAGAGAAGTATTAAAATGATTCCTCCTCCCACCCCCTAGACAGACAAGCCGATAATAAGAACAGGCAAAAGATCAGACTTTACTAACTGTATCCCAAGGGCTATAAACATTTGAAAAGGTGCTCAGCTTCATTGGGCATCAGGAAAATGCAATTGTAAACCACAACAAGGTACCACTATACTCAGAATGACAAAAAAAAAAAGACAGTATCAAGTGTCGGCAAGGATGTGGAGCAACTAGAACTCTCGTACAGGGTCAGTGGGAGTGTAAATGGATATAACTGTTTTGAAAACTGGTCTACTAGAGCTTTACACATACGCTAATGACCCAGCAACTCCACAATGGGCATATATCCAATAGAAATGCGTGTACGTGCTCACCAAAGATGTACTAGAATGTTCAAAGCAGCACTCTTTGGATTTCCCCAGACTAGAAACTACCCAGATGTCCAGCAGCAGGATGGAAAAATACCGTGCATATTCACACAATGGAATGAAAATAAAAATGAAAAATCAACAGCTACACACAACTGTATGGATGAATCTCATAAACGTGACGATGAGCGAAAGAAACCAGGCAAATAGAGTAGGGACAGTATGACTCTATCCATATAAAGTACAAAAACAGACAAAACTATTCTGTGCTGTTAGAAGTCCAGTTAGTGGTTACCCTTGGGAGTGGGTAGTGACTGGAAGGGGACATGTGGGGTCTTCTGGGGGTGCTGGTGATGACCTGTTTCTTACTCTGGGTGCTGGTTACACAAGTGTATTCCAGTTGTGAAAACTCCCTGAGCTGTCTACTTGTGATTAGGTTCACTTTTCTGTATGTGTGCTATGCTTCAGTAAAAGTTTCATCTAATGACATCCCCCACCTCCCCTCACGCCCTCCATGTTCCAGCCATACCCAGTGCCTTGCAGCTTCCTGTGTACACCGTGCTCCCTTTGCCTGAAGCATGCTCCTCTCCTCGACCCCTGCCATTTGCCAGAATCAGGCACCTCTCTAGGCGCCATCACAGCAACGGATAGTGGCTCTGACAGCAGCACTTTTTGCTCTGTTGCTGCTCATTTATGTGTCTACACCTGGGATCAGTGACTGATTCCAGTTTACTGTCGTGTCCCCAGTGTCGACTTACACACAAGAGGTGCACAGTACATATTCGTTCAATGGATGGGAGGCCTCAAGCAATTGCCTGCTATAGGGGGTCAGAGGAAAATATAAGGTAAAGGATCGGGGTGAAGACAACTCTGCTGTTGGCCAATCAGGCCCAGAACCCTTGTCCTTGAATTCACGGGTGCTGGGCGGGGACAGATGACAGCAAACACAGTCCCCAGGGAAGCTTGACATTCTTACTCATGGTGGAAAAAGTCAATTGTTCATTGATTATCTGTCTCTCCACCGAAATGCAAGCTCAACAGAGGTGGGACAGGAGGCAGAAATCTTGTTTGTCTGTCTCCCCAGGGTCCAGAACAGTGCCTGGCATATATTATAGCCTCAATAAATATTTGTTGAGTGGATAAATGAATGAAATGTCAAAGCGGAAAGAACTGTAAAAATCTGGTTAGGTTATATAAAAGTAATACTAAATATAATCATTCATGTCAAATGCCTTCCATTTATGCCCGATCAGCACACTGCATGATAATTATTATGCAGACCGCTAAATAGGTGTCAGATTAGCCTGCGTAAATTTTATTTGATGACAGAACTACGCTCAGTTATTGCAGACTGATTTTTGTCGTTCATGGCCACGAAGCCTGGCTGACCACATGTAAGGACAAGGAAGGCTGAGGTACTGGGCTGCTCTTGGGCCTCAGCTGTGTGATCCTGGGCATAATGATGAGAAATAACCTCCTCCCACACCGTACAAGAATAAAAAGAACCATCATGTTAAATGTTTGTAAGGCTCAATGGTTTGCAAGTTTCTTTCCACAGTCTTTATCTTATTTAATCCACAGAACAAGCTCAATTACCAATGAGCAAGCCGAGCTCAAGAAAGGTGAAGTGCATAGCTCAAGGTCACACAGCTGTTAGGAGGCAAAGCCAGGGCTAGCCAGGTCTCTGACTCCACTGGCTTTTCTTCTATAGTCTAACTGTTTGCATATGAGAGCAGAAAGATGAAGCTTTCAGATTCTTTATAAAAACACAAAAATTTGAGGTCACATCTTCATTTTAATGTTTAGATGAATCCGGTCTTAGATCCTTACAGTGAAGCTGTCATTAACTAAAAATATTTTAATAATTTAGGGATAAAAAAGAAATTATCCTGGAGTTACAGCACCAAGACCCTTTTCCCACTAACATGGTCCCTCTCTGGGGAGTTTCACTCCACGCACGGTTTACTACCATCTGCATGGTGTGGCTTCCAGATCAGCATCTCAAGCCCAGAACACTTGCTCTTACACAGCTGCCTCCTGAAATCTCCATCTACCTGGATGTCACACAGCACTTCAGACACACCTGAAGAGGAGGTATTCTCTTCATCCTAAAGAGAAGGTATTCTCTCCACGGCTCCCTCCATCTGCTTCTCCTCCTACATTCTCCTTCTTAGTAGGTGGCACCACAATCCACTAGTCACCCAAGCCAGAAAGCTGAGAGTCACCCTAGATTTCTCCTTCCCTACACCCTCACATCTAATCAGTCACCAAGTCCTGCCAGCTCTGCCTCCTAAACACCATAACCTTCTCTCCATTGCCACTGACCCTCCTCAGTCCAGATGTCTGTCAGCAATTACCCAGACCTCTGCAATAGCAGCCTTCTCGATCTCCCTGCCTCTGGTCTTTCCCTCTCCAGCTAGTTCTCCACTCAGCAGCCAGAGGCTCTTCCTAAAATGCAGACTGGATAATGACACACCCAGGCCCCAAAGTCTCCTGTAGCTCTCCATAGCATTGGGGATCGAGGACAAACTCTTCACGCCAACAGATAAGCCCTTCATGATGTGGCTCCTACTCACCTGTCCGTCCCACCCACTCCACTGCACCTGACACCCAAGTAGAGCTCACCCCCCAACCTCCCTCAGTACGCCACCCTCTGCATGTGCGTGGAATGTAGTCTCATTCCCTGATGGCCTGGAAACTGTTTTCTCCAGGTTCACTGCATCACCTCCCCTTGGAGGCTTTCTATGATCTCTTTCCATATGCCACCACCACACCCGGAGCATTCTTCATTAGGGCATACATCCTGCTTACAACAATGCTGTCTGTCTCCCCACAGAACCATCAGCTGTGATGGCAGGTGCTGTGGCAAGCACCTAGCACACTCTCTGACACATAGTAGGTGCTCTATGAATATTGGCTGAATGAATAAATGAACAGATGATGTCAAAAAGGCATTTTCTGAGTTTATACCAACATGAAATAAATTTCCAGTTTGGCTTGTGAATTTTGTACATTCACTGTGGTGAAAACAAACTTAAGCAGACATAATGCTGTGGATCCAGCAAGGGGCGATCACAGCAATATATGCTGAGAAGGGAGGGAAGCAAACACTTACTGTCCTTCTCTTCTGGGCTTGGGGCTTGGACCGATGGTCACAGCTAAGAACACGGGTCTGAGTCCTGCACTGCTATTTACTAGCTGTACACCTTGGGCAAGTTAGTTAACTTCTCCAAACGTCAATTTCTTCCTTTGTAATATGGGGATGACAAAAGTACCCTCATAGAATTGTTAAGATGAGTAATTAAAAGATGCTTGTCCTGTGCTGCTCAAAGTAAGCCCTCGATAAATATTAACTATTCATGCCCATTACACTAACTCTATAAGATAATACTGCATGCCCATTTCACAGATGTGGAAGCTGAGGCTCAGAGAGGCTCAGTAACCTAAGCAAGGTCATGCAACTAAAGCAGCAGTGCTGGGGTTCAAATTCAAGGGAGTCTAATCATATGGAACCGCAAATCTCATGCTCTTCTTTGACTAGAGTTGAAGGGAGGTGCTGACAGAATTTAAGTCCAAAGTGGGTATACAAGTATGGCTTCCAATTTCCAAGGGTCCCTGACAGTCCCCACCAAAAGAGCTGGGCCTCAACCCCGTACCTTAGATACCTCAGAAGGTGGAGAGTATAAAAACAGAACTTTCCTGTGCAATTGAGGATGCTGTTCTTGACACCTAGCGCAGCCATGCTGATCACAATGCGTGCAGAGTTCGGGCCCAACCTGGAGGGAAGCCAGGCTGGAGCTGGCTGTGGGCCTCATTAAGGGAATACTCTGGAGCAGCCACACCTCATTGGGAATATGGGAATATCAATGCCTGCCTCACAAGGTGATGAGCACCAGGAGAGCAGGGAACACGTCGGAATTTCCCACCTGTGTCCCCAGTGCCTAGCACACGCTGGCACATAGTAGGCACTCAAAAAATATCTGTTGAAATAATGAAAGAATCCAATCAGATCACGCACGTGCAAAAGGTTCTGTCGGCATGAAGCATATACTCGTGAGTTACATTCAGAGTTCTTGCCGGTGAGGAACTTACAATCCAGGTCCAATTTCACCCCCGGTATGAGCTCTTCTCTGAACCTCCCTCCCTCACTGTCTGCAGCGGCCGGCAGCATCTGACCACACAGCCCAGTGCGCGCCTCAAGGAGGCGCTGTGGATCACTGGCCTGGAAGTCGAGGCTTCGGAGGTTTCTCCTGGGCTTTACCATTTACCTGCCCAGGATGTTTTCCCACCTACACATCAAAAAGCAGACATCTCCACTTCTTCCAGAAGGGGAATCTAATTTCCATTTTTTCAGAATCTCAAGACTGGTCAGCTTCCTCAACTAGAAGATCCTTTAATGTCTCTAAATGTCTCTGACCCCCTCTTCCGTGCTTGTATTTTGAATGGAAGCTCCACCAGGGCAGGGCTTCTTCACTGCTACACCTCCTACACCCAGAACAGCGCCTGGTGCGATGCAGCTAGGAATAAACATGGACAAATGCATGAGTGAATGAGTGCATGAATGAATGGTTAACTTTGCACTTATTATATGCCCTCTCTAACTAGACTATAAGCTCGGGAAGGCAGGGGAACCTCTCTTTCAGGCACATAACCTCCTGACACACTTGCTGCGGTGCCGCTACAGAGTAGAAGCTCGGTCAAGTTTGCTGATTCCCAATCAGCACTGGTTAACACACACAGACGGGCACAGCCTGCCGACCGCTCACCGCATCAGGCGGTGAACACACCGCCTGGACTCCTGGGCCCAGTTGTGCTAAATGGCCTCTCCTCTCCTGACTTGTCAGCAGTCCCTCCACTGGTCTCTCTCCCATCCTCACAGGGCTATTACATCATTAATCGTGATTTTCCAGGGTGGGTCAGAGAGGAGTCTGACAGACAACGTTTGGCAGCGAGGAGGACAGAGGAAATCAGAGGGGCTGCCAGATTAATTACAGGTTTTCTCTCGGCTGTGGGCAACAAGATCTTGATTACTCCTCATGACGCTCCAGGGTCCTCAAGACAAATGGACGGGGGGCTTCTCTGCTGTTCTGACGTCTCCAGCTGGGAGAAACTCCAGCAGCAGCCAGAAGCGTGGACGCAGTGTACAGGGTGGTGGGGTGGCCAGGGCAGGGGAGTGGTGCCACGCCAGGCCCTGTGGCCTCCTTCAAGAATCAACCTTTGTGACCTGATACAGTTGGGCAACATGAGTAAGTCTCCTGTCTCCCCAGTAACCAGTAGCGTGATGCCAAGACGTAGGCCCTGTCCTGGGAGGCAGGGACCTGGGAGGTCACCAGCTCTGGGAGACATCTCTTTGAGCCTCACTTTCTCATTCTGTAAAATGAGAGAATTAGACTAGATGATCTCTCAGGTTCTTTTAAGCTCTGAAATTCTGGGAACTGTACTTTATGACAACAAATAGCATTTACTGAATATTTACTTACCACATGCAAAGTACTATTTCAGACTCATTGCTCCTGAGGAGAGCCCTGTGAGGCAGACTCTCATTCTCCCCACTTGGAGACATGTAACCCAAAGGTGGAGAGGTTGAGTTAGACTTGCCAAGGTCACTCAGCTGGTCAGTGGAGGAACCAGGCCATCGGCTCCAGGACCCTGTTCTTACCCACTGCTCTCTACACTTGCCCTCTCTATGTATCCCAGAAGCTGGCACACAGTTGGTACTTAAGGAATGTTAGAATGTGATTATAATGATTATCATGATGTTGAAGAAGACAAGCGAAATGCAAGTGGATCTAGGGCCCATCTGCACATTTTGGCAAATCAGCAGAGCAAGCAACAGAAGAAAGAGTCTGGGAGTGTCCTTTGGCAAAATGACCAGTCCAGGTGTGCTCAACTTTTAAGATTTACCATCAGGAGATGCTCCCAGGAGTTTGTGATAAGTTACAATATGGCAGGTTAGCCGGGGTGGCTTGGCATCGGCTTGGGAGCTAGACCAGGTCTGACTCATTAGGATGAACTGAAGAGCAGCGGCTGGCCCAGCCCCGGCCTGACTTCAGGGGAGGATATCCAGGGAGCACAGCAACTGCAAGGACCTGCTAGCACTCAGGACACATGATCAGGGAAGCTGGTCCCAATTCCTGAGCACTAAAGAGAAAAACGTGAGGAATCCCCAGTCTTTTTTCCCCTACCTCCCTGAAATCCTGTAGATTTCAGGCTGAAGCCCTCCATCCACCTCTAAACAATGTCCCCTCCCAGGGGCCAGACCAAGACGTCCCTGGCTTCCAATTCCAGCTGCCACTATGCGTCCTCAAGCTGGTTACTTAACCTCTGAGAGCTTTATTTCCACAACTATAAACCGTGGGTGACGAGGCCTCCCTTGAAAAGCTGTTCCAAGAGATTTTATGTGTAATGCAATTAGTAAATGTGAATGTCCTTTCTTTCCTCTCTCTACCCCCACTCAAGGCTTCCTTCCAGCCCTTGTCCACAGGCACCCTGGACAGCATCCACATCGTCTCCCAACAAGACGGCCTCCCACAGCTCTTGCTAGTATTAATCCACAGTCCTTTCACCTCCAAAATGCTGCTCCAAGTCAACCCCATCCCAGAAGCTTTCCCTGAAGAATTCAGTCCTCCTTCTTCCCTCAGACTCAGCCTGGCATAGGAGAAAAACCAGGGATTGAAGGTGGAGAGCTGTGTGACCTTGGACCCATCTCTTACCCTCTCAGGGCTTCCATTTCCTCTTCGGTAAAATGGGGACATTACACTCCCACTGTCTACCTTACAGGGTTGCTAAGAGCATCCATGAGATAACGGGTGGATAATTACTTTGCAGATGGGCGAAGTGCTTTCTAAGCAAAATGGTGTTTGTTGTTCCTTTACCCTACACTGGCCAAAGCATAGAAGTATACTTAATACAGCTACATGATTTGTACTTTATTCATTCAACAAATATTTCTATTGAGTGTCTACTGTGTGGCAGGCAGTGTCCAGGCCCTGGGATACAGTCCCTGTCCTTGTAGGGCTTACAGGCTAGGGAGGAGATATTAACCCTGTATCCAGGTAGTTGGAGGCCATAATTACAGATGGTGAAGGAAAAGTACAGGAGGCTACAGAGGGTACGGCATGGGGACCTCATGTGGCAGGTAGGGAAGGCTTCCCTGAGGACAAAATGGTTGAGTTGGCCAGGTCCTTTGAAGGGGGCAGGGGTGAGCCGGGAGAAGGAGATCCCAGACAGAAGAGACAACACGGACGAGATCCAGAGGCCTCTGGTGGGATGCAGTATGGTGAGTTTTGAAAATGGCATGGAGTCCATGAGACTGGGAAGCCAAGAGCGTCTTCTCTGTGTATCTGTTGTGTTTATGTCCAGACTCTGTCATTAGGAGTCCCCAGTCTCTCTCTGTCCCTAGGCCCAGGATAAGGCTCTGCACCTAAACTAATTACCCCCATGAACCTCGTACTGGACCCAGCATCCTCCACAGACAAGGTGAGGTGGCCACAGCATCCAAATCTGCTTTCCACAACAAAGGAGGTGGTTAGAGGTGAGAAGATGGAGAGTTAATCACTGGTCGCAGCCAGCCGGCCGAGGCAGGGATGGGAAGAGGACCACAGAGTCAGATATGAAGGGCTCCGGATGGTGAAAAATGTCCCTGGCATTTATCTGAGGCCACCAGTCTGGGCCCTGAGGGAGCCAAGCTCCTAGCAGAGACCACGTGAGCCGAGGCTTTGAAATAAAATAGCCCAGTGCTGGAGCCGTTTCTAACACATTCAGAGCAGAGAGACCTCGCAGGAGTGTCCACAGAGGAATAGAGAGTGAGCAGGGGGGGAAAGTGCAGAGAGAAACTGCTTTTAAGGACAGCATTTTAACTACTTCCAGATAAATACAGCCCTCCCTCCCCTGCTCGGGCTCTGTCCATGAGTGTGGGAGGAGAGGGGCTGTCGTGAAGAAGCTCGTCTGTGCCTTGGAATGAGGCTGTGTACATGGCAACCTTCCGTGAAGAGATCTGGGGAGGGCTGGGCTACGCAGCCTGGAGAAGAGGAGGATGGCGGTGAGAGGTGTGTGATGGGGGAGGGAGACACATCAGAACGTAACCATCTGAAGCCAGGGATGGGTTATTATAGATTCACGGATGATGGTACGCAGACAATCTCCAGCTGCACTGAGGTCAAAGCCAGAGGAAAGTGCTCTCACTGATGTGAGCGATAGAGAAGCAAGTCCTGACCCAAGAGCTGCCAGGGCAGACATGGAGCTCCTGTCCCTTGGCCCAGCGTCACCACACTCAAGTGGAGACCTCACTGTGTCTGTCCTGTCCAGGGTCATTTCACGTACACATTGGCCTTTTCTGTGTCTCAGACACCACCGACAGAAAGTAAGACCCTGTCTTTTTTTTTAAGTCCTAGCCAGAGCAGGTGAGAAGGCAGCTATCCCTAGGTGCATGCATTCCTGGGGGAAGCCCAGGACCAGCCCCCTCAGCACTTCTGGCCCCCTCAGCACTCCTAGGAGGGCGGGGGTGGGGGGTGGTAAGGAGGATAGGAAAACCAGATATTGTAAAATAAAAGTCCACAACAAAATAAGCAGTGTCCCCTTCAAAATGCAAAGCAACGTACTTCTACTGGTGTCATCCAAGCTTGGCACAATCTCTGGGAATTGCCTGAGAGCACACGCAGGGTCCATTCCACCCCTTCCTGCCATGCAGCTCCATTCACTGAGGGAAGGCCTGGCACCGGGCTCTGTGAGGAGCAGAGAACAGACACTGCTGCTGGCCAACTGACCCTGGAGAGAGGGTTCTAGAACTGTAGTCAGGGGTAGGAAGGAGACTTGCTTTTCATTCTAAAGTGTTCTCTACTGTTTGCATTTTAAACTAAGAGGTTGGATTGCTTTTTCAATTAAAAAATCTAGTTAATAATTTAAAAAACAATAAAGAATCCCGGCTCTCTCAACAACTGGCTCCAAGATCTGGGCACGTTACTGAACCCCCTGAGCCTGGGTCCGCTCCTCAGTACAGTGAAGCTAATAACACCTCAGGTTCAAGTGCTCAGTGACTGCTGGGCCTGCCAAGGTCCCTCACAGCCTCTCTGGACACTCGTCCCTGGCCCAGGTCCTCTGGCTGCCAGGAGAGCCTGAGCCGAGCTGCTGCTCAAAGCTGACCCCGGAGTGTGCTCCAGGGCCACACAGTCTAACCTCACACCCACTCCTCTCTTGCTCCCTCCACAGCTACCGCCCCCCTGAGTACCTGCGGCCACAGTGCTTACCTCTGAGCACCCCCTACCTCCCACCAGCCAGCTCTGAATCTCAGACCTTGGGCTAGAGGAAGGCCCTCCCTCGGAAGAAGGGACCCTGGAGGGGACCGCAATGTTCAGGTAGTCTCTGAGGGGGTCAGGGATGCAGAGGGCACCCTCTCCAGGAGCAGCCCTGGGTTTCTGCATTTGTCACAGGCCATGGAAGAGAGTGTAGCTCTCACCCAGCCTGTCAAAGCCCATCACTTTTCCCCTACTGCGGCCTGGAGACACCACAGAAACCACAGGCAGAGCCAGGCGAATCTGCGGGTTGAAGTCCAGGGGCTGAAGGCTTTACACCTCCCCTTGCACAGTCTCAGGGCCACCTTGGGGAAATACTTGACTTCCTTAGTTCCGCAAGGGGTTGTCCCTGCACTCAACACCCTCCCCCCCCCCAACAGGGACCTTGGTGAAGGGGCACATAACCCACAGAGCCCAGCTTCAGCTGCCAGAAGGGGAGAGAAAGGCTATAGGTGCTGCACCTCCGCCAACGGGGCTGCCACTTGGGTGGAGCCGGGCACACCTCCCCGCTCCTGGCAACTCCACAGCACTGCGCCAGCGTCCCCATACACTCTGGGCCCGTCCAGCTCTGTGCTGGGCACTAATGGGCTGTCAGAGCTCTCAGACATGCTGTCTGCCCTCGAGGAGCTTCCTGGAAAAGTGTGATGTCCTTGTGTGAACAGTAAAAGGAAAGCAACACACCCGTGAACTCCTGACGCGTGACAGTGACGAGGCAGCACTCACAGGCAGGGCAGCCTTCGTCACCAGATGAGGAAGAAGAGCTGGGAAGACAGAGCCAGAAAGGCATCCCTGGGCCCGGGCAGCTGGAGCGAGATTCTTGGAAGACGTGGGCCACACGCTGAGCCCTGAGGCACGTGCTGCGTAGGAAGAGACCTCCCAGGTACGCGCTGGGAAAAGCTAGAGGTGTTGGAAGGACAGGGACTAAACCAACGTGGCAGGAGCACGTTGTGTCTGAGCGGCTGAGAGAGAGAGAAGTGTTGGGGTCAGATTCAAGAAGGCCTCGAATGCTGAGGTTAAGGAGCCTGGACTTTATCTTCCAGGCAATAAAAAGCCATTGAAAGTTTCTGGGTAAGCGAGGGCCAGGACTGGAGCTGTGCTTTAAGGAACTTGACGTGACCAAGGTGTGCCAGATGGCCTGGAGAGCAGAAAGGCGGGTTAATGGGCACCTGGCCACCGGTGAGGGGACTGCAATTGAGGAGGAAGCCATCCCTGAAGGGAACTGACCCCATACTGCCTGAACAGTAGATTTGCCCATAAGCTGGAAAGTTTCTGAGCCACCAAGCATTGGGCAGTTTTTACTTTGTGGATCTCCAAGGA